>NW_004567112.1:32469195-32489119 GCF_000260355.1 Condylura cristata | reverse complement strand
CTCCGGGGCAGGCGGGAATCGAACTCATGCGGAAGTGGCTTTAGCTTCTCAGTGCTGTGCTTTAACCCGCTGCGCCACCAGGGAGGGCCACCCCGACCCCCCTTTTTGATCCCATTCCCCACTCCACCCCCACAAATTGTCTCTGGTATATGACTGTTCATTATTCTTATTATTTTCTCGCCTTAGGACCAGTCACTTTTAACCACATGAGAATTTGTAGGTTATTTCCTTAAATCCAAGAGATTTTTCAAGAGAGTTCAAAAAGCTGGGCATTCTTACATATACAATTTAGATATATATTAAATAAACCATAAAAATTTAAACATAACATCTAGATACATAAATTTAAAAGTATGATGCGGGCTAAACAAAGCAACTTCCACATGCAAAATCTCATGGCCATTATTATCTAAACTCAGCTCGAATCTTAAGTTCTAGTGTTTCAAATGAGGAGTTAAAACCCAGAAAGGGAAGGGAGATTCCTCCAGGTGAGAACGAGCACATTGTGGAGATGGGAGAGGTCTAGATCAGGTCCCAAGGCCAGCGTTTCCAGGCATCCTCTCTGCAGTTCTACCACGTGCATTGTCTCAAGTGCACACGGACACCCAACTCGTGTGAAGCCTCTATTCAGAAGCTCTCTCCCAGCCCTTCCACCCAAGGATTATGGGCTTCCAAGATGCTGGTGATACTTTGGTCTCAAGGGTGAGATCGGAACCCGGCATTGCCGGTGATCCCCAAACGCACAGACATCACAGTTTTGACGGAGCACGTGGCTCTGAGGAGCCTCCTTCCTCCCCTCTCCTGCTATCTCACGGGGATACTCTGAGCTGTTCTGCTCAATCCTGTCATCTCCCTGGGCTTCTCCAGCCTGTTTTAAGAAAGCAGAAAAAATGATCAGTAGTATCCAGGAATCCTTCAGCCTCCACAAAGTAATTTGGAGCAGGTAAAGTGAGAGAAAAGAACTTGTCAGATCTAGAGCTAGTCTCCTCACGTGGGCCAGAGCACAGGGGCCCCAGGGAGCCCACTGGCTGCAGCCCTGTTCCTTCGATTAAGATGATAGCATCGAGACCGCCATAATCCTCAGGGTCGTAAACTGTGTCGCAAGGCGCCTTCTCAGCAGGGTGAATCCAGCGGGCAGCTGGTCATAATTTTTCTGAGGTTGCCTTTTTTTCTTTTTTTCTTTTTTTTTTTTTTAGGGTAGCAATGCCAGCTCTAATTTTACTGCAAGGTGGCAGATTTTCATTTCATACTCTAGGCAAAGATTGATTCACTGGAGTATAAAAAAAAAAGAAAAGAAAAAAGCACACAACCGCACACCCACTACCTTGAAGTGTCCCACATTCTCCCTTCCTGATCATTTCTGAGAAATCAAATCTTACAGCATAATGATTTTCAGGGATTTTTCTTTAAATAGTTTCTTTTTAAGTCACTGCTATTAGGATTCATAGAATCCAAAAATGGACGAGTGAGGAGAGTCCTTCAGGCTTATTGCGCCCCATTCCCTCCTAAACTCCCCATAACTTTAGCGTTGGGGTCACTAGGTGCCGAGGAAGGGACTTCCCTGACACCCCACTCCTGTGGCAGAGCTGGGCTGAGACCCGGAGTTTGGACGTGTGCTCAGCGTGTTACTCCTGCACACAAACCGTGCAGCGAGCTGTGCACTTCCAGCGTCACAGAGAGCCAGGGCAGCCCAGCACAGCAGGAAGACCGAGGAGTGGCTCTCATAAAACACATAAAACAGGTCAGAGGGCACCTGACCCACACATTGTCCTGCTTGGCTGGGGGGAGGGGAAGGGGATTCATAGGCCTGACTAGCCTGCGGCCCTCCCTGGTGGAGTCCTCCCTCTCCCAGACAGACACACCCCTTGGGGTGGACCAGGGTATTTGTCCCAAGGTCAATATGTGCCCAGACTCCAAAGATTTGAGCAGCAGCTATGATCAACGCCGGGCGGGGATTCCCCCACTCGGGCACATGGAAGGTTGCAGATGGCTCTGGGGGAGAAGAGAAAATCAGCAGAATTGAAAGATTCCCCAAAAGATGCTGACTTATTTCCCCTCTACTTTATACTAGACATGGGGGGGAAATGTGCTCTCTATGGCCACAAGATTAGGCACAAATTCTTTCATAATAGTCTGTGAAACTCCAGAGCCTTCCAGATCACGGCGGTCATAGTGACCTAGAAGTAAGTATCTGCTGGAGAGCTGGAGGCCTCTGTTCCCCATCCCCCGTGACTGACAGCTTTTCTCAGATACATAAACGGCTGGTGGGTGTATGCTGGTCCAGACAGCTGGGCAGGAGGACGAGTCTGGGGAATGGCATCTTCAGGATTCCGAATAGGGTTTCAACAGCATTCATTAAGCACCCATGGTGTGCAAAACTCTCCATTCCCTGGGCTCATGAAGACTCTTTCACCTGAGAAGACTGTATGGGGGAGGGCGGACACAAGGGTAAGCCCAGTCCTCTGGGCTGTGCCTGGAGTCCCAGGGGTTATAGCAGCCAGAAAGGACCCAAGGCTTCCACTCGGCTGCTGAGCCCCTCAAGTGGGGCCGAGGGCAAGGAAGGGCCCGTAAGGTTGGGGGCCACAGAAGGGTAGCACCAAGCTGGCAACAATCTCCATGTCCCGAGAACATCCTGCAGCCCCAGGTGACAGCGGAGCAACTCCAGACTCTAGTCACTAAGAGAGGATAACTGAAGCCAGACCAATGCCGCCAGTGGGGGTGAGAAGGGACAGAGAGGAGCTCCCACTGCCAGCAGTCACTGCCCTCGCTCTGTAGAATGAGCCAGAAGGCATGTGGGCACCCAGATGGCATCCCCATTGCAGCCACTCCCAGCCAGTGACAGTTGTCAGCCCCACCCTGAAGCTCCTCTTTAGCCCCGTTGGTGCCAGGCCCCTCTCACCAGTCAGTCCTGATGATCACGCCTCTGCTGTCAGCCCAGTGTGCCTCACCCTACAGGCCTGCAGGAGCCAGATCTGCCCTTCCTGGATTCAGGTAACCTTGCTTCACTTGCTGTGGATTTCCTGTGCCTGGCGGCCATGTTCAGAAGCCCCATGCAGGCTAGAATGCCTGCCCCATCTCTGGGCAGTATTCAATGCGCATTTGCTTTAAGCCTGGGGATGAGGTCTGCATCACATCCCCTTTATAAAGCGTGAATTCCACTATAACTTGAGCTAGGTGCTGGGGTTGCCCTGGTGATTAAGATGCCAGTTCCGACCTTGGAAGAGTTACTAGCTAGTAGGGCACGGAGACCAGTAAGTGAACAGTGACAATCCAGGGGCAATGCAGGGGCGTGCTGTAACACTCACATGGCAAGAGCAACTAATTTACACCCAGGGCATCTGAGAAGACTTCCTGGAGGAGGTGGCATGTGTACTGAGACCTAAAGGATTAGTAAGAACCATCCAGATGAGGAGTGTGCTTGGCCAACATGTAACACCTGGGTTTTTTGTTTGGTTTTTAATGTTTACCTCGAATCAGAGATAGGATCAGCAGCAAACAAGGCAATCACAGTCCTTGCCTTGCTGTCGCTTAGAAACTGAGAGGAGAAACAGAAGTCCCTGGGAATTGTGGATGTAGTTTGAAGTCTGGGAAAAGAAAAGAGATCCACCAGGCAAAGGGGGACACAGGGGTGAGGAACTGAATTCTGGGCAGAACAACCTGTGCAAATGTCCTCAGATAACAAGGAATTTAACTCCCTAGTAAATCAGAAAATAAGTAGAATAGAGAGAGGGAGTGTTTGGGGCACAGGGGCAATGTTCTAGTTAGCTCTCATATGATAAACATTGCATTATGACTGAAATGTTCTCTGGTTGTCACATTTTTTTTTTCCCACCAGGGTTATTACAGGTTATGGTGGAACATTTCTCCCCACTTCTCTGAAGCCAGGTACCTCAGGTCATATAGCCAGAAAATGGCCTCTGGATTCGAGTCTAAACCCAGGTGACTCCAGGATTCGTGGCCCTGCCAATCACCACCACATACAGCCAGCACCATTTCTCACTTGTAAGTTGCGTGATCTAGCTCAAGCCCAAAGCCGAAAGCCGCAGACCTCCATCCATGGAGGAGACCCAGTCACCCACTATACCAGCTGTACCCAGGGACATGCTTATGGCACCTCAGATTTAAATGCTAATTGCCCATAAAGTTTTTCATCTCACCAGATCCCAGCTGTGACCTGGAGGGAACTGAGGCTTCAGAGAGAAGGTTGTTAAAATGTGGAATTTGGAAAAGGCCATCTCCTTCAAAAACAAAAGCGTGTTTTTGCTAAAGGCATCTCAAGGGCCTCTTGTCTCCTCAGTCACCCGCCAGAGTACGTGTTGCATGTCAAGTGATTCCATCTTAATCGACAATTCAATTGGCCCAAATTACATTATGTATGTAAATTTCCATCTGCGAATCAGTACAGCTTGGACATGGCTCTCATTGGGGCTGCTGCCCTGGTCTCCAGCTCCCGGGCTCACCCTCTACTCCCTCTCTGCCCATTAACGAAGGGGCTCTCTAGGGAGCAGTAGCTAGCACAGAGGCCTGAGAGCTGCATGGCATGGAACAGAATGTACCCAGGCAGGGGCTGTAGGTGCTAGCTGGGTTTCAACCATCAATTGCCCATGAGAGCAAACTGGAAATGCATCTGCAGTGGAACCACCAGGCTGTGGCGGAAAGCCCAGGTGACATCTGGTGACGTCTAATAACAGCACCATCATCCAGAGAGGCAGGTAAGAGCGTGGACGCTGGAGCCAGACCACCTGCGTGCAAATCCTCACTCTACCACGTACCTGCTGTGTGACCTTCAGCAAGTTGCCTGGCTTCTCTCACCTTTTCTCAAAAATGAAGATAAAATGGCACGTCCCACGCCATGAGCCGTGAGGCATGATGTAAGCCTTTGCTGTCACCATCATCACTGGTGCTAGTTAGCCCTGCTTTCTGTGAAGCATGACGAAGTCTTTACCCTTGTTAAGCTGCTAGGTCGAATTGGCTTAACTCAATAGGGTGGGAGCTGGAAAGGACCTTAACCCTTCTGCCTTCCAAGGACTAGGAGCAGATGAGGCAAGAAAGACATGGGCCTTGAATAGCACTTCAATCATTTTTTAAATGTTACTTATGAAGTAAAACTCTTGTTTTATGTTAAACATTCAAATTTCCACATGTTAAACAAAAATCAAATTAACGAAGTTACCAAAAGTCTTATTTTAATGCAACATCTTTAAAAATCAAAATTAATACCCAAAAATCCGGATGCACAAAAATATCAAAATTTAAATCCACTTTGGACACACTTCTTTCCTCAGGCTGTATGACACTTCCACCAGCCAGCCCCATAACTTCCTCTACTAGTCTTGGCCTCTTTAGAAGTAGTCGTAGTCAGTGTAGCCATAGTTGTAGTCTTAGACATAATCGTAGAAGTTGTCTTAGTTCATAAATTAAAATGCCAGAGGCCTCCCTGGTGGCACAGGGATCAAAGTGTCAGCCAGTCGCCGCAGCACCAGTTAAATCCCCAGGTGGGAGCTGACCCACCTGGCACAGCAGACCTTGCCTGTCTGCTGCTCCCCTCAGCAGTGTACTTCAGGAGTTCCACCTGTTGTGCTCCCCACCTGTCTCTGGTAAATCCTCTCGCCCTCTGCACCTCTGCCCTATACCCCAGTTCTTCTATATGTAGTAAAATAATTTTTAAAATTACATTAAATTAAATTAAACACCCCGTCGAGACAACACGCATCCCATTCCTACACTCTCCCCTTTGCACAATGGAACTGGAATTCCACTGGCCTCTCCATGACTTCTCCCCTCCTGCCAATGCATGACCTTCATTCTGATCCCAACAGGAGAAGAGCTCAGGACAGGAAGTCCCGCCTCCTGCAGCAGGGCAGCAGGAACCCCGTGTTGTCATCTCTAGGGTTAGTGAATGAAACTCAGCTCTCGTGAGCACCTGCCACGTGACTCTCCAACTGGAAATTCCAACATCTTAGCTCTGGCTGAGTGACCGCCAGATACTTCCTTAGCCTCTGGGCATCTTCCTTAGATGAGTTCCACAGCTAGCCCCTAACACTGGCACTATTAGCACTCTTGGTGGCAAGAGAAAGCAGATCCCCTTCCATAAAGGGGACCCCTTTGCCAAGCCCTCTACATTGGTTAGTTTTATGTGTCAATTGACTAGGCATCGAGATAGTTAGTTGGTAAAACATTATTTCTGGGTGTGTCTGAGGGTGTTTCCAGAAAAGAATAGCATTTGCATCAGTTGGCTGAATTAATCCGCTCTCTCAAGCACAGGTGGGTATCAGCCAATCCCTTCAGAGCCCCAATAAAACAAAAAAACAGAGGAAGGGCTAGTCCTCTTTCTTCTGGAGTGGGACATCCATCTCTACACTCAGACTTCAGAGCTCAGGATCTGGGACCTGTGGACTCCAGCACTTACATCAATGTGCCTCCTCTGATCTCTCCTGATTCTCAGTCCCTTGACCTCTGCTTCTGAGGGTTGCACCATCAATTCCAGGGGTTCTTGGGACATCACACTCAAACTAAATCATACCAGCAGCTCCTCTGGGTCTCCAGTTTGCAGACGGAATATTGTGGCACACTAGCCCCGCCTCCAACGGGACATCCCCTAGAAAATTCCTGTCCCCTCCACACCTGCATCCGTAACTCCAGCTCCAGCTCCTCTCATCTCTACACTGACTCCTACTCTGCCGACATCTACATCTGTATCTACCTCCACATCTAGACACAGAGCTCCTTGAATAATGTTTCGTTCGATATTGCTTCATTACAATGCTGATGTAAAAAACAAATCAATTCCCCCACCGGTATGGTTTATATGTCCTCCCCAGGACTGCATGTTTTTTTTTTGGATACTCCAGTTTTCCCCACATCCCAATGATGTGCATGTCGAACTCCTTGGCTCATCCACATTGCCGCCATCTGAGTAGGAGTGGGGCTGTGAGCGCCCTGTGATGGAAGGCATCCTGCCCAAGGTTGTTTGTGTCCTGAGTTGTCACCTGAGACCCTGAGCTGGAACCGGATTGTTTAATATTAGAAGTGTTTAGGGGTTTTAGTCAGAAGTTTGGTTATACGTCATTTCGCCAGTTTCAGTTTCCAATGATATGTCAATGTCATTGAGGGCTTATTTTATGTTTTTGATCATGTATTTGGTTTCTCTGAATAACTGTGACTAGCACAACCTCCTCAAAAGCCTCTTACTAGCTGAGGCAAGGGGCAAGGAGAGTACACCAGTATCCTTACTCTTCCTTCCAAGAACCTCTTCCTTATTCCTTCTAGAGATCAGTGTTGAACTGAAGTCACAAAAGCCACTGTCACCCACCTCCCTGGTAGTTCAGCCTCTTTTCTGATGCCTCCCGTAGAATCAGGGGACAGCATGGCTGGCTTGACTCCCAGTCTTGGACAGAGCTGTCAAAACTCAGATGCAGAGTTGTCACTGCATTTTCTCCAGCCCTTACTTAAAGGATACACTTGCTCATTCCCCCTCATGGAAGAGACATCTGGGGACCCCAGAGGCAAAGCCCCAAGGCCAGTCTAAGCATTACAAGCACTAAGGCATAAACCCTCGGTGTCCTGCTTTTCCCATCAATGAAACAAATTTTGGTGGCCATCTGGGATGGTGCAAATTAGAATGGACAGTGGGTCAAGCAGCAGCCCTAACTCAGGGAGAAATGCTGATGGCTGTGTGTGAGGCTTGGCAATCTTCAAGAAGGACATAATCAAGCCATGTTTCCAATAAGCACCTTCTGCGTGCTGAGGCCCAGTCCCTGACCCCAACCAGCCAGCAGGCCAGATGACTAAATGAACCCACATAAAGGGCATGATGAGAGAACCCTGTGACCGAACCCTAAGGACCAGAGAAGCTACAAAGGATGGAGCAGCCCAGGAAGCTCCTTCTGGGAGCAACAGCAGGACCCAAAAAAAGTTCCATGAGGTGAGGACTCTTAGTGATTGGATGTGATATGGGAAGAGGGGTTTCTGTCCAATTCAGCAAGACACAGACCTGTATCCAGCTTAAGATCACACCAGGGCCAGGTGACTACAGTCCCACCATCGTGTGTTCATAGAAGGATAAGAATGGTACCTGAGGGTTATAGTACAGGAGTTAATGTATTCATGGAGCTGAGCAGAGTCTAGCATACATTCAAAAGCACTTTAGTATTAGCAAAGCAACATCTCCTGCTGTGTTCTAGGCCCTGCACCACCCAGCGGGCAGGGGAAGGGAACAGTGAACACAGCCAGCCCTTCAATGTCCCATCTGCACTATCTGCCGACTAAAAAGAGGACAGGGTTGTCCCAACTGCGAGTAGATCAGGCATTCACTCAATATACAGCCTTGGATGTGTTACCGCTCCCATTAGCATGGCTCTCTAGCTGCATGAAAACAAGGAATGGAGCTTGTCCAGGGAGAGTCTGGTTGGAAATGGGGTAAAGGAGGACTTCCAGGAAGAAGTGTTATTTGAGTTAGGGCCTGGAGAATAAATGGAAATTGACAGGAAAACAAGATAAAGGCAAAAAGGATCAGTCTCCACGAGGTGGGGACTCAGAAGATTTTCCCAGGGATCTCCAGTCACTAGTTCACTGATGCCAGGTCAGCACTTTCGCTGGAAAGTATAACTACGCCACCTTGCTGACCTGCCTAAAACCCAATGAGTGTGTTTCGATTACATGACCCCACATAGCACTGCTGAAGGTGATATGAATTCAAGGGAACCTAAGACATAGTTTCTTCTTATAGGTGATCCCCAGCCTCCTGGAGAACACAAACCCATAAGCAGATGAACACAGAGTTTTGCAATATGGTGCTGGAGAACAGCACCAAACATCCCCTGCTCAGATGTCATCTCCACCAGGATGCATTGTTAACACCAGCTAGTGGCGGGGCGGCCCCTCCTTTGTATTCCCATAACACGAATGGGCCTCCAATGGCTATCTTATCGCATCAGGTTTTGGAAATGTTTAAGCTGACATCAGAAACAAAAAACCATTCATTTCAGTATCCCCAGGCACAGGACCTGGGGCTTGATTGAATGAATGAGTGAGTGAATGAGTGAATGAATGAATGGATGGATGGATGGATGGATGGATGGGTGGGTGGATGGATGAATGAATAAATGAATGAATGAATGAATGAAGAGTGCAGTTCGTTATTACCTGGTTACCTGGTTCCTTCCATCCACACATTGGCGTCTGTACGCATTTCCATTAGGTAACTATTCCGGTCTACCTGCCATTTCTGCGTTGGGCCTCAAGCCGAGTCCTGGGGTGGGTGAAAAAGCAGGACGTGGTCACCTGTGGGGCAGGAAGACAGATGGCCAGAAACGCAGGGCTGCATCCAGCCTCAGAGCTCCGGCCTCTGCGGATGCGTGTGCTTCCATCTGAGCCGCGCCTTCGCTCTTGGTGCCAAAGGATAATTAGAAATGTGCCTGGCCAGGCTGTCCGACGCAGTCATCTGGGAGCCATTTTGAGGATGTGACAATCTGGCCTTGAGAGAAAAAGAAATGAAGAGAAAAGAAGGGAACTCCTGTCTATGGAGCTGGACGCTGGAGGATGGCCCAGGGAAGCAGAGGCGGTGGCCGGGAAGGGGTGCGGACAGAGGAAGAAATGACTTCGGCATCAATTCTGCCCCGTGGCTGGGACTTGGTAAGGACATGGACAGTGTAAAATTGGAGTTAACTGGAAAATAAGCAGTGCCAGCTCGGAGGCCATGCAGCCGGGGTCACCACGCCCGTGCACACTGGGCGCATGCCCGCCCCACCACCCTCCTGCCTTCTCCACTGTTGTCTGCCAGGGGTGCTCAGACTGAGGGTCTTGCCCTCCCTGCAGGCGGCACGTGGATGGGAAGTGGCATTTGGTGGGGCCCTGATCAGGAGCAAGAACACCGCCGCTTCCCCAAATTGGCTTTCCGACAGTAAATTATAATTGCTCTAAGTGTTCTAGAACTCGGGGACTGAGATTAATTACAACTCCGTATCCTATGGTGCTCTGAACTTTAAGCACAGCATGGCATGCAGGTTGTTAATAAGAAGGAGGATCTGGGAGGACTTTTCAGATGAGCAAATAAAAAAAAAAAAGAAAAGAAAAACAAATTGAATTGGCTTCTGTATCTATCAATAAAGACCCTTTGGGCTGGAAAACGCTTCCCATTCTTCCAACCTGGTCTCAGACTGCATTTATGATGATCAGGAGCACAGAGAGGATGAGCACAATGTGTGGCACTCCCGGTCCTGAACACATCCCCCTAGAGGCTGGTCAGCCCTTTAAAGAACTACAGGCCCCCAAGTCACAAACTCGGATGTGAGGAAGGCACAGTCGGGGTAATAGGGAGTGGTGGAGACTCGGGGCCTGGGGAACCCATGCCTTCAGAGACAGCCTCTGCTGGGCTCCAGCTGTTACATGGGGGTGCCGTCTGTGCTGCTGAGTCTTAAAAGACCAGCAAGAGGTCTATTAAAATGTAACCTTCTTTATGGGGCCAAATAAAATACATCCACTCTGGAATTTGGTCCATGGGCCACCATCTTGAACCCGTTTCTTCCTCAGGTAAATGATGGGTCTGGACCTTCCTTCTTCTCTTCCCTCTGTCTCCTTGTTCCTTCCTTCCATTGTGTTTCTCTGGAACCCTTGCCACAGGTACCACCCTTTCTTCTCTGTGTCTGATTTGGAGTCCCTTGCACACCCCTATATCTGTAGCAACTCAGAAAAGACCCCACAAAGTAGGGGCTACCCAATGTGTGTTGAATGGCAGACTTTTAAACCTCTCTGCTTTTGCTATCCTCTTCCTTCTTCCTCAACAGCCCTTAACTCAAAACCTAATCCACTCATCCAGCTCAAGTCTATGTCGTCTCCTTTCCCTTCACCTCAACTCCAAGTTCTAAAACTGGGAACAGAGCAAAGAGGATCAGAAGCAGAAGGGACACTGAGTCCTGGCAATCAAGCTCCTGACGAGGGGACCAGTCTTGCAGGAGGACATGATGTCAGATCACCCCCAGCAGGGCTGTGGAGGTGTTCATGGCATCTCTCCCCTCCACCTCTCTCAGAGCACTGCCCGTGCACAGGGCCAATGCCCTCCGCACTCCATCCTGGGGAGAGGGCTGCAGCTACACAAGGTCCCCAAGTTCCACACCTCCAGCGGAAGACCTGAGTGCCAACCTCACGCAATGTGTTCTCAACATAAGACGTGCTGGGAAGACCACTCATGTCACAGAAAACAGCTGTGAAACAAATTTACTTTATTAGAATGTGATCTGGCACCAGATCCAGGCTATTCTTTCTGCTCTCTGCTGCTGGGGGGCTGAGGATAGTGTCCACTCCTGAGACACGACACTGGCAGCCCAGCACCTGGCAATGGCCAGTGTTGTAATCCTCCCCATCCAGGGCAGTGCTTGCTGAAATGGTGGCATTCAAAATGTGCTCTGGGGACAAGGAAGAGACAGGAGAGAGCAATTCATTTGTTCTGGGTCTGGTTGCCTTCCTTTCCTTTCTTTTTCAGCTGAAATATCAGAAAAGGCATCCCCCACTGAGAAATGGAAGCAGTCAAGTAGAGTGTAGACTTAGGAGTAAGACAGGCCTGGATGTGAGTTAAAGTAAAGTGCCAGTGTTATTAGTGGGCCGCCGACCCACTGCAGGTTTTATCTCTAACACAGGTTTTATCTGGAACACAACCTGTTGTGTTCCAGAATGGGGGCTAAGCATCTTAGCTTTAGAGCAGTGATACGTTAGATCATTCAATCCGCATAACAACCCTAGGAGAGGCACACTACTGTTCTAGGCCCCACCTCACAGGCATGGAGACGGCAGCACAAACAGGCCAGTGGGGTTGTACCAAGTAATTCAGCCAATAAGCCCTGGAACTGTGAGTCAAGCCTATCTGCACATACTCCAAAAGCCATGTTCACCTTCCCTTAACTTTTAAGAAAATATAATTCAAAACCAATAAAGTACCAAAGATGGACATTTATATTCTGCATCTTCAAACACCCTCCTCTCGATTCGAGCCTTCAGTTTTTTAGACATATATAAGCAAATATGAACACAACTTTTATCCCTCCCTGCCCTTTTATTTAAAAGGTCAGATGTTGTACACCTGTTTTAAATTTTTAAATAATTTTTGAATCACATGAAAGCTATCAAATAGTACAGAGAACTCCTAGGTGCCCCTCACCTAACGACAGCTGACCTATTCTACAACTAGCAAGCCAGGAAATTCACAGTGTTAACAATAGAACTAAACTACAGAACTTACTCGGGTTTTATGTCAATAACTTTTTAAGGTTTTGAGTCCATCACTCTATGAAGACTTCTCAAATGTGTACATTTGCTTAATCACCATCTTAATCAAGATTCTGAACTATTCCTTCACTACAAAGAAAATCCCGCCTGCTTATACTCCTCCCAGCCTACACCCCGCAACCACTGTTTTGTCACTTGAAGAATAATAATCATAAATGGAATCACATAGTCTGTGACCTAAAGGACTGACTTGATTCCACTCAGAATAATGGCCCTGAGCACTGCCCTCCCCCCCCCCATTGGCATGATCAGCAGCTGGTGCCCTCGGGTCTGCGTGCCCTCCCCTGCGTGATCCTTTCACCTGGTGGAGGTGGAGGTGTTGTTTCCAATTTTTTAACTATTACAAATCGGTTTGTTACAAAGATTGGGTGTATTTGTATGAGCCTAAGATTTCCTTTTTCTCGGGTAAATACACCAGAGCGGAATGGCTGGGACCAAGTGTTCATGGAAGGTTACGCTTCGCAAGAAACTGCTTCGCTGTGTTTCAGCGTGTCCCCTCGGCCTTCCGCAGCTGGCTGAGGCTGCGGGGCCAGGCGCACCCACCCGGGCCTGACGCTGCCACCGCCTTCCGCCACTCCAGGAAGTATGTGGCCGCATCTCATTCTAATTCTCATTTTTTTACTTGAAATGATTTGGAGTTCCTTCTAGACTTGTGCATAAACTATTTTTTAAAAGATGTATTTATTTATGCATACAGAACTGGGGTACAGGCCAGAGGTACAGGGGTGGTGAGAGGATTCACCAGAGTCAGAGTGGGGAGCAGAACAGGCTGACTGACAAGTGCACTGCTGAGAGGAGCCACGGGCGGGTCCGGAGAGGTCTGCCGCGCCATGTGGATCACCTCTGGGCGGGGATCGAACTCGCACTGAAGGGACAGAGGCCAGCTTGTAGTGCTGCACTCTAACCTCCTGTGCCACCAGGAAGGGCCCAAAACTTTTTTTTTTTTTAATCTACTTTTTCCCCCAATGCTCCCTTGTATGGACAAACACCAACATCTACTTAACCATTCTCCTTTCGGTCGACATTTGGGTATTTCCAATCCTTGCTAGTTCAAATATTTGAACCCCAACTCCCAACCACCACATTTAATGCCTTTGCAAATATCAAAAGAATTGTGTGTGGACAACTTGACTTTTTCAGCAAAGCATTCTATTAGCAACTTTTTTAATGGCAAGTGAAAGAACCCTAACTTGAGTCCATTTAAATCAAAAGGGGAGATGGTGACTGGATTGCAGAGTTCAAATGATGATCGGGAGTGGTGGAGTCAAGAGACTCAGCTCTGGATCCTGGTGGCACCAGGCCATGTATGTGGGTTCACCTCTTGGTGAGGCCCAACTTTCTGCACAGGATGGCAAGCGGCTGTGACAGCTCCTGAATGTCACACCTGCCTGCTCCCACTTGCAGGGGACAACCTTTTCCTCATCAGATCTGAAGCAAAGGTTTGAGAAAGAGTCCAGCCTAGTCGGTGGGGAGGAGCCGTGTAAGGCCAGCCAGTCATCACGTGTGTGCAAAGCAGCTGCTGGCACAGCTATGTGCACAGGAAGGGCCTGAGGCCTAGAGGCCACAAAGATCTCTTCTCTCTTAGGACCAGACCTCTTTGGATCTATTGCCACGTCGCCCACCGCAAACAGCCATGCTCAAGACACATGAGATGCTAAAGGCATGCAGCTGATTCTGAACAAGACATGTCAATCAATCAAGCCTTTTAGTAAATTGTCTCTTATTTCTTCACATGCTGGGGGTACCCACCATTTAAAATAATGTCGTTAAATTCCTCCTTGAAGCAGGTTTTCTTCACCTAAATGCTCACAGCAGGATTTGCTTAAAGTGGGGCATGCCTGTAGTCTCAGTTCCTAGGGGAAACCTTTGATTTTCCTGGCAACCCACTGAGATAGGCGAGGATGTTACAAGGGCAAGCGGTTAATGGACGTGAAAGCTTTCTGTGACCTAAAAGTGGTACAGAAATGGGGACCTCACCATGACTATTATGATTATCTGTATTTCATCTCTTCTTTGAAGAACTTTACACTGTAATTTTGGAAGTGGAATTGGAGACACCTCTCTAACAGTTCAACCTCATACTTCTCCAAGACTCAGTCCTGAGTCTCAGCAGCATTTCCTACTGGCCTACTACTTCTATTAAATGCAACATAAAGAGATTTCCACAGCCAGGGGCCTTCTTGGGTGGGAATAAAAGAATGCACTGAGCAAAGGCTTTCTGAGGAACATTTAACTGTCTCTAACCTCCCCTATGACAGAACAACCCTTTCTACCCCAAATTCAGGGAACTGGTTTAGTAGTTTAAGAGCACCAACTCTATTTCAAAACTTGTATTGGATGCTGGAATGCCGGGGAAGCCTGCAGCCCAGGGGAGGCAGTGTACTCAGCGAGCAGGGCTTCTAGGCAGTTAAGGGAGACCCAGAGCTCTCCAGAACAGGGGGTGAGAAGGAGCCCAGCTCTTGACAGGGAGGAGATGAACACTGACCAGGGCAATCCCAAGTGTCCCCTGCTGCCCCTCAACTCCTGGGCTCTTACAGCTGCACAAGGATCCATCTAGTTTTCCTGAAAAATTCCTCCTCTCATTCTCTATATTTTCCTTCCCTTTCTCCAGACCCCTTCTCTTTATTTCCCAGTACCTGTTCTCTTCAAAGCCCACCTCATTCTTGCCATGCTTGATACTACACTCTTCCACGCTTGATACTACAAATAATCCAATCCCATCACCCCCACTTGCTCAGCCAAGCCTCAACAAAATGTATTTAGCTCCTAGAGCCTTTGTCATAAATCAATGTCTCTGGAGGCTCAATCATTTTTATTGCTCTTCTGTGCACATCCAGTCATTCCTATCCCTGTTTCAGATATTGGCAAGCTTGGAACTCACAGCATTTTCCCAGATACTCTCATTAAAGACCAGGGAAGGCTCCCTGTCTCTGCACTATGAGCCTTCCTCAGCCAATTATCTTGACCCCATCATGACTTTTGGCAGGCACCCCAAAAAGGCAGTCAGGGTCGAATCCACATTATTAACTGGGAGTCTCCTGGGACCTCACCACTCCTGTCCTTCTTCTATCCCATGGGGCAGCATGTTTCCAGGAGTTCCCAAAATGTATTTGTGAGACTGACCAATGGTGCTGATGACCATCGTGAGCCCCCTACCCCCACCCCATAAGAGAGTTTAAGGAGCTTTAACGTGTTAAAAACAAATGCTATACTGGAGTCAAGGTTTTACATTATTTATGGAACATAAAAATGTTGGTGAGTGGGCAATAATGATCAAAAGGAAATGAGTTATATTTAAGGGGTAATAGATCAAAGTAGTTAATAAACACAGACTGTCTGAAGTCAGTGAACATGACAGAAAATGTACAGGTCACTAGGATCGTGAGGAAGTACAGATGAAACAGGGAAGGGCATCTCTGCAGACAATTTATATTCTTACTACCTCAGAAGTGAGATCAGCTGAGCACCTACTGGTCTTTAACCAAATGGCCCGTGCGTGAGAATCCCCTCTAACCCATCTTCTCATCTAAAAGTGGAACATTAGAATGAGTGCAATGAAACATCACTGCAATGAATGTGGACCAAGACATGGTCTATTAAATTTCACCCTAGAAAAGGCTGAGGGAGGGGCTTGGGAGGACCTGTGTGACAAAGAAGGAAATCAAACGGGCATTTGAAAGCTATTTCCCACGTAAATGGGACCTTTGAACTTAAGAGATCAGGGTTTCTTCCACTGACTTGGGTTGATTTTAAATCACATGACCATAAGTCGACATGGTGCCACCCATTCTACTGACTGGCATCCCTGCCTGAAATGGCTTTGATCCAAGGGCTGCATCACTCCCATTGGGGCAGGGTGCTGGTACTGGCATGCTGCTTAACGGGCTCTCCCCACCCATTTATGGCTGAGGATGGGTGAACTTTCCTGGAAGAGGGTAGTTAGAATAAAACAGGGAGTAAATAAATACAATTCACTTATTCCTTCAAAACTTAGTTATTGAGCATCTACAATGTACCAGATAGTGTTCTAGGGGATAGGGGCTCCATGGTCAAAAAAACTGAGCAAAAAAAAAAAAAAAAAAAAATCACTGTTTTCTATCCTAATTCCAGAATAATTTCTAAAAATCCTCTGACCTCTGGGTAAAATGGGAATTTTTCTACCTTATATCTGTCCTCCTCCCCTTCTGCTCCCAACTACAGAATGAGTGCTTCAATAAAATAACTAATACTTAAAATGTAGTTCAGAGAGGAAGATAAGTATGTTTAAGTTAAAGTGTGAACATAGTTAAAGACAAATCCCCTCACTGTTTCATAGTCAAGAACTGAACAGCCATCTCTATTAGGTATGAACAAGATTAAAATAATCAGCTTGACAACTATGCAAACCTTGTTCAGAAAAGAAAGCAAAGACCCAGATAAAGAATCCAGTCTGGAAAAAAAAAAAAAAAAAAAAAAAAAACTTAACAAATAGAAGAACAGGCCCTCCCTGGTGGCACAGCGGGTTAAAGCACAGCACTAAGAAGCTTAAGCCACTTCAGCATGAGTTCGATCCCTGCCTGCCCCGGAGGAGATCCACATGGCATGGCAGACCTCTCCTGACCCACCTGCTGCTCCCCTCAGCAGTGTACTTCGTTGATCTGCCTGTTCTGCTCCCCACTCTGTCCCTGGTGAATTCTCTCACCCTCCTCATCTCTGGTCTGTACCCTAGTTCTGTATGAATAAATAAATAAATCTTTAAAAATAAATAGAAGAACATGGTCTTATTTAGTATAAGGCTTATTTTTTTTAAGTGAGAGATTCAAAACTAGAATCTAAAAAATAGATGATAAAGTAATTGGCATAATCCTTATGGTAAAGGAATTAAAAACAAAAATAAACAATTAGGATTACATCAAGTTTAAAAAAAATCTCATCTAGCAAAAGAAAATACAAAGAGAGACCCTACTGAAGGGCAAAAATAATGTTTATACTTGGATGACTGATAAGGAGTTAATATTAGAGATACAGAAAAGCCTCGTATAACTCAACAAAACAACAACAAAAATAATTCAGCTAACAAGGGCAGTAGTGTGAACAGGCAGTGCACTGAAGAGGATCCCAAGGAGGCCAAAAGATATATGAGACAATGTTCATAAACACTTCCAATAGGATAATGCAGATTAAAACTATGAGTTCCTAGCCATGAGAAAGGCACATATTAAAAAGACTCTCAACAAGCACTAGAGATGCAGCATGTAAGAAATTCTGTTACACTATTGGTGGGAAAGTGAACTGGTGAAAGCTTCATGAAAAGCAATCTGAATTTACCTTTAAAAATTACAAATAGAGGGCCCTCCCTGGTGGCACAGCGGGTTAAAGCACAGCACTAAGAAGCTTAAGCCACTTCAGCATGAGTTCGATCCCTGCCTGCCCCGGAGGTGACCACATGGCATGGCAGACCTCTCCTGACCCGCTCGCTGCTCCCCTCAGCAATGTACTTCATCGATCTGCCTGTTCTGCCCCCTGCTCTGTCTCTGGTGAATCCTCTCACCCTCCGCATCTCTGGCCTGTACCCCAGTTCTGTATGAATAAATAAATAAATAAATCTTTAAAAAAAATTACAAATAGAAATACTGTACGATCGAGCAATCCCACTCTTGGGCATCTATCTACATAATATAAAACTATCAACAACAAAAACCCCTGAATATTCTATAATATCCACCGCAGCATTATTTGCAATAGCTAGGACATGGAAGCGACCCAAACCTCCCTCAACAGATGAATGGGTCAAAATATGTGGTACATACATGCCATGGAATGTTACAGTCACAAGAAAGGATTAAATGCTGCTGTTTTCAACAAGGTGGAGGTGATTTCAAAAAAATTTGCAGGCAGCAAAGCAAGTTCAAATGATAAAAACAAATGTTGGACATTCATATAGCAGACAAATGACTATGTGAAACACTTTCAGAAACTAATGGACGCTGGGCCTCCCTAGTGGTGCAGGGGCTGTCATCAGCCACTGCAGCTGATGTTTGATCCCCAGCCAGGGAGCTGACCCACATGGCACAGCAGACCTCTCCTGCCTCATCTGCTGCTCCCCTCAGCAGTGTATTTCAGTAGATCTGTCTGTTCTGTTCCCCAGTCTGTCTCTGGTGAATTCTCTCACCCCAGCACCTCTGGCCTACACCCCAGTTTTTGTATGTATAAATAAATCAATCTTTAAAAAAAAAAAAAAGACAGAAACTGGTGGACATCAAGAAACATCCTGAGGGGTCTGAATTTAAGAGAGGAGAGGAAGAGACAAAGAGATACAAGGGAGGCTGGGATTGGGGGTGGGGGGGGTGGGCTGTGAAATGACACAGATAATGTAATTAGTACACAAGGCATTAAAACTGTAACTATAACTGTGTTTCCTATGGTCAAGAAACTGGAGGAAATAGATACAGAATCTGGAAATGAATATACAAACAAAACAAAGTCCTAGAGATGAAACGCTGTTTAAGATTCAAAATATACTAGGTAGGATTAACAGCAGATAGACCCTCACGGAACAATAAGATTCAAAAATTAACTATGCAATAGAAATTATCCAGAATTAAACATGAAGAAACTAAAATGTGACTGTGGGACAAGCTCATGATACAGCAGCATAACTGGCATCAGGTAAGAAAATAGGAGGAAAATGTTTTTTTTAATAATGACCAAAACTTTTCCCAATTTGGTAAAAACTATAGACACAAAAATCCAAGAAGACAATCCCGAGTTCAAAAAATACACAGAAAGGTGCACCATGCCACAGATAATGAAGCTGATTAAGAGTAGTGATCAAGAGAAATTCTACAAGCAATCCAGTAAGAGGCAAATGAGATGGAAAAACATCTTTAAAGCGCTAAAAGAGAACTACCAACCCCTAATTCTATACGCAGCACAATTATTTCTCCAAAACAAAAGCAAGGTAAAGACTTTTTCAGTGTAACAAAAGCTGAGGGAATTCATCACAAGTAGGCCTATCATATAAGAAATGGTAAATAAAACCATCCCAACAGTAGGAAAATGATACCCTAAATAAATAGAGATCTAGAAATCACTATGTAAGCATAAAAGATGTTTTCTTGGTATTTAAATCTATTAAGAGATAATGTACAATATAAAATAAATATGATCAGTTTTTGGTAAGGCATATAACATATATAGAAGAAAATGCATAATAGGCCCAAAGTCCAGAGATGAAAAAAGGAAGTATAAAATTCTTGTACCATACATGAAGTAACCTAGCTTCAAGTGGAAGTAGAATATAAATTACATATTCTACAAACCCTAGAAGCAAAGCTATAATAACAAAAAAACTAAATAAAGATGTAGTGCTACCTTCTAAGTCAACAAAGAGAAAGATTGCCAAGGGGTACAAGGAAACTTTGGGGGATTATGTATATGTACATTAACTTGATTGTGTTATTGGTTTCGTGGTTATATTCCTATGTCAAAACATCAAATTGTGACTTTATATATAAACAGCTAATTGTATGTCAATTATACCTCTGTAAATCCATTTGAAAAAACAATAGAATATGAAGAGTTGAGTCAATGAAAAAAAAAAGAGAGAACCATTCTGATAATACTACAGAACTAGTAAATAAATAATTAAAAATTAAGAACAGAG
>NW_004567112.1:32442350-32468880 GCF_000260355.1 Condylura cristata | reverse complement strand
GTAAAGACTTGAGACTGTGCCGCCCAGTTGTACAACTCCAGGGGACCCCATTTGCACATTTTAGTCCATGACGTGATCTGCTTCACCTTCTCTGGATAGCTGCTTCATGCTTATTTTGTATAAATAAAGAAGTAAATTTTTATTTGCTTAAGTCACCACTTTTGTTGTCACTGTTGGGTGGAATAACAAATTCTGATGAACGTACCATTCATGTCACAGATACCTTTAAATAAAAGACTTGGATGTGGAAAAGCATCGGTTTTATCCACAGAGTTCATTAAATTCTTTTCTAAGACTTAGAAGCAGATGTTATTATGCCTGTAGAGTGAAGTAGAAATGTTATGAAGGTTAGAATGTAAAATTAATATAACTAGCACTATCAGGCAGTGAGCGAGGGCGGTGGTGAGCACGTGAGTGCTCATCTCTCCCAGCAGGAAGTCAATCAATATCGTGTAAATTTAAAATATGTCATTTTAAAACTGACTCCAACCTCCTAATGTTTTTTATAATCCCTTAGAGGGAATCTGTTAGAAAATAATATCTCTTATGCTGAAGAAATATTTGTCTAAATGGAGCAATTCCTTTCATTTCACTTTACTTTCTTCTACTCCTTTTAAAATAAACTAAAATTAAGTATCATTAGTTCTTTATTTAAAAGTAGCATGTGTGATAGGACCCCACCTTTATAGTCCTGTCTAGGAAGACTTCTATAAAGATATCTGCATGGCTTGATTTCTGAGGATCATGTTTTACAGGGATTATTTCTCTTTTCTCGGTAGTCTCATAGTTACTTGAATTAAGGAGCACATTATTTTTTAACATGAATGGTTTATAGTGTATATTCTGACACATTCACCTAGTATTTGCCAAAGGCATCCCTTCAAGTGATTGATTAATATTCTATAGCATGGAAATACTTTAATTTATTGGAACATTTCCTTATAGGTGAACATTTGGGGTTTTTAAACAACTCTGCTCGTTTTCTTATATAGTATTTTTATAGCTCAGATTTCAAAAAATGGGGTTTCTAATCAAGAGAATCTGTTCACTTTAAAACTAAATAGTTAAAAAATTGTGCCCGGGCCCTCCCTGGTGGCGCAGCGGGTTAAAGCACAGCACTAAGAAGCTTAAGCCACTTCCGCATGAGTTCGATCCCCGCTTGCCCCGGAGGAGATCCACATGGTGTGGCAGACCTCTCCTGACCCGCCCGCTGCTCCCCTCAGCAGTGTACTTCATCGATCTGCCTGTTCTGCTCCCCGCTCTGTCCCTGGTGAATTCTCTCACCCTCCACATCTCTGGCCTGTACCCCAGTTCTGTATGAATAAATAAATCTTTTTTAAAAAAAAATTGTGCCCAACCTACCTTCCCACGGACTGGTAAGAGATTGCCCATTTTCTCTCTCGTAATACTACCAACACTTAAAAAGTGTGCTGATATGGTTTCAAAACTGGCATTTCACTGTTATTTAAATTTTTTATTTTCTTTATTCTTGTTAGGGCAATTATTTCTTTTTCTATATTTTTGGCTAACTGTAGATCTTTCTTGTTCATTTATCTATTAGATTACTTATCTTTTATCAACTTGTGAAATGCTCCTTTTAGATAAAAGCTATTCCTTCTTTTGGTAATACATATTACAAATCTTTTCTTATCTTACAATGTAAATCACATGTCTTTTGATTATGTTTATGAAATCTATTTGTATACAGAAAATCTTAATTTTTATGTGGCTTATATCACTTTTACTATAACCAAAAGGTCATTAAAGAAGAAGAAAAAAAAAAAGACAGTACTCCTGCTCCATTGTTTCATTCCCCATCCCCACCCTCAGCCTCTGAAGTCCAAGTTCCCCAGCACGGTTTACAAAGTCCTTCCTGAAAGTTCTCCTCACTGGCCCTCTGGAGACTGGGCCCCGTGCTGTGGCAAACTGTGTGGAGTACTGATCTCATACACATCAGGGGCCTCTTGTCTCTGAGCTCGACCAAGGCTGCCCTTGCTCTTAGCCGAAGCTAACTTTCCTCAGCCTCTCTTCTCCTCTAAGGATGCGTCTCTGAACCCCTAGAGCACTCTCCGGGACCCCATCATGCCCTGCATCCAGCTGGAGCTCACCCAGTATCCACTTGGTTGCCTGCCCAGGTCTGCTCACCTGCCTCCCTGCGGGTTGGTCAGGGCGTGAGCCTGAAGCACTGTCCATTTTCTTATCTCCCTGACATGAGCACAGTTCAGCTGCCCTTATTAGTGTGTACCACAGTACTTGATACTAAACCAGAAAATGGGTACGTTTCTTTAGTAGAACATGCATTAATTTTCTATATACTGTCACTCATCAGCTTCCTGAAGACACAGTTAATGTATTGTCCATCTTTGTGCCCAGAATCCTACATGGGTTGGTGAATGGATGAATAAACAAAGAATCCCAGAGGTTTGTCATGCCAGAGCCTCTGGATGGCTCTAGTAGAGGGCAAAGCCCTCTAAAAATTAGTGACATGTATGGCTTTCCCAGCACCTCTACTTCCAACCATTCCATCATAAAAACCAATTTACGGAAATAACAAAATAAAACATAGACAGGTCATTGTTTCTCTTTTTCCCAGTTCTCAGCTATTCCTTTTTTCAAGTCACTCTCTACTCCATCACATTCCTGGAGCTCCCAAAGGCTACCATGAGGAGATTCATACAACCGTCTTACAGAGGAGAAGTTGAGCCAGGAAGAGGACGAACCAGTGACTTGAATATGGCGATCTCACACAAAAACATAGCCTTGGGTACTGGTAACAACTCCAAAGTATGTTCTTGTCCAACACATATGACTTCAGATTGATAAAGGACTACATCTCAAAGGGCCATCCCATAATAGCTTATCCATTTTCTGGTTTAATATTTCAAACACCTTGGGATATAAGATCAGGTATGCTCCAGTAACCAGCAGCAAGGAGTTCTATCTGTGAACTTTTAGCAGTTTGCCAAATGCCTCCTAATCCAGCCACCTTAATATAAATTGCCCTAAAATATTATTTTATGAATATACAATATCCAATAACAAATAGTATCTTTTTGTGAAATTAATTTCAATTTGGCCTTAACTAATACTAAATTGCTATGGAATTACATATTACATACACATTACTACAGAAAGAAGTTCATCATGATTAATGTTATTACAGTGAACACCAAAGGAATTAATAATGATTTGCAGTTATTATAAAGTGGTACTGGTGTAGGAAAAAAAGGTTAAGTCTAATTAAATTCTGGCAACCACTTTAGGGCTCTGTAGCAATGAGGATGCTGGATTTTATGTTAATTAATTCTATATGAAAGGTTGCTGAAGTGTTTTAATATTGTTCAAAGAGCCCCGTTTTTACTACCAGTGTGTGTTTTGACTCCCCCCACATACATGGTGACCTGTCGGCATGGGAGAAGTGCAAATTCTGGGAAATCATGGAGTTGGGAGGGTGGGTCTTGTTCTGATCTGAGTAGTCCTGCTGGCGTAGGCCTGGCTCCAGTTTCCGCCAGGGTGGATGGCTTTTCTATGAAAATGGGTCTTGAGTTTCCTGAGTCCCTTTCTGGGTTAGAGGTTCCAGCACAACGCCCCTTCCCTTGGGTGAAGTAGGCAGCCTGGACATCCCCGAAGGACCCCACCCTGCCTGCCAGTGCCTGGCCATCCACTACGTGAATGAAAGCCAGAGTGGCAGCTCAGGATTAGGGAGACTCTGAAGAGTCAGGTTGCATGAGGCATGGTAGTGCATTTCTTTGGGAAACTTGGGACAAGTCATTTAAATTCAGAGTCTGAATTTCTTCAGACTTCACAGTATTGTTTTCAGGATTAAGTCGGAAGTGGATAAGAAGTAGAGGTGGGAAGCTCTCAGAGCTAAACAAATTAGAATGGTTATTCATGACCTTCCCCTGGGTGAAGCTTCTCTCTTAAAGAGTCTAATTCCTAGCTGTCTTAGAAGCTCCTCAAAGATGGCACCAGCTTTTAGATTTAAATAGAATATTATTCCTGTTTTATGCCACATGGAAATATTTAAAGACCTATTTTATTTATTTATGCGTACAAAGAGCTGGGATGTAGGCCAGAGATGCAGGGGGGTTGAGAGGATTCACCAGAGACAGAGTGGGGAGCAGAACAAGCAGATCTACTGAAATACACTGCTGAGGGGAGCAGTGAAAGAGACATGGGGGTCTGCTGTGCCAAGTGAGTCACCTCCCTGCCTGGGGATCCAATTTGTGCTGCAATAGCTGCGGAGAGCTACATGGTGCTGAGACTTAACCCCTTGCACCAACAGGGAGGTCCTCTCACATGGAAATACTTAATCCGATAGTTCAGACAAGGAAATTTATTTTCATTAACGAAAATTTTCAATCCCTGACTTTGTAAATTAAGGGACTGACTTTGAAAGCACACAAGTGGGCACCTCTGATGTCTCATCTCTGCAAGTCAAAGGCAAGGAGTGGCATAGTGCCCGGTGAAAAGTAACAGTCTGATCATTTTTTGGTAGAAATAATGGATGGGTGGGTGGTAATCTAAAGCAGAGCTGACCCTGGTCTCAGCGGCCACGTTTCTCGTAGTACAGGTGTCAGTAGGAATAGACCAGGCTCTGGCAGATTTGCCTTTCACATTCTCACCAACAGATCCCACCATTCCTGGCACCCAAATCCCAGCACCCAGCAACTACTTGCCCATCAAAGTTCACTTGTAATACAAACCCTGAAGCCTTCTGTGAACAGTCATCCACATCCTTAATGGTCTTTCCCTCCTCAAGACTCAGAATCGCAAACATCAGATGCATGATAATTGCGGGAGGGTTTGCTAAGATACAAATTGCCCGTCTCACCCTCAGAATGTCTGATTCAGTCGGTGCAGAAAGGAACTTGAGCGTTTGCATTTTAACAAGTTCTCAGAGGAAGCTATTGTTGCTGGTCCAAAAGCCACACTTTGAGAACCTCATGTCTAGCCCATGTGGGCTAAAAAACATTCTGGAAATAGTACCTTTTTCCTTAAAAGAGGGTTATTGAACACTTACGTTGCACCTCCTCTCTGCCTTATAGCAACCTACCAAAGATGGAGCCATTACCACGCTTCAGCTGCAGAAGAAAAGACTGGGTTGGGGAGGGAAACGCATGATTGAGGTCAGAGGCGCCCAGACCTCCTTCTGTTGCCCAGCTGACAGTCTGCTGGGAACAGGAACTGATACAAAGCGATACACATCTGTGTGTTCCACGGTGTCTCGCAAGGGGTGGGTGGGCAAAGAAGGTGGATTGATTGATTAAGGGTCAAGTGTGGAAAGGGCCCTGGGAAGAAGAGTCTAGGCTGGGTCACCTGACCAGCTACATGACCCTTGGCAGGTCAATTAACCTCTCCGGGCCTCCCAGGTCATCTTGCACAAAGCTTTCGGCCTCCTCTGACTTCTGCGTGGGCAGGTCTGTGAATGCAGTGCCGACCCCTCCATGTGCCGGGGTCTGAAAGCCAAGTGAAGTGGCTCCCTTCCGGAGCATGGTCTCCTCCACACCACCCAGGACAGTGGGGAGGGGTCCAGGACCACCTTTTTGGTCCCTTTCCATCCCCCCACCACCACTCAGGGGCATCTAATTGATCCTCCTCTAGGACCATGAAGGATGTTACCAGAAGCCAGAAAATGCAGACAACTGATTCCTGATTAAAAGGAAAACTATTGTGTCGAAGTTGTAAAATCTTTTTTTTTTTTTAAACCACCCTGCCTCCTCCAGTGAACTCCACTTTTCAAGGCTGTGTCATCAGCCCCGAATCCATTCTGAGTCCATTAGCAGCCTGAGAGCTGGCGCTGAGGCCCCCAGACTCCTTGGAACCTTGAGAGTGAATCTCCAGGGAGCTGACTCAGCCTTCTGTGCTCTCGGAGGTAGAGGAATTGGATTCCAGGCCACAGCGGATGGCAGGTCTGCCTCCAGAAGCCCGAGAGACAAAGGACTACTGCCAAAGAGGTGAGAAGCCCAAAGCTTCCCTGTAGAACCAGGGTAGGAGGCAAGAAGCAGAGAGAGGGAGGGAGACCGAGAGGAAGGCAGGCCGAGGGGAGGAGAAAACTGGACGCGTTGCCCGCCACCAGGCCCAGTGCCTGCCTCCTCACTGACCCCACCATGAGCAGCTTTCAAGGTAGGTAGCTGGGCCTGTCCCCATTTTACGGTTCTCACAGCTGAGGCTTGTGCCGCAGAGTGACTCACGTTGCTCAGTGAACTTGCGCAAGCGATGTCTAACATCAGTCCCTATTCAGACATGTCTGATCTCGAAGGCCACGCACTTCTCCCTGCCCATGTGGCACCTTGGGGTGGTTACCCAGAGGATGCTACAGGAGAGGGATAGAGAGGGGGGCTAAGGTAAGTGTCCCTAGCATATCCCAGATACCCAGTCAGTTAAGGTCACCAGATCTGAGCCCAGGGATACCTGGCCTCTGCAGAAAGACAAAACTCACAGACCTTAGAAAGCCCTCTGTGGCCACAGGGAGTGGGTCAGACATGTTGCATGGCATTGTTAGGGGGAAAGGATGTCCTGAATGAACTCTGCAGAGTTTTGTGGACTCCACCCCCTACTCCAATAAACTACAACTCCCAGCAATGCCAAGGGGAGAACTGGGAGGGCCCAAGGGCGGAGCTAAGCAGGCATTCTGGGACTTTAGGGGGTATATAAGAGAGCCATGTTAGACATGCTTTCTCTCTCTCTGGACTGCATGGCTGGTGGCTGGTGGCTTGGCTCTTGATGAGCTTTCAGTGTGTTATTGGAGCTCCGAGTCAGCGGAGCTGGTAGGATGGGTAGGATGTTCTAGTTAACTTGTACCTCGCTCTCTCTTTCTCCCTCTTTCCCTGGGTTGTACCTTTTCCTTTCCCCTTTGTAAATAAACCCATTATTGACCCTTCTGTGTGTGCCTGCAGTACAATTGAATTTTAAGTGCGCCCGGATGAGGACTCACAGACAGGCAGCCCAGTTCACAGTGGGGTGCCCTGTAACAGCATCAGCACTCAAGGCCAACAGATCGCGATGCTGAGAGAGGACTTCGCAGCTCATGGCCAGTCTCATCCTTAAAACAAGTATGAATGTAGACAGGCCTCGTGAAAATGCACTGCTCTGTGGGAACTGACTCCCTCCAGCTCCCAGGTCAGCTCCAGCCTTGGCAGCGGCAGGTGTCGTGCCTGACCTATGTCCAGGTGCACTGCTGTGTTGTCTCTCCCCAGCACTGAGGACCTTTGGGAGTGGGTCTTCCTCAGCTCCAAGTCAGGCCCTTACTTCCTTGTCCTTTGCAAGGAGATGACAGAAAGAGACTAGAGCAGCTCTCCCAGAAGAAACTTCTGCAACCTTAAGCAGGGTAGGCAGCAGCCACGTGTGACTCTGAGCATTTGAAATGTGCTTAGACCAAATGAGGAGCCATTTTTTTTTTTAATTTTCCATCAATTGATTTAAGTGTAAATGGGTGCAAGCCCAGATGCTCTATTGGGTAGATGTCTAGAGGCTAGATGAAAGGAAGGAAGAAAGAAGGGTTTTTTAAAAAAGAAAATGGGGGAGGAAAGGAAAGGTAAGGAGACAAAGAGGATAAAGAAACTATGTTCAGAACAAGAACGAAGGGGTGAAGGAGGAAAGGGGGGTAGGGCAGGGACAGAGGCGACGTTGATGATGGCTCCTGTCAGGCACCAGCAGACTGCAGGCAAACTGTGGCTGATCTCAGGGCTGTTGTGCTGTGGAAGGGAGAGCGCAAACCAGCCTGAGCCCACCAAAGCCCTGTGTGCGCCTGGTGAGCACAGCTCCTCAAGGCCTGCGTTCCAGGATCCAAGGGGACAGCGAGGGCTATTGCCCTCCAAAGCCTGAAAATTTAGACCCACAGGCCCAGGAGTGTCAGACAGAAAACGTCCTCGGATTTCCGCTCACCTACCTTCTTTGAGCAAGAATAGGAGGTGACCCCAGACATCTGAGGTGGAGTCCAGTGAAGTGAGGAGTCGGGGGTGAGAGGTGAGCCTGCATGCTCCGGCCGGAGCCCCACACGCCTCCCCCTCCCTCTGCCTCCATCTCCACATTAGCAATATATTTCCAGGACACTCTAATGAAGTACATCTTGAGTCTCCTTTTCACGGCTAATGAGGAGACAACAAGAATTTGACTAATACCAGTACAATTACTGGAGCAGTGAAGCGAGGGCCTCTGATTAGACGTGATAATTTGCAAGGCTGGGCTCTTCACATTAAGTTTGCAAACAGTTTAAAAATCACTTCCTCTATTTATCCAGCTAATCCCTGTTTAATGACTCCAGACCCAAAGAAAGAAAGGGGGAAATGTCTCTTTAAAAATTAATAAATAAATAAATTAAACACTAACAACCCCAACCTTATTTGCCCAGACAGGAATAGATGGCGGAGTACAACCTGATTGTCATCTTTTCAGACAGACTCGGCCAGGATTTCACAGCTCGGAAAGACTGCCACCCCCAAACCACAGTCCTGGCACTTGCTTCTGTCATGAACCTACCCTGGCCACTCCTTCTCCAAACAGAGCTGCTTATCTGGCAGGAAAGACAAGATCCCCTCACTGTGATGGGTCCAGTTGCCTGATTGGGGAGCTGCAGTGGGGATCATTGGTCTCCAAAGACTATTGGAAGGATGACTCCCCCACCATAGCTGAGGCTCCTTTATCATCATAGACTCCAAGCATGAACTCCAGACCAGCAGCCTGGGCCTCACCTGGAACCTGTTCCAAACACAGTTACTCTAGGCCCCGCCCAGATCTGCCGATTCAGCATCTGCATGTTCACAAACTCCCGGTGACACACACAGGCTCTGACATTGAAGCATTCGTTGCGTTATCACCTATCATTTGCCTGACTCCGAGGGTGACCCTGAAATGTGGTCTTGTTGATTTCCATACTGTTGATCCTGTGGACCTGTGTTTGTCCAGGGCACTCCACAGAGATTCACTGGGGATTATGCAAAAGCCCAGGGTGGGAAATTCCAGGCTAGACCAAATTAAGATTATGTTTACTGTGGGTATAGCATCTTTCTAGATCAATAGCATTTTTCTGTCTGTGAGGATAGAGCATCTTAGGATCCCAGGTATCCAGTGGTCCAGTCCAGGAAGAGCAGCTATAGCCAGTGGGGGACTCTCTGCGTCATTCAGGTCACTGGCTCCCAGGTGTGGGGTCACCTGCTCCACAACAAAGGGACATTCAGAGAAGGATGGTCTCCCATGAAACTCCAGTCTCTCTTCACCTTCCTCCAACATTCTCACTGTCAAATTGAAAACCCCACCCCAAATGTCAAGCACCTAAGAAATCACACCCAGGCATTTGGAAATGACCTTCGAGTGCATTAGAGGGGATGGTGCCATGCAGAATTTCTCCTCTAGTTCTTTTTGAACGAAGGACTGTTAATGTTGGAACACAAATGAAGTTCACACCTTGTGCCAAGAGCTTTCTGAGCTTAGTTCATCAACTCTCCAAGACAACCCAGACATGGCCACACTCAGTAGGCCTTACACAGGGGAAGGCCGTAAAGGCCGCCAAGGCAAGGCAATTTGTTCAAGGAGACACGGCATCTCTAGGCCCTCCCCTGCTCCATGCAAGCATGAGGCCACTCAATTGTGATTAGCCCACACAAGTACCCACATACTCAGATCGATGACGCTGGACCCCAAACACTCATACAAAATGATGTTCAGTCTTGAGTACTGACACAGTTGTACTTACACAGGGCAACACAGTGAGACTTCTACCTGCAAAACCTGGAAATCACGGACTAGAAGAGTCTAGGAAATGTGATCTGAACAATGCCATGAGGGGAAAACAAAGCAATTCTTATCGCCATTTTATGCAGGAGAAAACGAAGATCAGTGAGAGGAAATTATTTTCCAAGCTTTTCCCCTACCAACCCACCATGAACTTAGTATGGATCTTGTGGTGCTGGGAAAGCAGCCTGCTCTCAGCTCACTTCAAGTCATTCCCCACTTGTTCTGAAGAAATCTAAAGTCTACCCAGGACATGTGGAGCTTTAAAACTGTGTCTCTGGGCCCTCCCTGGTAGTGCAGCGGGTTAAAGCACAGCATTGAGAAACTAAAGTCACTTCCGCATGAGTTCAATTCCCGCCTGCCCCAGAGGAGACCACATGGCGTGGCAGACCTCTCCTGACCCGCCCGCTGCTCCCCTCAGCAGTGTGCTTCGTCGATCTGCCTGTTCTGCTCCCCACTGTCTCTTGTGAAGCCTCTCACCGCCCCTGAGCCTCTGGCCTGTACCCCAGTTCTGTATGAACAAATAAATAAATCTTTAAAAAAAACAAACAAAAAAAAAAACTGTGTCTCTGGAAGACCAGGAGACCACTAAAGAGTTGCTACTGAGAGATCATGGAGTGAAGACTGTAGGTCTCTGTGTTTGAGGCTGAGTTACTGCACATACAGTTACACACACACACACACAAACACACAGTGCGAGTATTCACAAGCACACACGCACTAATAGGAACCAACATACAGACATGCGTGCACGTGAGTGTATGCATACAAACACTGCACACACGCTCATCCCTTGTGTTTTGGACTACGCAGGGTGTTATTTCAGTTGCCAGTTTTGCCAAGACTTTGTGAACAAGACATTCAGCTGTCCTGCTGACAGAGGCCAGTCTTGGACAGTGAACTAATGAAAATGAGGAGTTGATCATGGCCCATGGGTGAGGAGAGCCAAGAAATGGTATCTTGAAAGAAAACAGAAAGAAGCTTGCGAGGGGAGACAGACGTAAGAAAAGACCAGACACTGCCAGGTTAGGAGGGCATTGGGAGGGTGAGCTGGGCCCTGGACAGATGCTCAGGCCACCAATCAGGGGACCTGGAGATCCCCCCAGATCTGCTACCGATGTGCTGTGTCCGGCCCCCTTGCACTCCCCTGCCTCGGCCTTTAGTCTGTACAACTCTACTTAGTCATTTAGTGGGGACTCCTATGTGAGTGGCTTTAAGACTGGCTGTGGGCAGAGGAGACATGTGGAATTGAAGGTTTCTTCCCAGCAGTGCTCGGGGAGCCTCCACTCACCTATGGGAGAGCTCATGGAACTGCTGGTGGGCAGCTGTGCCCTTGACCAAGTCCCTGCCCCTCCCTGGACTCTGGAACTCCACCCGGCTCTTGTGAAGTAGCCTGTAGTACATTCCCTGGCAGTGTGACATGAAGAGGAAGGATGCGAGACCCAGACCAGCTTCATCACTCACTGTAGGTGTCTTACTTGATTTCTCTATTTCACATTTTTCTTCCCTGTAGAACATGACCAGCCACACTGCCGCAACAGAAGGGGAATCGGTAGGTGTGGGTGGGGCTGTACAAAAGGAGGGAAGAATCTGAGCCCTTTGGTTGTAGTTCCTGGAAGAAAAATAGAAAGCCTGGCTGGGAAATCAGCACAGAACACAGAGGCACTGCGGTTTAAAACCCAAACAGCGACCACCCCACTCAGAACACCACACGGCTCTCGGCTCTCCGTGTTGGCGGAGAGGAGGGCCCTCTGGGTAATACGGTTGAGTGGCAAAAGTAACGCCCACAGAATGCTGTTGCCCGGCCCAGAAGGGAGGAGGGCCAAACAGAATCCACACTGCGTGCTTTTTGCAACTAGAATAAACAAAAACAGGGAGGAAAGAACTTACTTGTGGGGCAATGGGGTGGATGGAGACCGCAAGGTAGGCGAGCATACCTTTCATTTACTAATCAGGTTGTATTCAAAACTAAAAATAATAGTAGTCAAGCTGCCTCATTGCAGGCCAAGTCTGCCTGAGCTAATCAGCTTCTCTATCAGACGGACAAGCGGACAGATAAACAGCATCAGGGCCAATGTCCCTGAGGGCTGAGGAGTGGGCCGGTCAGGCAGCCTGCGATGCACCAGTCCACCCTCCTCTGGACCTCACCCCACCCCAGCCCTGCAGGCAGCCTGTGCCCTCTCACCCATTCCCCTGCTGGCAGGAAGCATTCCACTCCCTGATTCTTCCCGGAAAAGCAGTTTTCTCTAAGCCCATTGCAAAACACCCTGGCTGGAGCTGTGACTGGGAATCCAGAAGCTCCCCCTGGAGAGAAGTAGCCTGCTTCCTGAGGACATTCTGGCCTGGTGCAAGGGTCTGCAGCAGGAGAGTGCGAACAGCCCAGGCTGCCGTTTCCAGCTGGGACAGGCCCAGTGGCACAGCCACAGCCCTGCACTGTCTGGGTACCACATCTGGGCTCCAGCAGCCACCCTGCTGCATGTAATGTTCAGTGGCTGCTGGCTGTTTCCCTCCCTTGGGAACGCACCCAACTCCCCCTCCCCCAGACTCCTGTCAACACCCTTGGGGCTGTGCTGTTCTCAGGGAGGGAAAGGAGAGGAGGCAGCTGGGGTCAGCTCTCTCACCCCCTCACCCATGGCCCTAAGGGTGTGAGGACAGTGTGTCACAGAGTAGAGCAACAGGTTGGTGGGTCATTTGAGCAGGTCTCCTCTCCTCTCTGGACCTCCCCCAGTTTTCCCATCTGTACTAGGAAAGTGTTCTTCAGCACAACACTCTACCTTCCTGACGGCATCTTCTGCAGAAGCTGACATGAAGGCAGACCACGCTGACTCTTCTGAGGGCGCCTGAGGTGAGGACATGGAGCCCCTCGATGCAGGGCCCTCCTCCTCCCTCCCCAGCCCTGGCCACTTCTTGGGATCCTTCGCTTTCTTTGCAATCCACACTCCCAGTTTGCTTCTGATTACCTCTCAAGTGCCAGGGGGGTCTTCATAGCCTCCCTCCACCCTATTCCTCTGCACATGATTCTGGGGGCTTATGTCCCCCCACACACAGGTCCACTCTGCCAGTTACCCAAATTCTGGTGTGCTGTGCTCCACTCTTAGTGCTTGCTGCCCACTGGACACTTTCCTTGAAAACCCCAGGCATCTCACACATGACTTACCCACGAGGAAAACTACCTTCTTCCCCAGTAACCCAAGTCCTACTGGGGTTCATATTTCAAAATGAGGGTCACACTGGTGGTGCAACAGATCAGGACACAGCACTGCAAGCTGGCCACAATCACTTCAGTGCAAATTCAATCCCCAGCCCCAGAAGTGACCCACATGGTGGCAGACCTCTCCTGAACTGCCCGCTGCTCCCCTCAGCAGTGTACTTCATCAGTCAGCCTGTTCTGCTCCCCACTCAGTCTCTGGTGAAACCTCTCACCACCCCTGTACCTCTGGCTTGTACCCCAGTTCTGTATTAATAAATAAATAAATCTTAAAAAGAAAATAGCAAAAAAAAAAAAGCTTTAGGGTCACCAGCCACTCTAGTGTCCAAACCAGAAACTCTGGTCACCTCTTTCTCTCAAATGCCTCTCCCAACACCCTCCAACCCCAACCATTGAAGGCTTTTTAACTGCCCTTCCTCTTCATTTCACCAACGTTGTTTTGATCAGGGCTCCTCGTCTTCACCCCCACACTACATCATAACCACCACGCTCACTGTCTTCATCACCTTTTTCACTCACCATCGCCAACATCATCTCACCATCATCCCCATCCCACTCTCTCACCATCACCATCACCACCATTACAGTCATCAGCATGACCACTAGCACCACCATTGTTACCATCATTATCACTCCACCATCAACACCACCACCACCACCACCACCCTCATCACAATCCTCATCAAAAGCATGGCTGCTCTTGCCAACTCAAGGTCTCCCATCCTCTGCAGACTCCCTCGTTTCATACATGTCTATCCTCTACCTGCTATGTGTAAGGCGTTGCTGAAGGAGCCCACACGAGCAGTCTTAGACAAGAGAGGTTTATTGGGACCAGTCGTCACGCCAAGGGAGGGTAGGGAGAAAATTTATACCAAAGGGTGTAAGGGGAGGGCCACAGCTCAGAACAGCCAAGGCGGAATGCACAGACCAGGAAGCGAAGGCCCAGGCGACCCTCAATCTGCACAAACAGGAAGGTGGGCGGAGTTCTGTGGTCGTGACATCTGCCGCCTCTGGATACTGTCAGCCGGCCGCGAGGTCAGGAAGACCTTCTGCCCCCCGCCCCCCGGCACTGCCTGGGCTGCCTCACAGCATGGATGTTCTTCTTAAATCACAGACAGAATGTAAACGTAGTGGCTTAGTGGCTTGCAATTTCCTGCAGAAAAAAGCTCAAGTACCTGAGCTTCTAAGCCATCCACAGTCTGACTCCGTCCTAGGGTTCCTACCTCATCTCCCATGAAACTCACCCTGTACCCCAACAGCACAGGGCCCCAGCCCACCAGATACTTTCATGAGATACCACAGCTTTCCACCTGTCGCGGTGGAACCCTGGTCCCATCCTCAAATCCTACTAATCCCTCCAGGTCCAGCTCCAACGCTCTGCCTCTGGGAGAAAGCACTAGTCTCCCCACTTGGGTTCTGAGCCCTTCCCCACCCCCCAGGTGCGTGTCATGTTGGCATGAGACCTGACAGTCTTGTCACTGGGGCTCTGCTCATTTACTTGCTTTCTAGCCTCTTTTCTCACTGCTTCTCCATCCCCCAATTCCTTCCCTCCTTATCCCAGATCTTCTCTTTTCTCTGTCCTTTTCACTCTACTTCTCTGATCTCGCCTTCTGTCTCCCCCTTCTTCCCCCTTCTGCGTTACCTCCCCTGTCCCCCTCCCTGACTCGCTCTTCCTCTATGTATCTCCGCTCTCTGTCTCTGACTAGGGAGTGGGTGTCAGCTTCTCTCCCTCTGTAAATATTGGCTTGCACATTCTCTCTCTCTTTTGTCTTTCTCTCCCTGTGTGTGTGTGTGTGTGTGTGTGTTCTCTCTTTCCCTCTTTCCTCTTTCTCTCTTCTGCTTCCATTTCTTGCTCTTCCTCCCTTGCCTGGACCCAAAACCCAGGCCAGTCATCTGTGGTAAGAGAGACCCAGCAGAGAGCACAGGGCCTAGAGAGGGAAGCTACTTGCCCCACCCCCTGTGTGTGTGTGTGTGTGTGTGTGTGCATGCATGCGCACATTGCTGCACAATGGAGAATGTCTTTTCACCTTTAGTATTTTGTTTGCTCTTGACAAGGCCTGTGTGAAGAAGAGGTGTGGGGAAGGCAGCAGGATGCTCACTTCTCAGGAGGTTCAGAGAGCTCCGGAGACTGTGGAAGGTCACACAGCTGTCAGGCCAGCTCCCAACAGGAGCCTCAGCCAATATTGATCTGAGTGTCTGTACACATTGTGTTCCGGCCTCACAGTGCCCAGCGCGGATCAGCTGACAGCTCTCACAACTGCAACAGCTGCCTGATCCTTGAACTTCTCTGGGCTTAAACTGACCCAGATTCTTCTAGATCAGCCAACCTGACTCCAGAAGAGGATGTGCGGTAACTGGTAGCCTGGGGATTCCTGGAAGTGCGTCTCTGGTGCTTCGCGGGTGGGGACGAGCAGGCCTGCGGCAGAGCAGTCCCACACCAAAGTGGACAGCGTCCTTTGAACTGGGTCTGGAGCTCTGCCAGACACAGAGCTGCCCACGACGGATGTGCGCCAGAGTCAGGGGAAGCAGAATGGCAATAAAGCTTCCCAGCATAATACCATGGCCTGCTGGGCCACTCCTGGGGGCTTCCAGGGGTACCTGTACCTCAACACCCCAGTCACATCCAGGCTTACCGCTTGTGACCTCTCCTCCTGGATGACCTCCCTTCCACCCCACTCACCCCCAGGCAATACAGCATACCACCACTCACCAGGACCCCAACCAGACTCCTGGGGTCAACTATGGCTCCCCAAAACCACTCACCCCAAACAAATCCCATGAATGCCACCTCCCACCAGGCTCACCCTTTCCTCACCCTCACCATGTGGCTATGTCCAGACTTCTGCGTGGCCTCTGCCTGCCCTCCTGCCTCTCCCTGACCACCACTGGAGAAGCAGAAAGAGGCTGTGATCTCAGGCTCCACAGCCAGGCAGCGCTGGACTTGAGTTTTGTGCCACTTTTATTAGTATGTGACGCTGAGCAAATTACTTCCTTTCTAAACATCTTGACACTAGTGAGCTAACTCCCTTGACTGTTCTCATGCTTACCAAGTGACCTTCTAATTATAATCTGACTTCCTCGTCAAATCAGCTACCAGAAGAGAATGTGCTAAGCAGGATGATGAGGCAATTCTATTTGACATGACAGGTGTAACTCTCCTTGTAAATTCATTTTGGTATTCTTGTTTGCTAATAAAATAGAATAGAATAGACTGTCCAAGTTAGATGGCGAAACCTGGGGATATTCACATAACAACAAAAAATGCTAAGGGCAGATAAAAGGGAGAAGATGTGTAACAAAACTGCCTTCAAGTTCCTGGAAAGCTCTTGCAGAAAAAGATTTATGTAAATGTTGCAGATATAAGACCTATACATAGACAGAGTGAAGAAGCTAAAGTATTTACTACCTTGTTAAACAAGTAGTGAGCTGCCTATTACTGGGTGTATGCAAGAAGAACTGTGCAAACCCCAGCAGGGATGTTGCAGAGGCCTGTCGTCGTAAGTCTTGCCTCTTCCTGTCACTCGCATTCACTCAATCACAAAGCACTGGGTGACTTCAGTTCTGTCCGTCCCCCACCCCACCCCCCACCATTCCCACATCCACCTCCCTGGGCCAGGCCTCCCCTCCTGCTTGATGACAACAGCAGCCCTCAGATGCTCCCTGATCTGGGCTTGCTCCTTTCCTTCCTTGTTCCCCACACAGCATCCAGAGTCTGTGAGCTCTGTGACGCAGGAGTTAAACTCTCTGTTCACCACCAACCCCCCCAAGGCCTCCCTGGCCCTCGATGGCGTCCACACGCACAGCATGGTGGGCAGGTCAGCTGTCCTTGTCCTCCTTGTGTGCTGACACCATCCTCACCCTCAAACACAGGCCAGAAAAGCCACCTGCTGCTGCCACTACTGTTATTTGCTTCTCCCCCTCTTCCTCACCCTTGTGCTTGCTCATTCTTCTCCTTCCTCCTCTTACTGCCCCCATTTCTCTGGCTTTGCAGACACCACTGTTTTTGTCTGCAACACTCTACTTAACCCATCCGTGCCTGGCTGACTCTTTGTCCATCACATCTGAGCGGCCACCTGTCCCCAGGAAGCCCTGCTGGGTCCCTGTCACGCCAGCCCGGGAAAGTCTCCTGTAGAGCCTGTGCTGTTTGCTGTGCATCAGACATGGCTAGTGCCTCCCCAAGAAGAACCAGAGGCCAGGGGCTATGCTGCCTTTGCCACTTGTTGAGCTGAGCGCGCTCCGGAGCGGCTGGTTACAGGGAGGAAGTCAGGCTCGTGGAAGAGGCCACGGGAGCAGGCCGGTGCTGCCCGACATGCCTTCCTGGAGCTCAGCTCCAACCACAAAGAAGGGGACTTGTCAACCCAGGTGAAGGGCCCCTAAAATAAATTTCTACACTACCACTTGGGTCACTGACTGCCCAGGGAGCACCAAGTTACTACCCAGCAGACTGCGCAGGAGGAGTGAGGTGAGCTCCACGGGCCTCGTCCCATTTCCTGGGGTCTCAGGCAATGCCTCCTGTTGGCTCCAGCAACAGCCCCAGGCCTGAGTCAGAGCCACAGATGCCCCCACTGTTCCTAAGCTCCAAGCTCTTGCATCACATGTGACTCACTGCAGCTAGGGCTACCTTGAGTGCCCAACCTGCCCAACATTACCTGGGAATTCAGGGCCGCCCATTTTTCTCCAGCTGGTTGCCAGGAACCCAGGATGTAAAAACAGTCCCCTTGCTCTCTGTGTCCCCACCAGGGGCTTCCGGGCAGGCTGAAAAGAAAGGGCAGAGAAGACAGCTGCCCCTCAGGGCCTCAGCTCCCTATTTAAGCCCCAGGACGTGAACCTTGTAGCAGGAGAAAAAAATTAGCTTAAAGGCCAGAATAAGCTCCTAGGCCCTTCTCAGGCTTAAGGCACTCATGCCGCCACTGCTGCAGCACTGAGTAAGGCCTGCATGGGGCAGACCCACACCTACACATGAGTACAATAGTCCTCTGGGCAGCGGTGCTCTGCTAACCTTGTTGGATGGGTGAGGAAAATGAAACATAGAGCAATTTACTTGCCCAGAGCCCCACAATTATTTCTGTAGTGCTGGGATTTAAACCTAGATGGACAACCAGGCTACACTCAGATTCTACTGCTTCTATAATATTCTGTGAGCCCCATAACTAAAGCTAAAGGCCATGCTGTCTTTCAGGGAGAGGTTGGGTAGTGCCATGGCTGTGAAGAGTTTCCTCTGTGCTTCCACTACAGGATCATCAGCTTCCTAGGCACTAAGAACTGAGAAAAGATTTTTCAGGCATAGGTGGGAGCAAGGGGTGGTGTAGAAAGAAGTCTATGGGTCCAGTAGAGCTCAGTGGAAGCCACTCTGGGGTCCCTGAACTTTAACATTGGAAAATGAACAGGTTTACAGGAAATTGTAAGAAATGACAAGGGACGAGGCAGCAGAATTGGTTCTAGTTCAGCTGCTCTTATCACCCACTGACTCTCGGTTTCTTACCTTATAAAATAGGATAAAAATATAAGAAGAAGAGAAAGTATCCAGAAGGCTTGGCCCAGGACCTGGTGCCTGTAGATGTGTAAGCAAATGGTGTGAAGCAAAGTGAACACAGCCCGAGTCATTTCCCCAAGGAGACCGCGGCCTGAGACCTGGTTAGAACAGCTGGGAGGCTGCCCATGGGACAGGGTGGCCATGTGGGCCAATGGAAACATAGAAGTCATGAGGAGAGGGGACAAACTCAAGGGACAATGCCCCACAGGCTCTCCTTTGGCTTTAAACGACCCTAGATGAGCTTCCGAGAGCCCAGTGGGTCAGTCAGTTTTGCCCTATGCCAGAGGAGAAGGATAGCCACCCCCATTACCTCCATCTCAAGTCACAAAGAAAATGCAATGTATCTGGGCTGTAAATCAGGGGCTGGTCACCAGAAAGGAGGAAGCCTGAATCACAGTTCCCAGTACACATCTTACCAAGCCCACAGAGAGAGTCATTCCCTGCAGCATGGACGCCTACACACCAGAGGAGGTGGCCAGAGCTGAAAACAACTCTTACAAACACAAAGCGGCCGCACCTTGACCTTGAGCACATCACCAGTGGGGGCCACAGGAGAGGACCTCACAGGGTGCCCAGGTGATGTGCCGGCAGAACTGAGCCTGCTTTTAGGCCTCCCAGTCCAAAGCTGTAAATCCTCTTTATCCTTCCTTTCTCATGCCCCTCTAATGCTCACTCTAGAACGCTCTGCTTCCTCTGCCTGTGGGGGAATTCCCTGAGAGATGGGCAACTTCCCACTCAGCACCTTTCCCTCAAAGTCCAGAAGAGCTTTGGTACCCAGGCGGGTAACAAATAAATGTTTGTTGAAAAGAGTAAATTAGGAAGCTTTCCCCACTAGAGATGTTGGAAAAGAGTTTGTTACCAGGAGCAGAAGTTAATCCAGCGGCCTCAAAGGATGTTGACATGACACTTTCTCATCCCTTCAGGTAGCACAGGCCTGGCAGAGCAGGGAAGCCAGGTCCGAGGGCCCTAGGGCCACACTAAGGAACGTGGGCTGAGGAGGGCTGACTCTGTTTACTTTCCTTTTAGATTTGTCTTTTAGGCAAAGAGCACTCTGACAGCACTTGAGGAAGATAAATTGTGAGACCAGACCAACACTTGGCTCTGAAAGCCTTGTCTTAGACCTCTCATGAGATCAGATTTCCCTGCTTTGGGCCAAACTCTTTAAAGCACTTTGGCATCCAGCAAAAGATTGTTGGGGCCAAAGGGCTGGCGGGGGGCGGCTTGGATGGCGCCCAGGGTCACTGTGGTGCTTTGCTCTACTCCTGCTTCTTCCCCATCCTGGTGGCTCTTGGGAGGAAGGAAGCTGGTCAGAGGACACAGGACGTGGCTAGAGCTGCTCTCTACCAAGCTCATCTGCTGCGCCAGCCTCAGGGGCTGGGTGTTGGGCACATTCTATCCAAGCTCCTTTACAAAGTGCCCCTGGCTGAAGCAACAGCCGGGTACTGACTGCCACCTCCACATCTCAGCAGCCTGTACCCCTCCTGCATTCTTCAAGATGCCAGGTGCCATTAACCACCTGGAAGGTGAGCCCGTGGAGTGGTGGAATCATGACAAGGCAGCTGGGCCACTTGCCTAAGACATCGTCTCCCCTCCTCCTTCATCCCCCCCACCCCCAACCCCACCCCCTGCAACAGCACTGTAGGCCTTGACAGAAGGAACTGGGACACAGCTGGCCATGCACCCACGGCGTTGAGTTTCTTGCAGTTGGGCCCCTGAGCTGGGCAAGGGCAGGTTCTCACCAATGTTCACTAAGCCCAACAGCAGGAGCTCCGAGAGAAGGGTGGGCTTGGGAAGTCAGCCAGGAGGAGTCGGTCAGTGGCGGGGGAAATGGTTTCAGCCAAGGCCTGGGGGGAGAGGGGTGGTCCTCAGACTTGCCCAAGTGCCAGAACACGGGAAGACTTGCGGAAACACAGACCCATCCCCATCCCCATCCCCAAGACTTCTGAGTCAGGGGCCAGGACCTGGGAATCAGCATTTATAACAGGTTGCTGGGTCTACTGGTCCTGGCCCCAGGCTCTGAGGTGAGTGAGGTAGAGCCAAATATGCAGAAGAGGACAAGAAAGCAAAAAAGAGGAGGTGGGCTGAGACTTGCTGTGCAGAGCATCCCTCAGGTACTCAGAAGAGTCCCAGGTGTACAGGAACAAAGAGCAGGTGTGTAAGGAGAAGGAAACGAGAGGTCAGTGCCCGAAGAGGCATGACAAGTCTGGGTCTGAGTCTCCTTCTGCCTGTGACTCTCTGGGGGGCATCAGCCCCCAGGGAACCCAGTCCCCTCTTGTGTGAGAGTCACACAGTCCCCCTGGCCGCCCCACCTCCTCAAGGGGCAGGTGTGCCTTGCAGGGAGAGCAACCATGAGAGGGTTTTGCAAACTGGAAGGCCCTCAGCAGATGTGAGAGTGATTATTATAATCCCCCTCCCCCAGATGGCATGGTTGGGGTTGCCCCCTCCTCCGCCTGCCAGGCCCCTCTCAGTGGTCCCCAGGGCAGTCTGGATGTGAAAGGCCCGGCCAGTCCCTGCGGCCTCTAGGGCCCCCAACCGTAGGCTCGGCATGGGCCAGCCTCCAGATTGCAGGGGCTTTCTTCAGGTGCAAGGACCCAAGTAGCTGTGAGCAGGCGGCTCCTTGGCGGGGCACCTCAGGCGGGTGGTGGGGGCTGCAGAGGGGGTAGCTCAGTGCATCCCAGGAACAAAGGCCGGCTGGGAGCTGGCAGGGCGCCATCAGGGTTCAATGCACAATGGCCCGGGGGGCTGGCGGCTTCGCTCCTGGCCAGCATTTGCATAATGTCTGGGGCAGGAACAGGTGCCCGGTCAATAGGCAATTGTGAGGCTGTTCTGTCAAAAGAGAAGGGGCCTGTATTGAAGGCTAGGCTTGCCTATTGCAATGCAAATAGCATTCAAAGCAGACCAGCCCAGCTCAGGCTCCCGGGAGCTACAGCTTCTTGAAAGCCACCGAGCCTGCCGGGCTGCTGCCTCTGCTGGTGCCCGCTTTGTCTGGGGCCAAAGGGTGGCACTGGCAGCGGGGGGCTGGGAGCCCACAGCAGGGAGTTTGAGCAAACCAGCCTGCCCATCCTGGAGGGCTTCCTGGAGGAGGATCTGATGTTACTGCACTTGGGCCAAAGACCAGAGTGAAGTTCTTCAACCTCTTCAAAGAGAACACCAGCACAAAGGTGTTACCCCTGCTCAAGGTGCAGAATGTAATCTGTAAGGGACCCTCGTGCCAAGTCACCCTTCCCTTCTCTCTGTATATGTCCATAGGTCTAAAATTTGGGTCCTTTCTGCCTTAATTAACTGACTGGCATTGTATGGTTGTTTCACCTGGATTGATTTACTCAATCCTCACAACAACCCTATGAAGTTGGGAATAGAATTACTCTCATTTAACAGATGAGGAAACTGAGGTCGAAAGAGGTCAAAGGTTGCACAGCCATTATGTGGCAAAATTGACGAAAGAACCCAGGCAGGCTTGCTCTCGGATACACAACTTTAACCACTGTGCTTGAATTACCAGTGGGGTCTCCTCCCTGTTTGATGACTGGTCATCCAGAGAGTTCAGAGAAGAGCCAGAACGACTTGCTTGCTGGGCCAGAACCCACCAGTCCAGCTCCTGAACTGCCTGGTTCTTACTTCTGCAGCCATAACACGCCAGAAAGGGGAAGGGCTCAAATCCAATTCGAGGGGTGGAATAGTGGATGGTGGCCACGGAGGTGAGGTTTTCCCCAGTGTCAGCCATGAGACAACCCTTTACTTCACGCAAATATTTCAAATTGTGGGGACTTTCACCTGGCAGTTTGCCTGGCTGCCCCAGAAAAGCAGGGGCCTCCAAAGCTGGGATCAGTCCCTGCTGTATCACTTACACGCCAGATGACCCCGGACAACCTGCTTCCGTTCGCATTCTCTCAGTTTCAGCTTCAGCATTTGTAAAGTGGGGGGTTCTGATCACTCACCTCTGGGGGGAGAGAAATAGCGGATAAGGGCCCTGCTGGCCGCCTCCTTCCCCACACTGTGTGCTCTTTGGGAGCTGGAGCTTCAAAAACATTCTGCCCCTCCCAGTTTCATGTTGAGATGGAGTTCAAGCATTTGTGTGGGTGTGAATTTATTAAGTTACTTGCTTGCATTCCATTGACTTTGCAAGATTCATCCTTTTTATTGTTGTTGTTTTTATTTTAGTTTCTTGAAAATTTTCAGGAAGCTCCCAGTGGAAGCCATTATCTGCTGCACAATACTTGAGATGATTGAACCAGATAAAAGGAAACTCCCTACTGAACTGGGACAAGTTGAGGGAATCTCCACACGCCTCTCCAGGCCCCGAACACTGGACTTTGCTCCCCCAAGCTGTCAGGAGAACATCAGAGCTCCAGATCAACAGACAGTGGATTTCTTCTCGCAGCTACTCTAAAAACTGGAGGCTGTGCTGAGAAGAATTCTGAGGCACAGCAAGAAAGATTTCTGTGACCCATTGGTGAGGTCTGCCAGGAGAACTGGACTGAATCGAGACAGTTTACTGGATATACATGTGTCATCTTTGATCTAGGGGTTATAAGGCGAAACCAAACCCAGGGAAGTGAGACGAGTCCCCAAATCATGTGGTTGATTGTCAAAATCGTTCTTGACAATGTCAAAACTGGAAATCTTGATTTTTTTTTTCGTTTCTAAAAAAGGATGTATTTCCTGAATGTTTTACTGTCAACCTGTACTATTTTTTTGAATTAGAAGAATCATAAAGCATTTTTGATTGAAAAATTAAAATCAAGGTGAACCTACAATTACCCTAAGAGAGGAAGGGGGTGGGGGAAAGCTGGAGTATTAAAGGCAGTATGAGAGGCTGGCAGAGAAGGTTCTGTGAGTGTGGGCGTTGCATGCCCTTGGTAATGCCTTACCTTTTCCAAACTGCATCCCATCAACCTGGCCCCAAAATGCTGTGGAGGTAGAGAAGGCAGACATAGTTGGTTCCTGCTTTACATAGCAAAAAATCAAGGCTCAAAAGTCTATGGGGCTTAGTTAAGGTCACAGAGTGAGTGAGGGCAGAACTGAAATGTGAATCTGGGTTAGGCATGGGGAGAGGCTGTAGGGGGTGCCAGGAGGAAGCCCCAGGGAGCCTGGAGACCTCCAGCCCTGGCCGGAGGGGCCCAGCAGGTGAGGAGGCAGCAGACCTGGAGACCATCTTGGCACATCCCCTGTCCTTGCTGAGAATCTGGACCTTCCCCAGAGGTAGAAGGACTCCTCTAGTTCCCAGGCTCCTCCCAACCCCCCTCTGCTGACCTCATCAGCTCCCTGGACACAATGCACCCTTCTTCTCCTGGGCACCCCTCCCCCCCCTCTTAATTAAACTACCCAGTGGTCTTCCCCAGGGCCTTGTTCTGGAGCTGCCCATTATCTTGCCCTGCTCTTGGGCCCAGCCTTCAACAGCGGGCACCCATTTGCCCCAGGGCCCAGCTTCTGATAGGCCTGACACTTGAACACAAATGGTGAAAACACCAGCATCCAAGGAGAATAGGGATTTCTCCTTCCTGAATGTGAACGAAATCACAAGCCATTTATGTGTTTGTTTTGTGAGAAATTAAATAAATTTGCATTAATATTAAGAAAAGGAAGCAAGCCGTGGTAGAAAGATCTGAAATTCCACAAGGGCTTAGAAGCAGATTTTACTGTTGACAAACCAGGTGACCTCAGGTGAGGCATTGCCTCTTTGGGGCTCAGTTTTCTCATTTATAAAATGGGTGCTACAGGGAATTGCAGATAAAGAAATGACAAGAAAATGCAAACCAAATGGCCAGGAAACTTAGAGCTTGACTTAATTGTAGCCAAATGCGCCTCCTCCAGACCCGATCCAGAGAAAACCTCCCTCTACCCCTTTCCGTTACAACCCAAAAGAAGTCTGGCTCTGACCTCTGCTCTGTCCTTAGAAGAGAAAACCAGGTCATAAAAAAGTTTGCTGTCTCTTCCAATGGATTAGATCAGGGACTTACGTAGCCTGTTACCGTAGGGACCAGGGAGTTTGTGGAAGCCTATTGATAAGATCTTATGGTTGCATCTATCCACTTTATTGGCCAAATAAAGTTCAAGGGGCCTGAAACAAGGCCACAGGCATCACATCATGATCCTCGCAGACCTACGAGCACACACAAAGCTCACGGAGCTACACTCAGCTATACTCAGAGACACCCCACCCTGAATCCGAACGCTGACTCTAGGCTGACAGAACTTAGGCCTCTTACCCAGCTCCCCTGAACCTCAGTGGTCCATGTGTAATGGGGTTAACTTGGCAAGAGATGAGTAGTTAAGGGACCGGCCCCCCAGGATTAGCAGCAAAGACACAGACAGTGATGTAAAATGAACAGGAGAGAGGGCAGAGTCTCTGGCAGAGTGAGCATTCTTTTTTTGAATTAAAAAAAAATTTGTACCAGAGTGGATATTCTATCCACCTGCGCTTCAGTTTCTCCACATGTAGTGGAGTTCATTCCACCCACTTATCAGTCACTGAGGGTGAAATGAGCCAGTCCAGGACAAGCTCTTAGAAAATCAGATGCCTTCACTCTGTCCGGGCCACGTGCCTCACCTGCTCCACGAGGCTCATCAGAAACTGTAAGCACAGTCCCATCCCTGCCGTAAGCTCTCAGCAGCCCCTCACTGCAATAAAACCCAAGCTCTTCCACTTGACACCCAGGAACTCTGTCTTCATCCATCTTGTATTTTTCCTCAACCATATTTTTCCCAGGACTCCCCCAAACTAGCTTCACACCACACCCTGTTGGCTAGTCGCTGACTCTCCTAAGACTCCCTGAGCTCCAGACTTTGCGGGCCCTTTCCACTCACTGACCCATGCCCAGACCTCAGCCTCAGCTAAAGGAATCAAGGAAGACTCCCCCTGTGCTTCTCTGTTTAAAAAATGTTGACAGCTCTCTCTCTTGACTTGGGAACGTGTTTATAAATTCAAAATCCAAATCCCTCCTACCCATGTCAGCCAGGCTCCCAGTGCTAGGCTCTACCCAAGAAACTGTCATTGTTCACAGACCTTTATCATCCCAGATATAAACATAGAGAAGCATATATGGAACTATGTGCTTGTGAATAGATATGGTCATGCTACATGTGTTATACATACTATGCAAATTATTCTACTATTCACAGTAAAGTGAAGAAAATGAATGCATACATTACATGGCATGGGAACCCACATGCATGCATGGATACAATACATCATGCACATCCATACCTACACAGACCATTCGGTAGCAGACTTTGCACTCCATTCCATGGGGACCCTTGAAAATGTGTCTTGATGCTCCGTGCATATTAGTGCATAAAGGTATTCGCCATTACCTCTTTTCAAATGACTGCACAGTGTTCAATTGGGGCACGCTCACAGTCAGTCCCTTAGTGATGGATATTTAGGCTGCTTCCAATATTTAGTGGCAGAAAAAAGGCTTCAGTGAGCAATCTTGGACATGCACAATAATCTTGTTCCTGAGGAGTTGGGATAAAGTGTTGGGGGCAGGTTTGTTGGGCAAAGGCTGTGCGTATGTGGGACTGAGGTATTGCCAAAGCTTGTTTCCGAAGAGCTGGGTCAAACTGACTCCCACGGTACTTGTATCGCCCTGCCCCCTGGCCAATAGGAGGCGCCTGTCCACTCCTTCCTCAGCATGGTCTGAGCAGCCTGAGGAGGAAAGGGTCCTCTCAGTGACAGGTCCGTGTTCACGGCTCTCATCCTGAGGGGGAAAAAAGCCATCTTTCCTCACACATCTTGGTGTCAGGGCCCTTTGTATGCCCTTTTTGTGAGCTGTTTGTTTGTATCCTTTTCCTGGATTCCTATTAAGTTGTTTCTTTTTCTTAATGATTTGTAGGAGCTCTTTATTTACCAGGGAAATCAATCTTCTGCTATGACTTGAATTGCAAATATTTTCGGTCCTTTGTGGGAAGGCTTCTTCAAGAATCTGATACTTGAGGGCAATTAGGTACCTCTCATCCATGTTGGGTGACTCCTGAGTGAATTGACAGAGAGAAGTTTGCATCGATGGATGGATGGATGGATGGATGGATGGATGGATGGATGGATGGATGGGTGA
>NW_004567112.1:32384431-32442250 GCF_000260355.1 Condylura cristata | reverse complement strand
GATGGATGGATGGATGGATGGATGGATGGATGGATGGATGGATGGATGGATGGATGGATGGATGGATGGATGGGTGAGTGGATGGATGGATGAGACTCCTTCCACCCAGCTTGTCAGCTATCCAAGTAGAAAAACTGAAGACCTGCGTGAGCACATTGCTGCAGGACCCAGGTGCCCCCTCAGCTCAGTAGCTGCCCACCTGAGCTGAAGTCACAATGCAGGCCTGGGCTCCGGGAGCCTCCTCCCCCTTTCCTCCTTCACAGCCCCCTTTTCTCTGGACAGCCCTGAACCAGCTGAAGTTCCGCAGGGCAAGAGAGCAGGGCAGCGGTTCCCATTATAAAATTTATCTCTCATGTTGGCCTGTCAGAAAAAGGGAATTTATGGCCACATTCACTTTGAACAAAACCTGTTTCTGGAGATTTTTATGATGGAAGAGTAAGAAAGGGAGTAAAGTGAGGGAGGAAGTGTCGAGGGGAGGGAGATGGCACAGAATGTATAAGCTCACAAAGAAAAGCCTTTCGGCAAGAAGCCAAATGTGGGCGCAGGCATCTCTGGTTTCTCTGGCAATCCTGTTCCCAGATGGGGGGGGGGGGGGAAGAATCCCTGGTGAAGGTGTGTGAGGGGGAGATTGGGCTTCATCTCACAGAAAATGAGCCGTTCAAACTCTCCGCCTCCACACCCCACCCCTGCACTCAAGGCCCCCTATGCTCATGGAGTCCACCCCGGAGGAAAAGACACAACCTGATGAGGAGAACTAGTGCTCACTGAACGCTCCCAATGGCCTGGCGCTGCTTGAGCCCCCATGTGTGTTCATTTCTGCATGTGTCCCATGGGGTCAGGACAATGACTGCTGTCAACAGAGGACTTGACTGAAGAATGACAGAAAAGACAATTAACCAAGGTTGCAGCCAGGATTCAAACACAGATTGTCTGACCCAAACACCATCTCCTCAGCCAGTGCACTGTACTTCCCAACAGGCACCCCAACTGTAAGAGGGGAGAACTGGGCATGCTTCCCAAGGTGGGGGGCAAAGAAAGCATTCCCAGGGGGGCCCTAAGGGCTTGCTCTGGGAGGAGGGGTGAGGACTACAGCCTCCAAGACAGCAGGAAACACAACTCTGGCATAGCTGGAGGACAGGAAGTGAGGCTGAATGGTGGTGTGGGGGCCGGGTTGCAGGTGTGGACAGTGTGAGCCTGCGTGGGCTGGTCACATGTGGGCCTCCTCTCTCCTCTCCCTTGAATGACGCCCCATCTTCAAGAGCTCTTTCTGCTGACCCTCTCCATGAAGCCTTCCTACCCTATTTCCTGACTCTCCGATCCCTGCAGCTCCCATTGCGCATCTTGTCTTCCTCGACTCACTTCTCAAGTCTGTCGGGAGCCTTGCTGCCTACCAGACCTGCACCAGCCACTGGGAATAGGACCATTAATAAGGCGCATGAATAAATCACAGCGTCTTCTAAAGAGAAGAGCAGTTCTAAGTGCTATAATAAAGTGGTGTGTGAGTGCTGAGGAGGGAGCAATTAAAACTGTCTGGGAGAAGAAGGGCAAGGTTCGGGAAGGCGCTTCTGAGGCGCTGACAATCCAGCTGGGCCTGAAGGGCCAGCAGACAATGGTGTCAGGGCAGTTTCTCGAGGGCCTGCTGCCTGGCAGACAGAGCAGGCTGTGTTCTGGGAGCTGCGGGTCTGACAACAGGGCTGAGGTGGAGGGGACTGGGGCTGAGTCTTGACTGTCCAAGAAGGTGTTGGGCTGCTTCCCAGTGCCTAGAAGGGGCCTGAATGTTGGATGGAGGCAAGAAGTGCCCGTGGCTGGATGAGCATGTGAGAAAGAGCCTTTGACCAGCATAGAGAAGGAGCAGCACTTTCTAATCCCAGTTCCCTGACTCCCTGGGGCCTCACGCCTTTATTTTTCTCCATAGCACTTATTACCATCTACATATTTTACTTAATATCTTAAACAGCATGAAATGACTAGTTTTTCTTTTTAAAGGTTTATTTATTTATACATTCAGAACTAGGGCACAGGCCAGAGGTGCAGGAAGTGAGAGGATTCACCAGAGACAGAGTAGGGAGCAGAACAGGCAGATCCACTGAAATAGACTGCTGAGGGGAGCAGCAGGTGGATCAGGAGAGGTCTGCTGCGCCCTGTGGGTCACCCCCCTGATGGGGAACAAACTTGTGCTCCAATGACTGTGACAGTTTCATAGTGCTGCGCTTTAACCTGTTGCACTGACAGAAGGGTCCAAAATGACTGTTTTTATAGATCAAAATGGTACAATAATAGCAAGCTCAAATAATTCAACATATTCTATTTATTATTCGTCCCTTTATGTCCTCCCCCACAGCCCTCTCCCCCCATTAAAATTTGAATTCCGTGAAGAAAAGGATTAGAATTTGTTTTCTTCATTGCTATATCCCCATTGCCTAGAACCGTGCCTGGCAGAGAATAACTATTCAGCAATCATTTGAATGAATGAATGAACAATTGGACAGGGAGAGACAGGAAAGAGGGAATTTCTGTCTCATCTCCCTTCCTAATCATGTTAGCGCCCAGAGGACAGTGATCTTTCACTTCGCTATAGGGAACGGCAGCCAGGCTCTGTTCCGCTTATTTACTGAGGGGTTCTGGTCAAATAACTTGACTTCTTAAGCTTTGATTTCTTCATTAGTAAATCAGAATAAGTGTAGAAACTTTTGTAATTAGGATTATTTCAGATCATGGGAAATGGCCCACAAAGTCTCAGGTAGGCAACAGGCACAGAGAATGCAGCTCCTTCCTCTTTCCACCTTTGACACAGCCAATGCTGCTTTACCCTGTCCTTTGTAAAGACCCACAGGATGGAGGAGGATTTTTTTTTAAAGATTTATTTATTTGTGCATACAGAAATGGGGTACAAGCCAGAGGTACAGGGGCAGTGAGAGGCTTTACCAGTGATAGAGTGGGGAACAGAACAGGCAGATGGACAAACTACACTGCTGGGGGGAGCAGCGGGCGGGTCAGGAGGAGCTGCTGTGCCATGTGGGTCACCTCCGGGGCTGGAGATCGAACTCATGCGGAAGTGGCTTTAGCTTCTTAGTGCTGCGCTTTAACCCCTGCACCACCAGGGAGGGCCCCGGCAGAGGATTTCAATGTGAAAATAGACATGAATTTGAGTTGAACATGAGAAAATCCCCCCCACTTGTCAGAGGGGTGTGCGCTGTGGTGAGGAGCACTGGGCATCGGGCAAGGAGATACAGGTCCCACCTGCCCTGGACACCCCCTCACTCTGGACTCTGAGGTCACCCAGTTTCTCTCTTCACCCTTGCTCAGTAGTAAGAGAGGTGGGCCAGCCCAGCTCTGGTTCCTGCAGTCAGTTCTTCTCAGGAGCACCCCTGGAAAAGCTCCTCATGTCCTCGAGAATCAGAACTTCATCTGCTCTCCGAATGGAGGTGCAGTGTGTTCATGTAGGGGAGACATGCTGACTGGACAAGTGGGCTCCATCCCAGCCTGTTGCCCGCCCCATGGCTTTCTCACCTTCTCACAGCATGTCGTCACGCCGGTGCCAAACTATAGCCCCAGTGGCTCCATGGGTTCCCATGGAGCTGGCTTCCAGAGGCAGCCAGAGCGCCCTCCCGGACACTCCACCCGCTGTAAGCCTAACACTGTGACTGCCTGGAGCCCCTGATTTGACACCAGCCTGTCCCCAGAGAGGCACATTAACTTGTTCTAAAAAACAAATATTTGATTTTTTTGTTTTGTTTTTTTTGTGTGTGTGTTTTGTTGTTGTTGTTGTTTATTCTTTGTAGTAATCAAAGAAGTGGAAATAACTATTGCCAACCTACTTCACTCTCCCCCTTTCTGCAGCCATGGCCAGACACCATTCTTAGGATAAACATGAGAAGTGATGGTGAGAAGTGGGAGATCAGAAAAGGAAGGAGGGGTCAGGGATTGTCAAGAGTCAAGGAGCAGACACAGTCCTTGAAAATAAAGGACAATGATTTCCATTTTGATGTGAGGACTTTGATACCAAATTAATGGGGGACTTTGAAAGCCAAATCAAAAGGTGCCCCTTACCCAAATGCCCTCCGCAATGCCTTCTGGGAGATTCAGCCTCTAAATCTCAGGCTGTGCTATATCCTAGCATCCTCAGCAGGTAGAGGCCAGAGTGGTGGGCCTGCTTTGAGCAGACAGAGAGTCACCCCCAGCAGCCCTAAACAGAGCTTCTTAGGAAGCATGTCTGGAACTATTTCTGGATCCTAAAACACCTACACACCCTGACTGCACATGCTCTTCATTAAAGATGGAGAAACTGAGGCTAGGAAAATGTCCCTGGCAAATCAGCCATGAAGGGGCTTGAGACTAAACCTCAGTCTCCCGTTTCCATATCCCAAATGCTCATGATCCCTTTGCTAGTCCCAGAGAATGTGTTATGCCAGTTACCCGCCATTTAACAGGATAATGGCTTAGCCTACTTTGTCAGTGATGGAGATTCTACCTTTAGGCCCCTGGCACAGGTCAGGACACCTCTTGATATCCTGGGACAGGGCTACCAGAGGCACATGGAAAATACTGGAGAGTTGATACTGTGAAGATAAGAAGGCAGAGAGGATGAAGGTGGGGGGGAGGGGGAGAAGGAAGCCCCTTCCTGCACAAAAAACAATTGTGCTGGATCACCTGTCCCTGCAGGCAGAGCCTTTAGTGACAGCACACAGTGGACATATGAGGCAGTGGCCGTCTGGCCATGTCGGCATCCCTGGTGACCACTGAGCGGAACCGGAAACCCACCCAAACACCAGGTGTTAAAACACGGCCCATGCAGCCGTCCTTCCTCCCATCAGACAGATTTATTAGACGCAGCACGGGGGTCCAGTGGCAGCACCCTTCCATCAATCCCAGCGCAGGGCGGGCAGGAGACAGAATATATGTAAGGTCATTTGGAGATGGAACAAAATCATTCACAGCTCTCCCGAAATAGCCGATCTCCGCTTTGCAGCAATTGCCACCTTCTTGGCCCTAAATCAAATCCTGCTGTAAGAAGCAAACTCAATCTTCTCTCTCCCAAGTTTTGCTTTTTATGAGATGGGCAATAAATTGGGGCATGGACAGAGAGAAGGCACTGAAGGTCCTTGGAATCAGACATACTTGGGTATCCTGGAGGAGACAAGGATGTGAGGAGAGGTGGGAGGATGGGACTGGAGGTGACAAAGTCGTCAGGGGGGCCCAGCCCGTCTGTGTGCTGAATCAGTGCTGGAAGAGCCAATCAACTGACAACTTCCTGACTTGGAGACTATTTCACTCTCATTAAAGAGAAAGCACTCAGAGCCTACTCTGTTAAATACAGACAATGAGAGCTTAATCCAGGCCTGTGGGGGTTGGAATTATCACAGCCTGTGGGGCAATTACCCCTCCAGGGTGTCAGAGAAGATTCTTGAGGGAAAGAGACTTCCTGCTCCCTGCGCTCATATTACGGGCTTTTCTCGGGGTTCCACCTTTGGGAGTCTTCCCTTTGCACCCTCCACCAGGATTTCTCAATCTGGACACCACTGTTATTTGGGGGTGCAAATTCTTTTTCTAGGAGCATCTGTCCTGCTGCGTCCTGGTTCCCTACCCACTACATGCTAATAGTACCCAACATTCATGACAACCAAAATGTTTATAGATGTTGCCAAATGTCCCCTGGAGACCAAAATTGCTCCCAGTTGAGATTCTTTACATACAAGCTCCCTTGGGTCAATAGCAGCCGAGTTTGGCCCAGCCCAGCACTCTCTGCTAAGCACCCCACGATCTATTCCGGCAAAACTCCTGCTGCACATCGTGGGCTGGGTGCTGCTCAAAGTTCCAAGTGAGAGACATGGTGCTCTCCAAGGCCATCCTGCCAACCCCTAGTCACCCACAGCCCCTGTTTGTCCACAGAACCTGACCCTTTTCTCCCTTGGGTCTGAGCCACTGTTGTTCTAACAGTAAGTCGTTGTCTTCATGCCCTCTATTCACAGGCTACTTCGAGACCAGCAGGCTGTACCCCTAGAACTGCTCCTAAACTTATCCCCCTCTCCAGCCTGCAGGTTAAGGACCTTGCAGGCCTGGTGAAGGCCTACCTCTCATGTGTCCACTCCAGCTCACCAGCCAGACCCTAAGGAAACTTCTAAAGCATCGATGGGATCATTGCCTCATGCTGGTTAAAGACCAAAGGCTTCTCAACCTCTGAACTAAATCCAAAATCCCAAGCCCCACAGGGATGGTCTTTACCATCCACCCTGATCACGACCCACGCGAGTGCACATACTCACACGCACATACATGCACATTATAGTACATCTTGCGCCATGATAAAATCACTCATAACAGCTAACAATTGTTATGAAACCTTGGCACATAGGGTCATTTCTCACCATTTCAGGTGGTCTTTTATCGAAGTCACATTGCTATGCCATCAGTAGCTACCCCTATTACTCTCACTTTACACACAAGAACTCTAGAGTCCAGAGAATCAGAGCAGGCACCGTGCAGAACGGGCTTATTCAGCCAGTGGGCAGCTCTCATTCTCAACCTCCAACCTGGCCCTTCCCACCCATCCCTTCCCTCACATGTCCTCTGTCCTTTCACTTACTTGCACTAACACTTTCTCCAACAGAGAGGCAGCCCAGGGCCTCCTCTCTAGATACTGAGGCCTCCTGCTGACAGAACCCCTATGGGCTCCCCTCAAACAGGACTAGGCCCAGAGGGTGCTGGCTTAATGTAAATGGATCCGATTCTAAACACCTAGCCCTTCCCAGTCCAAGGCGTTTCTCACTGGACCACAACCAGTTGGTCCTGGATAGCACGTATAGTGGGAGGCCCCATGGACCGGTCAGCCAAGTGTCCCTTTCACCCCTGAAGCCAGCAGATGGACTGTGAGGCAAGCCTGTGGAACCTGAAACAAAATGCACTTATCTCATCTGAAAAATGGTGGTAACAATAATAATCATCTCTGAGGACTGTGATGGGAACATGTGTGTATACATACATACATACATACATACATGCATACATACATACATATGGTGCATACATGCATGCATGCATACATGTAGGAACAGGCACCTTTGGGATCATGTGTCTACCATATGATGAGAGTTCAAATGTACATGAAGATGTTAGTCACGTCCTTATGACATAAGCAAATGAAACACTGTGTTTCGGTGCAAGAGCTGTCATTTGCTCACAAGTAGATGGGTCACTAAGGTAATCAATAAATGGATAAATGAATGATAAGAGGTGGCCCCTGATTTCTAGGAAATGATGATGTTTATCAGTGCATGCCTGTAGTGGGCGAGTCCCTTACTGTCCTCCTCGGCTTTCCATCCATCCTCTACCCCAGGAAGCTTGTGTGTGGCAGGTGTTCAGCAGTCTTGCTGCGTAAACACTACCAGAGAACAATTCCTCCCCAAATCTGTGAGAACAAAGGAGAAAAATAAGAGGTAGTTCTCGGGTGTTAAACGGGAGCAATGCCCAAGTCCAGGACCAGTCACTCATCCGCTAAGGGTGTTCACCTGCAGAGACTCAGGGCACCTGGACTCTGTTCTCTGGGGCAGTTTTAATCCGTGTGTTTTGCCAACCCCACGGAACCAGATGAACAGAGGGAATCTGGACTTGAAAAGCAATTCTGAGGCTGTATCCAGTTCCTTCTGTTAAACAAGAAGGGAGCGTAGCCAACACTGTCTGAAATGGGCATTCTCAGCTAAGATTGGGACCCAGCAGAAGTCAGCCCAGCCTTCCTCGAGGGCACCGCCTGGCAGGAACACCTTGCTGAAAGGAGATCATTCCGGTCACGTACTTGCTGGAATAAGACTCAACCACCTGCATCCGAGTCCCCCTGCGTCAGAGCCCCCCAGCAGCCTTTCCTTGCTGAGCAACGGTGGGGTGTGCCTCTCTGCCTTTTCCTGGGCCACAGTGTGTTACCTTGTCAGGAACAAGATAATTTCAAAATCCTCCCAGTAGTGATATTCAACAGATTGAATCATGATTTTGATATTTATTGCCAGGCAGTGGTGTATGTGCACACACACGTGTGTGTGTGTATCTGTGGTACAGGTGCCAGTGTGTCATGTGTGCACATACATGTGCATGCATGTCGTATAGATGGATGTGTGTCATGTGTGGACAAGTGCATGCATGTACGTTGTGCGGGTGCCTTGTCATGTGCACACATGTGTGCGTTGTGCTGATGTGTGTGTCGTGTGTGTGTGGTGCAGGTGCCTTGTGTCATGTGTGCACATGTGTGTATGTGTGGTTCAGGTGCTTTGTGTCAATTGTGCACATGTGTGTGCCTGTGTGTAGTCAGTGCTTGTTTTCAGTGTCCTTTAACTTGACTGGTAATGACAAGTCAAGGTGCCAACAATCAGCCAGACCACTGCATCTTCACTTCTAGCATCCACTGCCTTCACAACATACAAGGGTTCTGGGGGAGTGTGACACCACTAACATCCATAAATGCGCCCAGCAAGCTTTTAAGCCCCTAAGGTCTTTTTTTTCTTCTTTGCCTGGCAAGTATGCCAAGCATGTCCACATAATTGTGTGACAAATATTACATACAGCTTTGCTTAACAAAAATCAGGTGTCTCATTTACCCAGGAAAGCTGATGTACCATCTGATAAACAAGGCTGTGACATGAACTTTGTTTTATGAATAATAATATTCTGATGGCTCCATAGACAGCCTATAAAAAGTCAAATTATTTTATACAGCAAGAAGTCGAGTTAAATACACACAAGTAATGACACTACAATTGCAGGTGAGTCCTCCTGGGAAAGTGGCCTCTTTGATTCTATGTAAATAAGAGAATAATTTGAAAGTCTATTGTTCTGCCAATCAGGGTGTGTTTTTAGGTTAGGTGGTCCCTTATCACTACTTGAATGGTTGAAAAGACCATCAAAGAAGCTTTTAAATAGTCTCCTTTTCTGTCATTCTCCCCTTGAATCTATTTCTGCCTACATCCCAGTAACTGAAGTGAAAAATAAATAAATGGCATCATTGGCAATCTCAGAAATCACTGGCCTCCCTCAAGTTGAAGGGCACATCTTTCAAGGCACCAGATTCTGAGGCTCCTCCCACCCTCCCCTGCAGCTTCCCTCCCAGGATAGGCTCTTCTTACCTTCAGTCACATGGACCCTTTCCCCAGGCCTCAATACCTGAGTTCATCCTCTCCCACCCCCACACCTTTGTTTATGCTGTCCTTTACTGGAATGACCTTTCCTGGCCCTTTGTTCTCCTTGAAAACTCCTACATCTCTTTGAGACCCAGATCAATTGTTTATTCTTCAGGAAGACTTTCCCAGATGTTCTCATTTACTCTTTCACCAATATTTATTGTGGGCCCCAGGTTCCAGGTGTTAATGATGCAGAAATCAATAGTGAGGGAGACATGTGGACATGCTATGAGGTCATTAGAAAGCAGAGATGTTACCAAGGAAGCGAGGCAAAATCCCAAGGTAGCCAGCCCTGAGTGCAATGCCTGGCACACCGCCGACATTTCTAAGTGTTGGTGGAATGAAAGGGCCCTGCAGGGAAGGGTGTGCAATTCACATGAAACAGGGAAGCCGTGGGGCCCTCCCAGGAGCTAGTGAAAGCAGCTGAGGGTGGATCTCATGCCATGTCCCCAGGAATGTCACCCCAACCTGGGTGACTGGTCTGGCTGCTGGTCCTGCCAAGACCCAAGGGGGAGATTGAGGCCCTGGAAAGAAGTTGAACTGGGAAGTTGTTGGCCGAGATAGTAAGGTAAGGGGAGACAGGATTTGTGGGTACCTGAAGGAGGCACACTGGGCTCACCCTCAGGAGATCAGAGGGACCTCTGGCAGAGTCACAGGAGGAAGTAACACCAGGATGCCAGTCCACAGTATCCTAGATAACCAGCAAACAGGTGGTGAACTTGAAGCTCAAGGAGAACAGAGGCACGTCACCTGGCTCAACACCACCCGGCCAGCTGCTGCGGAAAGTGGCCTGGCCCCTGAGCTCCCAACCTTCGCTGCTGAAGGATGAGTGAGCGCATGAGAAAATGAATAAGTAAACACATGACCAGGAACCACAGTGCAAGAGTATCCAAGGATGTCAAAATAGTAGTACTCTGCTTTAGGTGATGGTCATGTTAAAAAAGAAGACTCCCAGGGCTCCCCAAGGGAAATGGAACCACCCAAAGAAACAAAGAAATGAAGTCCCATCCAGCACCCAGGAGCATGGGGTTAAGGGGCATTATGCTTTCCAACGGGGTCCTCATCTCTGTAGTTCAGAGGGTGACCCTTCATTCACCCCACTTCCGGCACAGACCACATTGTTTCTGCTTTACCTACCATGACCCCATGAGCAAGCAAGTTTCTGAGGAAAACACATGTCTCAGTTTAGGCTATGCTTCTCCTGGCATTACCAGGACCAGGGGCCAGATACCCACCACTCAAAAGCTCAAACTCAAGAAAGGAGATTAAAGGGGAGGAATCAGGTTTAAAAGGGAGATGCAAATTAAAACCACAATGAGATACTACTTCACACTAGTGAGAATGGCACATTTTAAAACAACTAGCAACAGCAAATGTTAGCAAGGATGTGTAGAAAAAGGAACACTCCCGCACTGCTGCTGGGAATGTAAACTAGTACAACCACTATGGAAAGCTGTTTGGAGGCTTCTCAAACTGCTAAACATGGAGTTTCCATATGACCCAGCAATCCCACTCCTAGGTATCTACTCAAAAGATATAAAAACACTGATTCAAAAAGATAACTGCACCCCCATGTTTATTGATGCTTTATTTACAATAGGAAGATGTGGAATCAACCCAAATACCCAAAAATAGATGACTGGATTAAAAAAGATGTGGTACATATACACAGCGGAATATTACTCAGCCATCAAAAAGATAAAGGCATGCATTTTGCAGCAACATGGATGAAGCTGGAAGGGATCATACTTAGTAAAATAAGCCAGAAAGAAAAAGAAAAATACCAGATGGTTTCACTCATAGCAGGAGTATAAAGGACTGGGGTAGGGGGGGAGAGGGAATAAAAAGCAGTTGGAATAAATAAAAAACAACGAATAACTATACCAGAGACATTTTATAGGGGTGGCGTGGGGAATGGGATCAAAAATGGAGTGGGAAATGTGCATGGGACTATGATGATGGCACATGGATTAATTGATGGGGGGAAGTCCACGGGGATTACAACCAAGATGGAAAAGGGGGCAAAATGATGTAAAAATAAACTAATAAAATAAACAGGAGCCAGCAACCGAGAGATAGCGAGCTATTGGCTCCAAGTCCAGCTCCCCTCTCTCGAGTTGGTAGGGTGTTTCAAAGAGACAGGGACTCTGTGGGGTGACTGGCCTTGCATGCACTATTTTGACATTCTCTTGACCATGTGGGGATGGGGATGGCATCATTTGTTAAGGGAAAGAGCTAATGATTTACCACAAAATTTCTCCATCTTGGACTCAGCTGGTTTGCTGGTTTCTGAAGCTTTGTCTTCTGGAACAGAGCAAGGATGAGGGATGAGGAAATTATGGTTACCAGGCTGGTGACACTAGTAGGAAAATATCATTTTTTAGAAAGACAAAAATAAGGCAAAATAGAGCCCTGATTGGAGTCCCCTTAGACTGTCTGAGGATCTCTGACACTGTTGCCAGGCACTGGGATTTCAGTCTCATTTCTATTGAGCAGTTTAGAAAAATCCGCAGGGACCCTCCCTGGTGGCAAAATGGGTTAGGACGCAGCACTGCAAGCTGGCTGCAGCCACTTCAGTGCCGGTTCAATCCCAGCCCTGAAGGTGACCCACAAGGCACAGCAGACCTTTGCTGACCTGCCTGTTGCTCTCCTCAGCACTGTATTTCGTGTATCTGTCTGTTCTGCTCCCCAATCTGCCTCTGGTGAATCCTCTCATCACCCCAGCACGTGTGACCTGTACCCCAGTTCTGTATGCACAAATAAATAAATCTTAAAAAGAAGAAGGAGGAGGAGGAAGAAGAGGAGGAGGAGGAGGAGGAAGAAGAAGAGGAGGAGGAGGAGGAGGAGGAGAGGAGGAGGAGGAGGAAGAGGAGGAGGAGGAAGAGGAGGAGGAGGAGAAATAAAGAAAGAAAAGTCTGCAGGGCAGAGTGAAGAATGATCCCAGACCCTAAAAGAGGTTCAGGCAGAGCAGAGGTGAGGAATCGAGTCCAGGCACCTGACTCCTGGAGAGATTCACACCCTTCCATCCTGCCAGGCAGAGAGACCCCATGATCTGCTGTGAGTCCATGCAAAGGGGACCAGAGTCAGGAGAGGGTGGGGAAGGCGGTGGAAGTCGATTGAGGATTAGGATACCATATTAGCAGTCCAACTGAAGGCAACAGGCCCTGGAGAGCTGTGGAAGATTCTGGAACACAGAAATTATCAATGCGGTGTCAGCCTGCATGCAGAAGACAGACACAGAAAAGCAGCGGGAGGACTGGGGAACCTCTGGAGCAGATGTGTTCAGGGTGGGTGGGAGAGCCAGGACGCCTCTGGGCTGAGTGCTCAACACTCCTGCAGTACTGTCGGCTGACAACACCCCTGAGAATTTGGACAGGGGTCTGGAAGAAGCCCTGTAAGCCCTTGATTGTCTCAAGATAAACCACTCTACAGTGAGCAAATGCATGGCTCCAGGGAGCAAGAGGCACTGGCTTTGGATGCAGCCAGTCTGGGGTGGGAGTATATGCAAGGGTGGGGTTGAGCCAAAGCCCCAATTCAAGCATCACAAATGCCAGTGTCAGAGGCTTGAGAAATGTTTATTGAATGAGGAGTGTCCTCTACGATTCTGAGCTTTTGGCCCCTTCTCATATTAGACCCCTCACATGTTGGGATAGATAATATTTGTAGTGTGTTTGGAACATGGTAGAAGCATCACAAGTGGTTTCATTGCTAACCATCTTCCCCAATACTTAGCTTACATTCTTTGCGATATTGATCCAAAGCTTTACTCAAGGATCCCATGGCTCCATAGAAGGGGGAGCCCAAGGCAGGACACATTGACCCCAGTCTTCCTGGTGGGCAAGACACACCACTGTCTGGGTCCTCCCTTCTGGGAGAGACCTGGGGACAAAGTCCAGACCTGGTTCGCCTTCTGCATCCCTGCGTAGCTTGCCATCAAGATGCTGGTTGGTTGTTTCTGGAATGTGCTTGTGAGGGAGATTCATTCCTTCGTGCAGATTCAACATTTGGGTCCCAGAAGATCCATGCCATTGTTTTGAAAAGAGGGAATGGAAATTACTGACCTTCAAAGCAAATTTGAGCTGAGGGTGTGTCAGAAACAAAACACGAAAAGGAGGTGGGAGCAGGGAGGGGACATGAAGACCTTCCAGCTTCGGTGGCGCACCCAAGGAGAACATCTCCTGGAGCCAAGAGGAGGTGGAGCTGAAGGGAGGTGGCAGCAGAGCCTCTTCCCTCCTCCTGGGGCCCTTCAGGATGCTGCCGGGTGTTTAATCACACTTCCCTTGGGATGGAGATGGGAGCTGGCCTCCTCTGAGCAGGCCTCCCTGCAAAGGGAGCCTGGTCCCTCGAGGAAGGCAGAGTGTGAGCAGGGCTCGATCAAGCCAGGCCAGCAAAATGGTGTGGCTGGACAGCTGCATTGATCGGCTGCGAGCGGGTGGAGGGCTGGCGGGCCGGGCCTGCTGTGCTCAGCAGGTTCCTCATCTGCTCTCTCCTTGCTGAGCAGCCTTGAGAGTCTGTTTGCAATTACAGCCTGTTTTGATTATTAGGTCAGAATATTCATCTCCATGGGTTTATGATAAAAGGCCAGAGCATGATGGCATTTCTCATTTCAGACAAAAGTCTGTGTGTGTGTGTGAGAGAGAGAGAGAGAGAGAGAAATGAGCCTTTTCCTTGTTTAACCAATGCATTCAGTTCTTGACTCCAGAGTAGTGGCTGCACCGACAGCCCACAGGCAGCGAATGCAGTGGCCCTGTGCAACAGGAATAGGAGGCTTGGAAACTCCCCAGGAGCCCCACCCAGTGAGGAGGCCAGAGCTGGGCGGACTTTTGACTCATCCAGAAGGCAGCTGGCTGCCAAGAGCAAAAGCTGGTGTGGGGAGAGACCTCGAAGCCCAGGCCTGGGAGGGGCCTTGGAAGTCAGCTGTCCAACCCCGGCACATGCTGTGTTGCTTCGCCCGTCCCCGCCAAGTAGTTAGGCAACTTCTGCTCCCTCTCCTACAGGGGTGGGGAACTCACTGTCTAGCCCATCAGACATTAACTCTAGAAAGCAGAATCACCTTTTCTTCTCCCAGTGTGACTCTTTGGCTTTGGTCATCCCCAGGTCAAATATCCTTGCTCCTTCTTATATGCAGAGGCAGAGAGGGTTCCTGGTCTCCTGTGGAGCCCTTTCAAGGGCTTATAAAGCTCTTTCTCACCCATGTCAGAACCACAGCAACGCTGGGAAGCAGACACTCATGTGATTATGTGATGACCATTTTGCAAGAGTGAGATTCAGAAAGACAGAGGTTGCCAAGCAAATAAGGTTGGTGCTAGGAGAAAAGGTGGAGAGGCTCTTCAAGGCAAAGCCCTGTTGCCAGGCAGCTGGGCAGGCCCACAGAGTGCCGAATTTCTTTTAGACGGCATTATAATATAAACGCTATCACCATCCAAACCATTCTTTGAGACTGAAGTAGCTACTCGTAATGTCTACACAGGACACAGACACAAACCAGGACCATCCTTGGCAAACTGACACTAGAGTCTCCCCATGGGATCTCCAGCCTCAGTGCCCCCACCAGCTTTGTCTACACCACAAAACCCATCCCAGAGGCCCCACTTATACAGTGGCCTCTCTGAGATTGGCTCAAATCTTCTTTACTCTAGCACAGACCTTCCTTCTAGGACGCAGATTGTTCCATCCAATCACCCCTGGAATCTCCAGGATGACCCATGGGCGGTAGAAGAGCCTACTCATTTGCAGCTTATGCAGGACCCAGTGACATCGGGTCAGCTGGTCTACCCCACATGTGGAAGAGGAGCCACAGGAGAGACCAGCTCTCGGCACATGCACACAGCCTTGAGCTCTGTCCAGGGCACACACCCCTGGACAGAGACCAGCCAGAACTCCGGGTCGCTGCCGCCATTCCTGTCAGAACCGTTCGGTTTCCTCTCCCTTGGAATGGATGCCCATCTGCTTTTTTTTTTTATCCCTTTTCAACTTGATCCTCAGTTTCTATCTCTTCTCACTTTTCCGAGCCCTGACTTCTCCGAGGAGCCAAACCCCTGCCTACCTCCTGTCTGACTCAGGTCTTGTTTTCCCGAGAGCAATTCTCACATCCTCCTGGACTTGATCCCATCACATTCCCCCCACACTGACTACAAGCAAACACAAACATGCCCAGATGAGGTCACAACCTCTCCACAGAAGTCAGTCTCCTTCTGCAGTCCTGATGTTAGTGAGCGATGCCCCCAGGTCCCCAGTGACCTCCCAGAACCACATCCATGTCACAGTGACTGGCACACCTGTCCTCTGTTCCCTGAGAAGAGTCAGCTCTGGGTCTAGGTATCGCCCACATCATTTTTTGCAGTCTCCTCTCCCCCCCCAACTGTGCCTGGCAGAGAAGCGGCCTGTGGTCAGTTCTCAGCCATCAACGACACCAGAGCCTGCTCAGTAAAATGAATATCATGAAGCCAAGAGAGGCTCAACCAGGAGATTTGGTTTCCTTCTATTCCAGTTGTTCCAAAAGATTGGATTGATTTAATAGGAATGCTTCCTAACGTGTGAACAATTATTATTGTTTTAAATTAGCAAGAATAAAATTCCACCATCTTTCTCCCCGAAGCTACTTCAAAGATGCCAAGCTGTAAATTTGCAGCACCCACGAGGAGCTAGACAAACAGCCATAGGAGCTGTGAGGAAATGCTGCAACTGAAAACATCTCCAATCCATATTTTTCTCCTAAGGGAAGGGGAGGGAACTAAAGAACAGGGAGGATTTTTTTTTCTTTTATTTTCATTTTAAACAGAAATCTTAAAACTCTTTTCCGGCTTTTCCTTCTAGCTTCACGAGAGAGATGCCTGAAGTTGAATGTGCTTGGCTGACATGAAATAAATTTAACTAAGTGAGGCAACTGGGGGCTCCATAGCAAAGGCCCACAGCGTTATGTGGTCTCACCCCCCTCCCTGTTCCTCCCTGACTTCATATCTGCTCGTTCCTCTGACTTCAGCTCCAGCTACAAGGTTGGGTAGAGGGCCCAGGTGACAAGTGATCAGAGATTCGGTCTCAGCTCTGCCCACACTTCATGAAAGCCTGTCACCTCTGGGGGGGGCTCAGTTTCCTCCATCTCTCCTGGAGCCCTGGCTTTGAGGTTTATCTCTCTCATTTATAAGAACAAGTCGTTTAAAATGTCTCCTTGCCCCTAAACTCAGCACAAGGCTTAATAGGGACCCCCAGTCAGGCTGGTATCATAATCACCTGGGGGTCTCTTTAAATATGTACCACAGGACCCCCAAAGCCAGCGAGACAACACAGGAGATTCTGGTGAGTGGCCAATTTGAAACCAAAAAAACATAGTGGGATCAGGCTCATGCTACAGGCTGCCAACTGGTCACTTCATCTCACAGGGCACCCTCTTCCGCTCGGGGGTGACTGAGAGGAGTTCATCACTTATGTATCCATCAGACTTTATTGATCGCTTCCCACGTTTTGGGACCTGAGCCAGATATTGAAGGGTGAAGAAGACACGCCTGTGGTGTTCAGAGCAAGGGGCAAGCCATGGGCACGTGCCAGGCCCTCAAATGCCACATCACATGTACTGGAGGAGGCAGGGCAAGGTGTGGGCACAGAGGAAGCACTTCTGTTGAGTCTAGACAAGTGGGTACGGAGTCACTTGATCAAAGGCTTAGAGGAAGTTCTGTGAGAGGAAGTTCCAGATGGAGAAGAAGCACTGAGGGATGCCAGCAAGGAAGAAGGATCTGAGTGCAAGCTAAGACTTCAGGGAGAGCCATACGGGCCCAGAGGACCTGTGCAGAGGAGCTTCGTGGGCTTTCATAGAGAGGCAATCAGCCGCGTGAAGTTGGGCAGACCCTCGAGTGCTATAGGGGTGCTCTCTTCAGATGCAGAATGCTTTCGATGGGCAGGTCAAGAGCCCAGGCCAAGGGGATATACATGTGCCTGACAGGATTCCTGCTGGGTGGCAGGAATCTAAGTGTGCTAACCCACTGCCATCCCCAGAGCTCACCAAGTACGTATGCGCACGCGCGCACACACACACACACACACACACACACACACACACACCTCCTGCTCCAGGAGGGCCCCTTCACATACTGATTTTCCTCTGCAAACGTTCCCAGCTCACAGACCTTCTCAGTGCTGTTCCCCCTACTCTGGACCTACCACACCCTTCCTCCCTGGCTGTCCTATTGGAAACTCTTGCTCGGCCTGGGGGAGTCACCACATGTGTGTATGGGTTTAAATAAGCAGGCCAGTGTTGTTTGTGGTTTCATAATTGAGTTTCCTCGGGAATGAAGAGAAGTAGGAACTGAGGGTGAGAGAGGGTGGGTACAAGGGAAGACAGAGAGAATGCTGGGGGTGGGGCGGGGGAAGGGTCCTGGTGACCAGCTAGTTTGGGGCTGTGCCCCCAAGCCTCTGTTGAAACCATGTACAGGAAATGAGGAGAGATGCAGTATTCCTTAAACCAAGAAAGAATATTTCCAAGGCTGCCAAGTCACCCTGCAGGTGGGAGAGTGGTGGGACCCAGCCAGCCTCTTCAGCACCTCCCTTTCCTCTCCTCCCCTGGCGGCCAGAAGCTGGCGTGGCCCCCAACACCCTGTGGGGAGGAGTCTTGGCTGCACTGAACCAGGCTCTGCTGGCTGCAAAGCTCCTGCAGGCCACTCTCTTCACCCCACGTGGCCTTGTCAGTTCGCCCTCTTCCAGAAGGCGACAAATGACACGCAATCACATATGACAGAGTTTTCCTGAACATTGGAAAGGCATGGCAGGCGATTACAGCACAGCGTAGGAGAAACAAGTTAAAATGTATTATTTGTCAGGTAACAGGAGACTGGCCCAGCTCCTCCCTCAGGTCTAGCCTGTGCTTGGGGGTCGTTTTCTCCAAACAGAGAGCTTCCCTCCTTTTTCTCGGAATCCCTGCAGCGCCAATCCCACTTTTGTCTTGAGCTTCCAGGGAAGACATCCTAAGGACTGCAGAGAAGTAACAATGGAAGAGATGGAGAGCGAAGGAAGGGAGGAAGGAGAGTGGACGGAGGGCGGTGTGGTAAAAGGACAGAAGGAGCAGAGGAGAAGGACTGGAGAGAGGGAAAGATGGGGAGGGGCAGACTGGGGTGGGGGAGAAGGAGAGGGGAGAAGGAAAGAAGAAAGATCAGAGGGGGAGGGGTGGAGGGAGAGAAAGGGAGAATATCCCAGAAGCCCTTTCCCTGTGTGTTGTATTTCACCAAATCTTTCCCCACAAACGTGGGAACTGAATATCATCTCTGGCTTGCAGGTGAGAAGCCTGAGGCTCAGTGAGGCAAAGGAAATGGCCCAAAGTTCCAGATTTCTGTAAAGGCTGAGTCAGCTCTCTTTCTACTCACTTGCCCCCTCCTTCATCCAGCAGATATTCAGTGCTCACAATCAAGGGTTCCTGGACCCCTGCCTGAGTCACCTCCCAGCCCAGTGGGAAAGGCTGGGGGCGGGAGGGCCGGGGGGAGCCTCCGAAGGTGGCCAGCAGAAGCCTGGGTCTGTCTTTACCTTCCCAGCTGGCTCTGCTCGGCCATGTGACATCGTGGGGAGCAGTGAGCCATGGGCACAGTAAGCCGGGAGTTTAACAAATGTTTATAAAGCCTTTTCATATGCAGTTAATGATCCTTATTAGGACCTGAAAAAGCAGTCACTCATGCCATGTCCCAGCTTTAAGGAGCATTTTATTATTACAGGCCACTCCACAAATGAATGAAAGAAGCTGTGGCCCATTTGTCAGCAGGGCAATGCCCAGGGTGCTGGCAGAGAGGCCTTTGTCCTAGTACTGACTGAGCCAGACCCCCTATCCACCTGCCCTCCCCGCTGCCTCCAGACACCCACCATGCTCGAGCTGCCAGCCCACCAGCTGCTGCCTCTGAAAGGGTCCACCTTGGGGCTGCCCCAGCTGTCTCCTCCCTGAGGCTCTGGGATGAGGTACCTCCACATCCTGGGGAGCCAGAGGACACGAGAAACACAGATGCCTGGGTCCAGCCCCAAATCTGAATTCTTAATCAGGTGCCCAGCTGGTCTGAAGACCAATTTTGGAGATGCACCAGGGCCAGAGATAGGCCGCAGATGCCGGTCTGCCAGTCCTTACGTGCCCAGCTCTATGAACTTGAACAGATCTCTTCAGTTTCTCCAGTTCCCATCTGTAAAATGGGACTGTCATGTTGATCTCCAAATGGCCATTGGGAGCTGGAGTATACAGAACCGCAATTTCCTTTCCTACTTCAGACCTCAGCCCCCTACCTTTAATTCCTTTAAAAGTAATTGGATCCTAGCTATCACTTAGTCTCCTAAGTCTCCTTGTTATCCTAAGTCTCCTTGTCTGGTTAGAATCGAACACCAGCCTCTTACTGTTCCTCCATAGCCTGCCTGTGTTCCTACCACGCTTTCTGGCCCCCGACACATGGGCCTTTCTCCTTCCCTCCTGTACCCTCCCTCCAGTCTTTCCAAGCCACCCCTTTCCCTCACTCAGAGCTCAAGTTAAAGTGCCCCGGCTAAGAGGCCCTCCCTGCCATCCCGGTTCCTTATCTGAGATTCAAAATCCCACCAGATCCTTTAAGGACACTGAGTGGGGAATGCTCACCACCGTAATTGTTTCTGCCCAGCATGGGCAGAGCTGGGCACAAAGTAAGTGCTCAAAAAGTATTTACAGACTGGAGGACTGATATTTGCAGACTAGAGAACTGAAGCGGCAAAAGGGTGTGAAACAGAGCCTTGAAAGGTCCACAGTGGACACAGTGTTTACCTGAAAAGAAGATCCAACACCGGAAGTGAAGAACAGATTCTAGCGGAGGTGTCTCCCCAGCAGGTAACAGCAGCACATGGCTCCATACCATCAAGTTGAGCCATGCAACTGCCTCTGCCGTAACTGTCTTACTCCCTCTTAATCTGACTGCAAAGCATCTACCTGTCTTTTGACACCTAACTCCTATCACCCTGTACAAGCCTTCCCTGACTCAGCTTAGCCCACACAGGCCAGAGGTGCAGGGGCAGTGAGAGGATTCGCCAGAGACAGAGTGGGGAGCAGAACAGGCCGACTGACGAAGTACACTGCTGAGGGGAGCAGCAGGTGGGTCAGGAGAGGTCTGCCGCACCATGTGGGTCACCTCCAGGGTGGGGATCGAACTCATGCTGAAGTGGCTTTAGCTTCTTAGTGCTGTGCTTTAACCCGCTGCGCCACTACAGAGGGCCAAAAAATGCAATGTGATTTTTTTTAAAAGCCTTCTAACCTTTTGAATGAGGCCAGCTGAGTGGGCAGTTGCATAGATGGCCACATGGATGTATGGTAGGAAAAAAGACAGGAGGGAGGGAGCAAGAGGGAAGGAAGAGAGGGAGGGAGGACTACTGGGAGCAAGTGACAGTAGTGGGTAGTGGGTAGCTGGACAGGTAAATTGTCGATAGGTGAAATGAGTAGATGGGGTCAGATGAATGAATGGTCTGAGCCAAACAGGAGATTCTCGAAGTTTGCCTAATCATTCCACATTTATCGATTGCTTGACCACTTGTCAAGCCCTATGTTCACCCCATCATGCTAGGCCATGATGCATGCAGTGTTCTGACAAGTCCTCTACCTACGGGAGTTCAAAGCTGGGCCTAGATTCAGTCCCAGTGGGGAGATGGCAAGCGGCCTGTGACTATGGAGATGTGTCCACTATGCTCAGAGGGCCACAGCAACAGGAGGGACAAATCCCCACAGGGGCTTCTCCACAGGGGAAGCAGATATCTGCCGTGTTTTTGAAGTTTTCCTGGAGGAGAAAGGGAGCCTGGTGTTGCAAGAAGAGAGCTACTTGAGCCAGGCAGGGAGGAGTGGAATCATGGAAGGGTTGCTGGGGGAGGGTAAGGCCTGCCATGAAGAAACATGGTGGAAGGACCTGGAAGATAGAGCTGACGAGGGGAATTGAGGCGTCTGAAGTGTCCAGAACATTAGCGTAGGACTTTACTTGTAGGCAAGAGAGACCCAGATCTGCCCAATTTTCAGAATCATTTGATTAGACTGGAAAAAGGTTAAGCCCAGTTTGTTGGTACTGTTTACAAACCTTTCTCACCATGAGCCAAGTCCCCCTGATTCTGGTTCGCGGAGACCAGTGGTCACGGCTCAGCTGTGTCCAGATCCTTAAAGACAGCGCTGATAGAGATGGTGAGATCCTGTTCCATGGTGCCCACATGTGTTTATTTTGCCTGGGCTTGACCGTCCCAGCATATGGACGTGAAGGCCAGGCAGGGAAGGAGGCGGAGCCCACGTGATGTCTGCCATTGATCCTGATGTAGCACGTTTTTTATCTCACCAAACAATTCTCCGACAAGGATCTTTATTTCTCGGCACAGTCTCCCAGCTAACTAGGAGAGCATTTTTCTAATTACATTTCCCTTGAAATACACCCGGGTTTGAGTTAACACTTCTTCAGTCTGCCAAAACCTAAGTCATTTTAAAATTAGTTCTGGAGGTTTTGCAAAAGCCCCACCGGGATGCAGCATTCCTTTCCCACCAAGTTGTGTGTTGAAAACTCTCCCCAGACGCCAGCAGCGATTTTCCTTGGAGACTGTGGAGAGCGCCCAGGGAAAGGCCCACATCCTGGCCGGCTAGGCCCTCCTCTCACTCAAAGCTGTTGAGCAGCCCTCGCAAGGCTGCAGGATCGATAGAATCATAAACGCATTTTGCCCTAAGCAGTCTCTCTGATACTTTTTAAAACCATACGGATGGCAGGGAAATGTGATCCATATGGTTTTGAATCATTAACACTTAAATCATCAAAATAGAGATTTTTTTTTTTTTCAGGAGAAATTTCATAGCCAAGGCGCCTTTAGCGGCTCTTTAATAAACTGTTTAAAATTCTGTTGTTCCCCCTAACACACACAAGCACATGTCCATGTATGCAGCACATGTATGCACACCCCACTAACTCTGAGAGATCATTGGCTCTATTGGGAAATACAGCCCATCTGGCACCATCTCTCCCCAGGACAGGGTGGGTTAAAGAACACTAGAGGTACCCTGTCAGCACTGGTGATCCATGAAATCTACTTACTTGAATGATTCAAGTTGAAATATTTTATAGTGCTTTGGAGCTCATTTGGACAAGCGTCTTAATGGTACAGGTAAGAAAGTTGAGGTCCTAAGAAAATTCAGGTGCTTGAAGAGTTAGTAGGAATCACAGGGGAGTATTTCAGGACAAGGAAGCCACAGAGCAAAACATGTACTGCTATTGCTCTATGTGACTAAGTGGTAGGGTGTGAGGTCGGGATATAGGCATGAGATTGGGGATGGGGACAGATAGTGAGTACTTCCCATGGCTCCTCATGTCTAAGTACATCAGCCTCCTGTTCTAGCTTGAATGTCCAGGTTGTAGGAAAAAGAACTATCTTCTCCGTAAAACACAGGTCACAACTTATTTCTTAAAATCACAGAAGGGATGACTTGGGAAGCTAGGGTGATTAGTTCACAGATTTTCTCAGAAGCTCTTAGGAGATATGATGGTGGCATGGCTTGACTATGGAAAAGAGAGGACAAACGTGAAATATATTTTGGAGAGGAATTTGACAGAATTTAAGACCTATGTTTATAGGAGGTGATTCTATCCATATCCTGGAGCTACTAATACAGATTGCCACCAATTAACTTGCTTAAAACATACCCATTTATTATCTTATAGTGTTAGAGGCCAGAAGTCCAAAATGAGTCTTACAGGGCTAACATCAAGGTGTCAGAAGGGCCTGTCCCTCTTGAGTCTTCATTCCTGCTCCCTTCCAGCTTCTGGTAACTGCTGGCAAGCCTTGGCCTGTGGTCACATCACTCAAACTCTTGCTCCCATTGTCTCATCGCTTACTGCTCACTCTGACCCTCCTGCCTCCCCTTGTGATTACATCAGATTCCACTGGATAATCCAGGATAATCTCCCATCTCAAAATCCTAAACCTAATCACATCTGCAAAACGATTAGGTTGTCAATATCTTGAGCCAGAGCCGGGGAGTAGCATTATTTAGCCCACCAAAGAATGAAGCCCAGATTTCTGGCTTTGGCAACCGAGTAGTATTTTCAACCAAGAATGGAGGCAGATGTGGGGGTGGGGGGTGAGGGAATATGATGCTCTTGTTGTAGGAGATTCTGATTCTGATTAGGAACCAGGGGGATATCCGAAGTCCTAATAAGCAATGGTCAATGTGGATACAGAGCAAAGGACAGACAAGTGATCGAGAACATGACTATCAAGTCCTCAGCAAAGAAGATGGAGGAGACTGAGCAGGTAGGAGAGAGTTGATCCAAGAAAGAGAAAAGAAATAAATGAGAAAGGGAGAGATGAGGGTCATAGTGCCAGATCCAGGACAGAGATCAAGTGGAGTCAGACTAAGGCGTGACAACTCACTAGGGACCCCAAAGCCATTGGAGCAGAGTAGGAACAAAAGGTTTGAAGCAGGGCTTGCCACAGTTGCTCAGAGAAGTGGAACCAGTGAAAAACTTAGGAACTGAACCAGTATGTGTAGAAGGCAGAGGCCCCGAGTATGGGGCAAGTGGGTGCTGGGAAGGAGACAGAGGTCAGTCTCAGCAGAGTGGGAACAGCACGGGAAGATGGTGCAGGTCTCTCCTCTTGTCAAGCTGAGCAGGAAGGAGGAGAAGGTGGGCACCAGTGATGACACTGGGCAGTAGAAAGAAGAGAAGAGCGTGTTGATTTGGTACAGAGACTACAGAGACTGGGGACGAGGCCATCTGATGAGAGCAGGCTGGAGAGAGGCTGAGGTGTTTGTGTGGGTGTTGGAAAGAAGAAAAGTCTCCAGAGTGATCTCCCGGGCTTCTAGACCTCTCTCCCATAATGGGGGTAGGGGGGAGGGGTTCCAGTTCTCACACCTTTGCACCTTCTAAGGTGAAAGGCTGAGGAAATGGAGCTTCAACAGCCAGCCTGGGAGGCCAAACTTCCCAATTTGCCTTCTTTCCTCATTGTTCCAGTGACAGTGACCTCGGGTGAAAGTAGCACTGAGTAGACCTGAGGGGAGAAGAAGGGTGGGGAGCTGAGAGCAGACAGTAGTGAATGTGAAGCCCCTCCTCAGCCCCCACCATCAACCTCACCCTCAACATCTCGCCCACATTTCCCAAACCAGATCCCGGCACTCTGCCTGACCTTGGCCAACTTGCTCCCTGTCTCTGGGCCTCCTGATGAAATGAGAGACTTGGAGGCAGTGACCACCAGGGGCCTTTCAGCCCTCGTGGCCTCTGAAGCAGAGCCTTGGATATAGAAGGGCTGTCTGCATTGCCGGAGGGAGCCCCGGCCTCTTTGGAGACCGGCCCAGGCCTCTGTCATTGCGTAAACATGATGCAGGCCTGTTTGGTGCCGCATAGCTGTGGTTTTCTGTTTTCCCCAGCAGTAGCTACAAGGCCAAGGCTGCAGTTGAGACAGCCCGGGAGGGAGGGGGCGGGTGGGGTGGGGTGGAGGGCAGGAGAGAGTGTCTCTCTGTACCACCTCCTCGGCTGGGCTCTGAGAGTTTGCAAAAGGGAAAAAGCCCCCGTGCCTGTTAGATCTGACCTCTACCTCCTTTCACCAACCCCTCAGACCCCCTTCACCAGTCCCCCACCCAAACTATGGATACTTCCTAGCTCTGTTCTAACAGAAAACACACTGTCCAGGTCGCCCTGCCTCTACTGAGGAGCAGACACTTCACGTGAGCCTGGTGAACCTGGTCTCGGGCAGGCCTGGGAGTAAAGGAGCAAAGCCCAAGGGTTCCAGGGAGGGTGCATGTGAAGCTGTCAGCAGAAGCAGCAGACCCTGCCATGTCCACCTGGCCTCCATGAGCACGCGGCCCTCCCAGGCCCTCAGCAGTCCTGGTGAGGAGGAACAGTGTGTCCAGATAACCCAGTGTCTGTCAAGCCAAGCAGAATTCAATCTGGGAAGATCATTGACACAGAGAAGACAAGGCCATGGTGGGAATGGCAGATGTGACTGGTGTCCTGCTGGGTTGCCCAGGTCCTGCTGCGGAATTCAGCCCCAGCCACTGAGGCCTGGGTGACTAGCAGCCCAGAGCTAACCCTTCACTAAACTGCCCTTGGCTGATGGGCGCTGTGCCAGATGCCGGGAAACCTGTCTGTCCTTCTGAGGGGCAGCCTCCACCTGTGACTTACAAAGGCCAGACTTTAGATTTCAGCCCCCTTGCTTCAAGTGGGGACAAATCTTGGATGTTATTCATACTCCAGAACTCTCCTGGGCATCAGGTTAAGTGAAAGTCAGTTCTCGGCTTAGCTCCATCCCTGCTTGCCTTCCTGCCTTACTGTCCTCCTGAGAATGCCCCTCCACATGCCACCAGTCCAAAAGCCTGGTTTCAGCCTCCATAACTAGTAAATCTGGCCTGAGGCAACAGGGCAAGCCCTCCAGACAAGACCCAACGTGAAGAACAGCCTTTCCTGGAGAAAGCCAAGGAAGTCATCCGGATCCTCGCCAGGGAGTGGAAAGAGCAGAGGGCATTTGGAAGCTGGCATCCTGCAGGGTCAGAGTTCACTGCTCCACACCCCAGGAGGGCTGCTGGGAGCTGGCGGAGGTCCGGCTCCAGGGCCCTGCCGTGGCAGCTGAGGCCAGAGCACAGGTCAGCCTGAGGGGCCTCCATGGCCAGCTGTGGCTGCAGTGACTAAGACCCGCTGGCTCAAGCCCTACAGACTGGTGGGGTCTGGTCATTGTGGGGGCACAAGACAGGGATCTGCAGATAAATAGACTAGTGCACCCCAAGGCAGAGAAACCGGGGGTCTGACCCCCTCCTGGCCAGGGGCTTCACCAAGACCATAAAGCCCTTACCTAAGTGGCCCAGGAGCTACCAAACTATATAAATCCTCATGAGAAAAGGAAAGAGCATTATGGTAGTGACAGTAACAGGTGGACTGTACCAAGAGCACTTCTGGGTCAGGTGCCATGGCTAGCTCCTGGCAGAGGATTCTTTTATTTAGCCCTCCCACCATGCCAGGGTGAGGCACTACAGTCTCTACTTTGGATTAAATGGTGGACATGCGCACTTCATAGCATATGTACCTGGGAAATATACATGTCTACACCACCCACCGCCCCACAGGCAACTGCCAATTAGCTGTTGAAGAATGAAGACAGATGCCCTTGCAGCTCTGATGCCCCTCCCCAGGCACTCCAGCAGATACCCCCAGAGAGAGCAGAGCAGGCACCCTTCATGCAGCCAACTCTCTCCGAGCTCCCCAGATTTCCAAAGCGGCAGCTTCTCCCATCTCCCAGGGGGAGGCTAAGCCATGTTCTAGATCATGTCTGGGAATAGCTGTGCCAGAATCCAGGCCCGCTGACCTGCTTCCCAGCTTCCATCAATGCTCGGAGAAACAGTGCCCACAGCAGCAGCCTCTGGCCTCCCTCTTGAGGTCAGCAGCAGGGTGCTGGACTTCCAGGACCAGAATCCCTAAGGGTTCCCAAAATGGTCCCTACCTTGAACCCCAGGCCGAGTGCTAAGCCCACAACAGCCACCCCCGACTCTGAAGTCCTCTTGGAGAGGAGCTGGTATCTGTGAAGCTGCTGGGACACTTGTCTTCACCCCCAGGCTCCAGCATGGAAATTTCTGAAACTGGAGTCCACAAAGCTGAGTCCACCTGGTCCCTGCCTCTGGGCAAAGCAAGCCCCAGGTCCCTGCTCTCCACCAAGGTGCTGCACCCCTATGCTGTCTGCCAAAGACAAATCCTTGCTATCCTCTGTGAACTGGGGGTGATGGGGATGAGTATGCTTTGGATGGGGGGAGGGTTTCAGCATTGTAGGTTCAGCTGTGTACAAACAAGTTCTCAAACCTCAGTGACGTCACAGGACAGCTTTAGCCTCAATCACTTAAAGGGCTGAGTCACACAAAACCTATTCTTCATCTTGGGGCTTTGACCTCCCCCCAAGGCCACTGCAGAAGATGGGGGAGCAGAGTGGCAGAGACATATGCTAAGCTGCTTCATCCTTGGGGGGGCATGTGTAGTTTCTGGGCCTGCAGATTGTAATTCGAGGGCCTCTCTCTAAGAAAGGCCATGCATAATCACACATGTAGAGGGCCCACAGCTGCTCTGACATCACTGTACACAGAAATTACCAACAGCATACCCACAGTCTCCAGCGAGGCGCCAGGCAAGTGAGAGCCTTACAGTCCACGCTCCGTCAGCTTTAGGACAAATTGGTACCTGCCGGACCTGGAAGTGACACACCTCCGTCGCGGGCTGTCCAGGGGCTGGTCTCAGCACAGAAGCAACTGGCCCTTTGTGAGCACAAACAGCCTACTATGCTCCGTGAGCAGGGTGATGGAGCGTCAGGGAGTTCTCCAGAACGACCCCAAGGATAGTGTGAGGGAGGCTGGGGCAGGGGATCTCTGCCGGGTCCAGTCTCAGGACTGGGTTCTAGCTCCAGAGCTGGCCTTTCTCAACAGTGGAAACCTAAATGACTCATTCTCCTCTCTGGAGCCTCACCAGACCCATTGTCCAGGAATGTAAACTGATCCTGACCCCCCAACTTAGTTTTCAAGAGAGCATGATCAAGAGTGTGAAAAAGCCTTGCAAATAACTGCATGTCATGCAGATGCTCTTTAGCAGGGCACGCTGTCATTCCTGCACACAGTCACCTGAAATCTGGCAGTCCCTTGTCCCATGGCCCATGGGCTCCTTCCGTTGTGGAGGCAAAGGTCGAGCCCCTGGGTCCCCTCTGCTTACTCCATGTGCATCTCCAGCCCTGGGAAGACAGGCCAGGGCAGGCAGAGCATACTCAGTCAGCATGAACATGATGGGTTGTCCGGGAGGATTCTAGAATATGCAACCTCAAATAGCCCTCCTGAGGTTAGCGTATCCATTTGTGGTTAATGGAAATGCTCTGCTCCTCAATGGGTCCCCAGCTAACCTTGGCAGGACAGGGAGGTAGTGGCAGCTCACCTATCATAGGCAGCATCCCTCACCCCGTGACACCCCGATAGAACTGTTTTTAAATCCTCATAACCCCCCCACCCCCTACAGTCCCCTCACTCTGGAATGTCATACCACATCATAATAAACGCATCAGAATGCATCTACATCCACTTCAACTATCATTTACATATAACTTCATAGGCGCTGAGATGAGGTGAATTTAACAAGTTGACATGATGTTACATTATGCACATATTCAATTAAACATCAATTAATTTTGATTTGCAGTCATTTTTTGAAGTTGGTCTTTTTTTTTTTTTTTTCAGGTCAAATCAGATATTCTTGGAAAGATGTTAATCCATAAGCCCTGGCTTGGGGAGCCCATGGATAAACCAGCCTGAGTTTACTGCCCTTCCTGGTGTGCCCAGGCTTTTCTGCCCTTACAAAGGATTTAGCTGCCAAGAGGCCCGCCCATCTGTGTCAGCTCACACAGGCTGCTCACGCCCTGAGGCAGGGGCCTGACTGCTGCCCTGCCCGAATGAAGCTCCAAGCATCACTGAGGGGCTGGGTGGAGATGCGGGGTGTCAGGTCCTGTGACCAGAGCAAAGAAAGGCAGAGGAGAGTCAGGAGCTGGAGGGGGAGCCGTCTGTGACCACCAGGCGAATCTGTCCTGACCAAGGTCACCGAGCTGGCCACGCCGGATTGGGGTGGGGGGCTCTGTGCCTCAGACACTCATTTACCCATTTGCAAGTGATCAAGCAGCAAGCCAGGGGGAGAAGGGACCCTCTGCACAACCCTCCCTTATTTCCAAATCTGTAGAACTTCAGTTTTATAGGCTGATGTCTATTCTAAATATCAGTCACCAGAGCTGGGGGCTACCTTTCAACCCCTTGTGCAGTAAGTACATGTGGCCCAGGCTTGGGTTGGCGTGCTTGTGAAGGAGGCCTGGGGAGGTGTGAAATCCATGCGTGCTGCGTGTTGTGTTCTGTGTATAGGTGTTGACAAAATGCACATATAGACATCTGGGTCACAGGCGCATCAGCGACGACAGGTGGTGGGTGAGCATTTGTGTAGCACAGCAGAGCCAAGTGTTGCCCTGCCTGCCTGCATCCTAGTTTCCCAGAACCCTTTATTTCATTCTGGAAAGGGTTCCTTCTCCACCACTAGCCAAGCCTGCCCTTTGCCCCATAGAAAGGTTGTAAGCTCCTTGAAAACAAGGCCAGCCACTCGGTGCCTCTTCCAGTAGGTACTGAATGCGCGTGATTGACATGACCAAGCTCTTTCCCTTCCCTTTCTTTTCTTGACCCCAGACAAAGCAGGTGAGATTGGCTGCTTTGCAGATTTTGCAGATGAGCCAAAGGAGCTTCTCTCAGAGGCCACATGAGTTATGAAAGGAGAGGTCATAGGTACAAGATGCTGCTGCTCCTCCCTGGTGACTTGTAAAGGGCAAGAGGACTGGGCCCGCCTGGACAAGGCTATCTTTTTGGACATGCCCTCCTCCTTCTTCTTCCCCAGCCCATCAGGATCCAGGGCCAGGCAAGAGCCACACTAACCCCAGAGGTCAGTATGGAGTGCCAGTCAGGGATGGTGGGCACCGGTCCCAGCCCCACAGCTGGAAGGATGACACAGAGCCAGAGCTGGGTAAACCCAGCTGCCAAGTGCCACAGACATGTCGGGTCTCGCCTTAGCCCGCTGCTCCCTGGGATTAGCCTCTGCGGTCGGTTGTGGAGCCATCTCCTGAGAGCAGCCAGGAAGGGCAGGGCAGGGTGGGGATGAGGGAACTGCTCGGGGCAGGCAGAGTTTCGGGTGGCCCCTTGCCAGAGCACCTGGGGTCACTGGTCCAGTCCTCAAGTCCCAAGCTGGGGTGTCACTGGTTGTCTGAGTGATACCCCCATGTGATGTGCCTGCAGCCAGGTAACATGCCAGACACACCCAAAACTGTGTTCCCTCCTCACAGCAGTCCTCTGAGGTACTTTTATACCAACTTTGTGGATAAGCAAACTGAGGCCCACAGAGATTAAGAGACTGACCAATAACCACACGATGAATTGGAATCAATAAGGAAAAGCCAAGGACTTATGGCAGCGGGGTCTTGGCAGAACCCAGATGAAGATGGTAACTGGGCATCTCCCATGTGACAGAACTGTACTGGGTACTTCTCAAGTAGGATGACATTTGTGCCTCATAACAGTCCATGTAATAGAGAATATCACCTCTACTCTGGGGAAAAGGAAGTAGACTCAGAGCAGTTAATTTGTTGCCCAAGGTCACAGAACTAGCAGGTAGCAAAGTCAGGTCCAAACTGAGGTATGCCTACCTCAGAAATACCTAACTCAGATGATCTTCTGCAAATATACCAGGTCTTGCCTTTGCTTCACACTGCTCCGTGGGGCCTCGAGGACCCCAGGGAAGCTCCAAGAGCTTAACCAGTCTTCTACGAGCCTCCACCGCTGGACCCAGCGCTGCTCCTTGTGCTCCAGCCCATCCCCCACCCTGCAGCCAGGGCAGCTTTCCCTCAAACATGCTCTGTACTTGCAGAGCCCTGGCTGGGCAAAGCCCGGTCTGTATGCCAGAAATGCCCTTCACCCTCTTCTCTGCCTGCCAAATTCTCAGGCCACATGACCGAACCAGAGAGTATGCTTTCTGGTATGAAGGTGTCATTTGAGTCGGAGTCAGTTAATCCTCTGGATTTATGAAACGACTTCTGCATTTATTACAATGTGATATTGCTGATGAGACAGTGGTGTTTATTTGAGTATCTGGTCACTAGACTGGGAATGTTTTCAGGGCAGAGAGGGTGGCATGTTTATCTCTGTAACCTAGTAATAATGGGCATAGCACAAGTCATCACCTAAAGTTTGTGGATGGATGGATGGATGGATGGATGGATGGATGGATGGATGGATGGATGGATGGATGGATGGAAGGAAAAACAGATGGATAGATGCTTGGGTAGAAAATGGGTGAAGAGATTATATAATATATGGATAGATGGGTGGCTTGACTGTGGGATATATAAATTAATGGAGCTTAGAAGCATGGAAGAAGGAATGGCTGGATTTCTCATATCAACCAGCACAAAACTACTCTGCACTAACAGTATTCTGAGCCCCCTCTTTACTCACTGATCTCATCGCTCTTCTTGCCAAAAACTCGAGAAGCCTGCCTCATCCCCCACCACTCTCCCTTCCAGGTTGAAAAGGACCTAACAGGCTCTTCTGGACAAAGAGCAGATGGGGTGGGAAAGATGACCCCCACCCATTTGGTTGATCTCACATCCTGGAAACCTATGGCTGCACTCTAGGAAGAGGGAGGGCCTGCCCTGTCCCCTGAGATGAGCTAAGCAGGGAGTAGCCACAGTTCCATGTTTCCATTAGCTAAGAACACTTCCAAACCTGGCCTCTCCCAGCTTCAGCTTCCACTGCCCAGAGTAATTGAAGCCGGGGCCTGAGCCCAGTGTTGCTACAACCCCCAAACCAAAACCACACTGGTTTGAATAAGAGGGGCCTCGGGGTCAGGAGGTGCAGCCAGGAAGACCCCGGACCAGCGTCTGGAGACATCTGGAGCCAGCAGGCCACCATCTGAGGGCAGGTTCTGAGATCCACCGTTCGGAACAGAAAACAATGGGTGTGAGTCCCCTCCGGGAGCACACAAGGCTGGAGCACAGGTTTCTCCTGAGGAGGGGCAAGGGCACTGGCTTCTCACTGGGTTCCACCCCACTCCTCACCAGCCCCACCCAGCCCAGCAGTCTCACATCTGCAGGCAAACCCTGCCAAGTAAACAGCTACAGCCCACACTTCAGGCTCCCCAAACCCCAGCACGACCCACAACGGCCAAAGCCACATCCCACCCGTCCCCAGCACAGAGCTCAAGGGAGGGGAAGTGATCATTAATCACAGGGAGACGGCTTCCGGACAGCCTCGAAGACAGGCTGCGGAGCCTGGAGCTGGGAAGGAGCGCCCTGCACCGTCCCAAGGGAGGTCAGGGCTCCCCGCTCCACCCAGCCTGGACTCCATCTGTCCGTTGCTGCCTCCCGATGCCCAGGGAGTTGCTGAGGCAGCAGCCCCCATTTTGGCCTGGAAACCAGGAGACAAGCATTTTCCTCTCACGGCCTTGTTTTCTGCAAACCAGAGAAAGAGCTCTCCCTCCCTGTGCGCTTCCTAGGGAGGTGAGTCCCACACTGCGGGGCTGCCCAGACTGCTGTGTGGAGCTCCAGGGCCCTGGTCCGCAGAAGAGGAAGCCAGCTGTGGCCTGGGCCCCCTCTGAGTCCCTGGCAGAGGGATGACACCAGGCCAGCATGTGGTGGGTTTTTTTTTTTTAACATATTTATTCCTTTTACATCTTGTGCTTATAGTTAGAGTTCTCTAACACACCACACATGTGCAAAAGGCCCTTCAAGTCCCAAATAAAAAGTAACTGAAAGGACTCAGAGAGAGAAACATGGGCAAGATAGCTTTAAAGCTTACTTGCGTTTATATATAGCCCATAGCCTAGCCTGAGAGGGAGCCGCGGGCTTTGTCTTTTCCAGCTCCCAGGGCTTTGTGACTCCGTGGGACCTGTTACTATTACTGCCGACCTGTGGTCCTTATAATGAGATAATGATGAGAAGATACAATCAGGACAGATTTGGTCTTTTATTGTCGTTGTTGTTGTTTTAAGGACAGGTAAGTAAGGACAGGTTTGCATGGTCACAGGTGGGCCGGAGAACAGCTTGAGCTGTCACAACTGTACTTGTAAGAAGTCACAATGGTAGTCTTGGACTTGGAACATCTGGGAGAATGGCCCACTTCTCTCTAACTGAACAGCTCCGGGCAAATCGCATGCATGGCCTCTGGGGTTCTCAGGGTCCTCTACACTGTACAACAGGGTGTAGAGGTTGCAGCTGCCACCTTGTAGGTCTTTCTAACTCTAACATCCTGTGATTTTGCTTGAGATGTTACCTGTTGGATGTGTGCTATGCCTCTGAGATCCAAAGCAGGTGTTTCAAAAACTATTCAGAAAAAGTCTCTGGTAGGATGTGTAGTTTTCAGTCAGACATACCACTCACACTGCCTGGAATGTACTCTTCCTCATAATTAAGTTGCCTGCATGGCCCCAATCAGTGTAGATGGACTGGGTTTTGCTGCAGAGACAGCCAGTCCCCAAATCCCAGTGACTTAACAAAGCAGTCAATTTCTCACTCAAAGTAGTCATCAGGCCTGGACAGCAGGTCTTCTCATCACTGTTGCTACCATAAGTTTCTGTGGTCACCAAAGTGACAAAGGAAAGTAGAAAGTGACATCCCTGACCTTAAAACTGACACCGTAGGATTCTGCACCCGTCCCATATCCAAATCAAGGCAGAGGGGATGCACGTGGGGTAGGTTTTGAAGGAGATGGAAGTGTGTGTGTTAGAGGCACAGAGAAGTCAGAGAAGAGCCTGGAGTAGGGACCGGACCTTGTGGATTGGGTCTGGCAGGAACACAGAGAGAAGAGGCATAGATAGAAAATGGCAGGGTTAGGGCTAGGATCTGTGACTGTTGGATCTATTTCAATGTTCACAAGAACACCGGCACTGGATGCTTCACAGACACCTAATCTCATTTTCCCTAAGCTATACATTAGCACCCTTACTTTCCAGGGGAGGACATTGAGGTCCAGGGATATCACCCAAGCCCAAGTGTTTAGCAAACTGGCAGACTTTGGCCATTTGGGACTGTGACCCAGGAGTGACAGACTCCAGAGAAAGCTCTCCAGGAAGTCAGTCTATGCAGCCCCAGGGTCAGGGTTCTTGGCAGACAGCAGGAGGTGCAGGGCAGTGATGGGGGAGGGGGGCAGGGCAGGCATTAGGAGGAGATGGGATTCCACTCACCCCCTCAGACAGAACTCACCTGCCCATTCTCACTCTGCTTTTCCTAGCCCTATCAGGCACCAGGAACTCTGGCTTCACCTTGGCATAGTTGCACCCTCTATGTACCTCACTGTGATCAGCAGCACACAAACCACCAAAGCTGGAGGTGAACTGGCCGGCCTCACCCTCTCGGTGTGACCTTGGGAAAATCTGAGAGCCAAGGGACCCCTGGAAAAAGAGTCTGGAGATTCCCAGCATTCATCACCCAAGATCACGGGCCTCTCTTGGTCAGACAGCAGTGAGATGGGCTGGGCTGAGCTGGTCGTATGGGGCAAGAGTCAAAGGGAAGCTGACCACTCAGGAGAGCTGGGCAGGGCCTGGCGGCAGGCACGGGGCACCTGGCAATTACAGCAGGATGCAGGCTGGGGAATGGCTCTTCAAATAGATCTCTGTGAGTCCCTCAGTGTGCCAGGCATCGCGCTGAGCCCCTAGGGGCATCTCTGCCTGACTGCCAGGAGCCAGGAGTCACCATGTTCTCTCCACTCAGAGGACACTGAGGCTCAGAGGGGAGTAAGATACATTTCAAGGTCATAAAACTTAAGTGGATGTGCTGGGGCGAGAATCTAGGTTTTCGAATTCACATCCCCCTCACTTCCCTAGGAGGTAGGGGCAAGACCCCAAGGCCAGGAGCCATCAGGTTGAGACCTAGACGCAAAGGACAGTCCCAACTCCTGACTCTTAGGGAGGGGCTTTGATTCTTGGAGGGGTGCGGGCCAGATGTCCTGTTTCTACCAAGGCCTGAGACTCCTACAGTCAGCTCAGGGCACAAGGCATGAACAATCAGGACTCACTCTCGAAAAGACACTCCCTCCCCCACTCTTTGGGCAGCCACACGCTGTGCAGCACAAGTCAGGACACACCCATGTGCTTGCACACTGCCAGTGGCTCACGCCCCTGAGCACACTCCACCCGCCACCTTTGGCTCTGAGAGTGGGTGGAGGCTGTCTGGTCCCGAGAGAAGTGGATGAGGTGGTCTCCAAAGCCCCTTCCCTTTCCAGTCCTCTCCCCTCAGTCTCCAGATTACCAGCACGCTCCCAGGATGGAAACCATGACCTGCTGAGGATATACCCTCCCAGCTAGTACTAGACCCCAGACGGGTCTCTCCATTCCTGCCTGCCTAGTTGGAGAATCATCTAATCTCTGCTGACTCCCCCTGTCTGAACCTCTGTTGGCTTCTACTCTGACTTCCCCAAGAAGTTTCATTTAGTCTGTGACTGTGACTCAATCTCCAGACTCCAGACCTCAGTGTCCACGACTGACAAATGCAGGAATGCTGTCTAAAGGTGTCACCTTCCAAATGCTCAGATTCCTGGCCTGCAGCCTTCCAGATGGGAGGCGGGAGGTGGGCAAAGCCAGCTGCTCTCCTGGTCACTGCAAGGAACCAGGAACCCAGGAGCAGACCCCAAGCCCAGCCTGTGCCCATTTCATCAATGCCTGCTTTTGTCTGGAGCTCTCAGCAAGCAGGTGAGTTCATTTTCCATTAAGGACAATTATCTCTTCATTTGCATATGCTAAATGTGACATTTAAGGGAGCAGTTCTTCCCTACCCCAAACAGGATAAAAGTCCTATGACAGGCAGGCAACCTGCGGTTTGGGGCAGAGGTGTAATTGGCTCTTATTAAGGGAAGATGCAGGGAGATACAGGTTTTGAAATGCAAATGACAGCATCACTCCTTCCATTGGGGCTGAATGGGGAATGATGAGAACCAGCTTGGGCGCTACCTGGCTGCCAGCGCCTATCAGCCCACAGACCTTCAGACCCACAGAATCACTGCAGGAGAGACAAAGGTGCAGAGGGAAAGGGTTTGTGCATTATCGTGGGGGAGCAGGGCAGACCTGGCCCTGCCTCGCTCTGCCAGCAGACCTTCTTTGTGGCATCAGTGACAAGCAAATCTGCCTAAAGTGAGGACTCAGCATGTTCAGCTTTGGCTCAAAAATCCCCACGGATAGCTTCATCTGTGGCTATTACCAAATTTCAGCCACAACAAGAAGGAAGCCGGGGGGGGGGGCTATATTCTACCCCCATTCTCTGTGTTTCAGGTGCCCTTCTACTCACACCCACTGCACAAGCTCTCACTCTTATCTTCAGCCAGCCCAAAGGAGACATTCTCAGTCACCCCCACAGAACACTTAAACGAGGTTTCCTATGGCAGGAGCCAGTCTCGAAATCCCCAGGTAGCTCCCAGTTTGGAAACCATCGGGCTACAGAACAGTACAGCCGCTGTGGGCAGCTGGACAAGACTTGACCAGGTTCAGTGTTTTCTTATCCATCGCCCCGTCCAGTTGTCATCTGTTGATTTACGGAGCCCCCTTATGATACCTATTGTACAGAGGGAAAATTTGAGTTCTAGGTTGTCACCCGCCATGTCTCCTGATATAGCCACTGTTCAAGTCGGGACAAGAACCATCCTGCAGACCCTCAAAGCTGGACTCTTCTGACACTACACTGCTACAGTGGCCCTTCGGGGTGGTCACAAAGAGACAAGGACCTGGCTTCCAGGGGCTCTCAGGCTCGGGGAGACTTCCCAACCTTTCCCAGGAGGAGGTTCTGATGGTGGTGGGCACCGAAGAGCAGGGGTGTCACTGAGGCAGGCAGAGAGGGCTGTGCGTGTGCATGCCAGCCAGCATGGGGCCACCTCACTCCTCAGCCCCATGTAGTCCCTGGCTCCCGGCCAGGATCTTCTCCCATCTGACTTCAACTTGTGATGTGTGGGGGTCTGTTCCCAGACAGTGGGCCCAGACATCACCTGTTTATCTGAGTCTTTCCTGACACCCTTCTGATAACAAAACAAGCAGCTTAACGGGAGCGGGAGCTTTACTAGGGATTTCAGCTTCTTCCTCTCAGTCTGTGTTGGAAACACAGCGGTTCACGTAATGCCCAAGGCACTGTGGTGGGACGCTCAGAGGGCCCAAGGCAGCTCTGGGACTGGTTGAGCTCCCACCATCCCTCCTTGTCCTCAAACACTGTTAGCGACTGCCTGTCAGCCCAAACCCTTCCCTGACCCATTCATTTCAGGGGACAGAGGAAGAGGGGAAAGGCAAGGAGGCCAGCGAAGTCGATTGTTGAAGAATAAGGCCTGGCCTGACAGCCACTCAGACCAGAATTCAAAACCCACCTCTGGTGCGTGGTCTTGGGCCAACTGCTTGCCCCCCCACCCCCGGCCCCAAGTCTCGCATCTCTCATCTGTGGACTGGCCTGATCATAAGCGGCATCTCCAAGTCCCTGGGGGATGGGAACTAAACAGCACCGGTGCAAACTGTGGGATCCTCATGTTATTGAACTCCTCTTTGTCTCAGTCAACTGACCTGTAAAATGGGAATGATCGTACCTTTTCACAGAAGTGGAGTGAGGATGAGAGTCATTAAAGGAGATGTTGCCCAAATGCTGGGGACAAGGTTTGGCCTATCCCAAGCACAGCTCAGTATTGCTGTCTGATGCTCCTAGCAAGGGACTGGCGCACAGAGCTTCCTTAAGAGTGTCTGCTCCATCCTCCCCTCACAGACCCTTTGCAAGAGCAGTCAGCTCCCCCTCCTCTGCTGCCTAGTGGCTGGCTCCCAGCCAACTCCTTTAAAAACTGGAAATGCTGCCCACTTTCTCTTCTCCCTTTTCATAAAGCGATCACAGAACAGAGGCACTGACCTTGGGCCACCTTGCACTGCAGTGTTATCCAAAAAGCAAAACACTATAAATCACGGTGGGAGAACTTGGCACATCTACACCGACACCGGCCAGGGTGTACCTGAGCAGGAGGGTCTTCGTTCTGATTTTTCTTATGTGCCCGCAGAGATGCCCCCTGGTAGAGGGAGTGGTGAGGGCCTGGGTGCCCTGTAGTCGTGAAGCATCATGGAGACTGGTCCAGCCTCAAACACACTTATTTGCACAGCACTGTGCCTGACCCCAGGTGGGGCTTGCAGGCAGTGTTTCCTCTGATCCAGGCACTTCCCCACGGGGCACAGCTCCCAGTGCTTCCAGAGGGGAAACTGAGGGTCAGAGACTTCATGCCACATGACCTGGGCGAAGGGGAACAGAGAGAGTCTGTTCCCGTGACCTGGGACTATCTCCCATTCTGTCCTTATCACACCACATTCTTCAAACATCGGACAGAGCTTCCTGCAATGGAGATGTCAGGTAGGCCCCATGGAGTCACGAGAGTGGATTTCAGGTCAGCTGAAGCACCCCAGCTGACAGAGCAGCTGCCAGAAGTGCACAGTGCTGTCTCAGAAGGAGTAAGCTCCCTTTGCGCTCAGGAGAGCAAGCAGGGGCTGAGGGGGATTGCGTTTCTAAGATCTGGTAAAGAAAAGACTAAGCTTCTGCCAACTCAGAGTCTAGGCACCATGACAAGGTGCATAGGGCCCCCACATGACAAGGGTCCCTTGAGCAGCCTCTCAGCTACAGCAGGACACAGAGGGATGAGGCCCTTGCATTTGGAGCAAGGGGACACCAAAACCATTGGGAGTGCTGAAGAAAGCAAAGTGGGGTCATGGGAAAGCATGCGAGTGGGTGGGGACACTGGCAGACCTCATGGGAAGGGGCCTCTGTGGCGTATCACCCAAACGTGGGTGAGAAGGGGAAAGAGAAGCCCCACAGAACCCAGGGAAAGAGAATTCCAGTTGGGAGGAACTCCATGCTGGGGGTGGGGCCAGGGAGGAATTGGGGTGAGGGAGAGAGACAGGAAGGCAGGACGCCAAGGGACAGTGGGACCAGAGGGTTTGGGTGCATGGAAAGTGAGGATGGAGGAGCATTGGGCAGTGGGGTGCCATACTCTCAGTTTGTTTGTAAAGCTCCTGGTATCTGTGTGGAGAAGGGATCCCCAACTTTAGGGGTGCCGGAAAGGACCCAGAAAGCCCAATTAAGAGGCCAGTTCAATTATCTAGCAGACAGAAGATGAAGGTACGGACAGGTATGGAGACAGTGAAGGCGGCGGTAAGCCCAATGGAAGTGGTTGTAGTCAAGAAAGAAGAGGGAACTCAAGAGCGACTCTGGGCACATCCAGAGACTGGCATGGGGAGAAACAATCTGGGGTAGACTATTATCATGTTAGATGGGCAACCCATGGAGGGTCTGCCCAGCCTTCTGAGGTTAGTACATGTCTTCCCTGGGTCCAGGAGGTGTGGGCATTGGTCTAATACCAGCTCCCCTGCGAGAAGAGAGCTGGAAGAGAATGTTCCCCTAGTTCTGAGTGTGCCCAACACATGGTATTTGACCAGAAATACCATGATCACAGTGCCTTTGCCCAAACCCTTCTAGTGAATTTACCTCAGAGAAAGAAACTAAGCAGCTGGAACAACAGTGACTGTGACTAAAACAGGTGGGGGAGTGGACATCTCCAGTAAACCAGGATTGGAGCTGCCAACTCACAGCCAACTTTGCTACTGTGGACCAATTGGTCCCCTCCTCAGGCAACCAAGTTGTGACTGCTGTTCCAGAAGAGGTGCAGAGGCCTACCTGGCTCATTCCAGACTCTTTCAGAGTTGAGAGAGCAGGCCACCCACTGTCCCTGAATAGCTAGGTTAGGAAGAAGGCAGGTAGAACAGCTGCGTTCTGCCATCTGCTCACCAACTTCAGTCAGAGGAAGGGGTATTCACTGCTCAGGATGTCTGCTAGTCTCACCAAAGAGTCAGCTAACAGGAACCTGGAGAATATAGGGGTCCAGTGACATTTGAAGTCAGACAGATGTAGGTTCAAATTAAAGCTCTCTTCTTACTGAAGTGTGGCATTAGGAAAGCCACTGGTGTATTTTATTTGTTTAAGAATCACTTTCCCCTGTATGAAGTGGGGATTGTGCCTACCTCCTCATGAGGTTACTATGGAGATTAAACACCACTGTAGTAAGTTCCTGCAGGGTCATCCCACCCTAGAGTTTATCACACTGTGAGTCACAGGTTTATCCTACCTAACAGTCAAATCCTCACAGCCTGGCAGTATCAGGCATGATGCTAATGTTCAATAAACTTGGGTAGATGGGAGGGATGGTGGGTGGGTGGGTGCTTGGATAATAAGTAAATGACTGAATGAATGAGTGAGTGAGAAAGAGTGAGAAACTGCCTCTTCAAGCCTACCCAGCCTCCAACTCTCTAGTGAGAGGTCTCTCAGGAGCTTGTCATCTTGAACCCACCATGCAAGGTCCCAGGGCTGAGATGGGAATGAGCAAGAACCTGATCAGGTGACCTGACCTGTATGTACCTCACCTTGGCTTTGTGTAATTCCACAGATGGCCAGGAAGCTGGCCCCAGGGTTTGAACTGAGAGACAAGGTGATAGCTGAGAAGCCCTCTGGGCCCTGAGTACTTCCTCTAGCCAGCCCTAGGCCTAGAGGCAGCACTGCCTGCACTGGAGAGGCCAAGGCACCCGATCCAGGCTCCCCAATGTATGGGTAGAAGCCTGAAAGCCAAAGTAGACGGGACTTCCTCAAGGTTACAGGGCAGCCCTTGACTAGGCTGGTATGACAGGCCTGTGTCCTGACTCCTGAGCTCTGTGTGGTGTAGGGAGGGAAGGAGGGAGAATTAGGGCAGGAAGCTGTGGGGATTGGGCCTCCCCATGGCAGCCAGTGTGGGGCTTGACAGGCTGCCCAGGCCAGAGAACCGCCCCCAGGCCTTCTCCAGCAGCCCCAGCTCTTGCAGACACCCTGCTGCCTTTCGGAAGCAGCCAGCTCCAAGCAGGCAGATGGCCGGCGGGCCCCTCGCCCAGCCCTCAGGCCCAGATGGCCGTCCCAGGCACTAGGTGGGACATTGCGGCAGCAGCAACAGGAAGCCCACAGCCCGCCAAGGCCATTGCGGGCCCGCTAGAGAGGGAGGCGTGCCAGCTCCAGCCACATGGTCGCCCTGCCCTGCCTCCTGGGGCCTGGCGTCACTTAGAGGCCAGGGAGGCAGCAAACACAGAGGCGGGGTGGGCCCCCCGTCTGTGCAGGCCTCGCCTGGCCTCCAGTGTGCAGGGTGGCAACACTCAGAGGGGACACAGGCCAGAACGGGCTGCTCCTCCCAAGGACAGTCACCAACCTAGGACACTCCGTTCTCTGTAAGCGAAGGAACTGACCCTCCCTGTGGACCAGACGCTGCTGGATCCTTTCAGGCCTTTGGGTGTCCTGTAGGCTCTCTTGCAGTCAGGAAAAATAATCCTAATTGCCAATGTTTCTTGAGGGCCTACTGTGTATTGCACACTGGTCTAAGGACTTCTATAAACTCATTGCCTATGACAACCTGGGAGGCCAGGGGATCACTATCCTAGGAAAGAAAAAGGAGCTGCAAGAGCAGTCACTTTTCCCAGTCACACAGCTAGGGAAGGGCGGAGGATTCAAACCCAGGCAGCTTGGCTCCAGAGTTCACACTCTTAACGCACCCCATGGCTTGGTCTGAGCCCCCCACTAGGGAGCCTTACACAGCACAGGGCAGGGGAGCAGTGGACCCCTTACACTAGCTGGAGAGAGGTAACTTTCCAGTTAATGAGCTGCCTGTCACAGGCACTCCCCCACCTGGCTAGAATTCTCCAGGCAGGGACCTCCTGCCATGGGCCAGGATGAACCCAGGAAAACCCTGAGAGGTAGACAGAAAGGTCAGTGCTATGGGGAGCAGGCCATGGGTGTCTCTGCGAAAGGGCCTGGGGCGGGGGGGGGGGGCTTGAAAAACAAACGCTCTCAAACAGTTGCACCCTCTAATGCCCACAAGCATGAACTCACAAACAAACAGGTGAGCATGTGTGCCTGTAGACACAGAGGCTCACCTAGGCCAATCTGGGGAAGAATTGGAATATTCTAAGGGCACACTGATGATGACCAGCTTGGATACCTCGCAGGAGGAGGGGGGCCTCATCTTTCCACCTTGTCTGGCCCCTGGAAGCAGCTCTTGCCCCTCTCTGAGCCCACCTTCCCTCCATACCCAGAGAGAACAAGGAAAGCTTTGCTTCAGGTCATCCCCAAGGTCTTGGGCTCCATGTAGCCTGGCCAGTCACCTGCGACTCTCTGGCCCCAGAGCATGGCAGGGAACTGTGACTCAGCAGCAAGCAGTATGGAGGGGGGAGCCCCCTCCCCGCCCAGCCCACACAAAGGGCATCTTGTTACCACAGCCTGCCAGCGGGAGGGGAGGGCAGAGAGGGCTGGGAGGCAACTGGCCAGGAAGAAGCCTGTGTCAGCAGGACTGGGGGTAGGAGGGGAGCGCTGCTCTGCCAGGGTGCCGGAAGCAAGGTGCTCTGGGGGGGCAGCCCCACACGGGCAGCCCCCTGGGTCCCTGCGTGGCTCTCTGTTTACTAAGTTCCCTTTTTTATTTTGAAGTTACAGTCTGAACGTGGTTTGTCCTTCTGGCAGCGGCCACAGACCTGGAGTTTCCCAGTTATATGGGGCAACACTGAGAGCCCAGGGCTCCCGCTCAGAGCCAGTGAGCAGCACTGGAACATGAGCATCCTCGGAAGGTGGCTACAGCCTGGCCTGCTTTCTCTGTCTGCAAAGTGGGGTGCTCAGAAGACGAGGGCTGCTGTCTTCATGCTCCCTGAGGCGCAGCAGTGACCTACCTCACTGGGAAGTTTCGACCCAGGCAAGGGCCTCCTGCTGCTGCCAGCTCTGCCTCCAGCCTGCTGTAGCACCTGAGCCAACTACTCAGCCTCTTAGCCTCAGTTTCCCAGTTTAAACGGTGAGGGACCAGGAAGATGAGAGACTAGAACAGTCTTCCTTGAAGTTGTTCAGGGATCATTTTTTAGTGGATCCTGCCTAAAGAATGACATAAGACAACTCAGGTCCCAGCCGCGAGGACGGCAGCCTAGAGCGTGTGCCCATGTGTGTGCATGTGTGCACATGTGTGTGTGTGCGTGCACGTGTTTACAAGTGAATTGTATGAACTGAGAAGCAGATGTGTCCCCACCATGAGTGTGTCCATCCTTCAGGCCATCCAGACTTTGGTCCGAGCAGAGCAAAGGTCAGAGCAGAGGGGTCAAGGCTACTATCGCTGGTGCTCTGGGACCCCCTGGACATAGCTAGCTGATTTGAGAAGCAGCACACCTGCTGCTCCAGCCCTGTCTCCTCCAAGCACTGGGCAGAACTCCCTGCCAGCTGTCTCTCCCAGGCCACCACATAACGACCTCGCTTTATTACCAAGGACACACAATTGTATCCACATGAAGGGTGCCTCCAGAGTGCACCCATGCCATGGCACCCTGAACTTCCACATGTACCCATTCACCTCCTGTTCCCCCAGAGGGAAACATGCACAATGAGCTGTTACAAACTGTAAAGTGCAATGAGTGTTGGTTAATCCAATAGCTTCTCAAAGTACCATCCATTTCACATGGTTCTTATCCCCATTTGACAGGTGAAGAAACTGAGGCCTAGAGAAGTAAAAATGAAGACCCAGGATCTGGGTGGCTTGATAAGGAGACACGAACAACAGGCTTGGGTACCGAAGCGGATTCAAGAGCCAGACACAGTTGGAGAGGTATGGAAAAGCCCAGAAACCAGACCGAGCACATGAGCACAAGTGAGCACAGATGCTCCTTCTTACTTGTGGGTTTAGGGGTGGCCAAGCCCTGCTGATCAGGCCAAGGGAACAAACCAGCTTGTGGGCAGACGGTCTCCAGGCCAGGATGCATCCTGGGAGGCCCAGCGCAGGGGCTTTCTTGCAGGCAGTGACCGTGGGGGCTCAGGCTGCAGGTGCACCTCACAGCCCCTCCCCCTCCCCTCACTGCCTCAGGGGCTGAGAGGATATAAAACCCAGCTTGGGCAGGCACTTCCTGCCTCCAGGGAGGGAGGCCTAGCAAAGCTGGAAAGGGAGTTTTATGCCAGGCAGCCTCTGATGGGAGCAGTTACCTGGCACCTGGGGGCTGCATTGAACAAGAGCTGCAATGTATGGGCTCCTGGTGCACAAGGCACTCTAAATGTGCTGTTTACTTCACAAATAGCCACTGAATGCCTTTAAAGTGCCAAGCCATGACTGGACACGTGGGGCAGATACTGGTCCCTGCCAGTATCAGACCTCACGGACTGATGGGGAAGGCCAGTTCTAAACAGTCTCAAACACACAGATATGACCCATTGAAGAAGAAATCAGGATCCCAGAAGAGGAGACGCTGATAAGAACCAGGGCCAGGGAGGCGGTTAGGGGGAGATGACATTGATCCCTGAGCTTCTAAAAGGTGAATAGAATCTGGCCAGCTAACGAGACACCGATCAAGCAAAGAGAAGCTGAAGCTGAAGGAAGCAGACACACTGGTGCCTGCAATTTCCACAGTAACTTTATTACAGAGGTGTCCCATTTGAAAATTGAGGAAACTGAAACTGCTGAGAGCTGAGTCATCACAGACCCCACACATCCAACTGGGGCGCATAACCCAGACCCTAAACCGCACGCCATGCACGTCCAATCCCCAAAGCCTGGCACCTGCGCCCCAAAGCTAAGAAGCAAAGGTTGTGCAGGGAGAGAGCAGGTCTGTTCTTGCCTGTGGCCCACACACATGGAGGTGAGTGAGAGTTCTTGGGAGGTAAAGATTCAATTGTCTTCCCTGGCCACTGTGAGTGGGGGTCCCAAGACAGGCCCAGTTTGGAGTGGCTGTCAAGGTCCCGTGAGGCCTTTCACAGCCTTTCCCACCGCGTAAGTGTCCTGACCTCAGCTTCCCTCAGTCACTATGATGAGGACCGAAGACATGTGTGGACAGCAAAAGCCCAGCTCTTCTTCAGGTGAAGCTTCCTGGAGCAAGTGACCCTGAAGTTGTACTTTAAGAACCAAGAAGATTTTGAATGGGATAAACATACACAGAGAACAGGAAAGCAAAACATGGCAGAGAGGTGTCCGCTGAATTTAGGGAATGACAAGTTGTGCCCAGGGGCTGATTGCCCAGAATTCTTAAGAGTCACAGGAGGTAGAACCCCTTTCTACCTGGTACTCACTCCACCCTATTGCCTCATACCTGGAGCTCCCTCTTGCAGAAAGACATTCAGGCAGAAGTCTGAGTTTGTCAGCCTCCAACAGCTACATTTTCATCAGCTAATAGACCAGTCCAGTCACCACCAACTCTGTGCCCAATTCAGGCAACTCAATTCCTCTCTTCAGTCCCAGGTTTTTATTATTTAGAAAACCACGAGACTGACCTGATATCCCAGTTCCAGAACTTCCTCCTGTGACCCAGGCACAGGACTCAGTAGAGCCCAAAGGGCCCCAAAAGCTGTGGCCTCCCCTCCAGTCTGGAAGCTCTGCCCTGTGCAGGAATGGTTTCAGCTGGGGTGTGGTTAGGACCCCCTAGGCTCAGTCCTCAGGGAGCTTAGGGCATCACAGGGACAACAGGGGATGATACTGTTGTAACAGGGTGGTCCCTAGGAAAAGGGGAAGTTCGGGTTCCCTGCCACACCCAGAAGGAGGGTGGAGCTGAACAGAGAAGAGAAGGAATCTGGAGAAGGAAGCAAGATGGAGAGCCAGGAGACTTGAGGAAGCCGCCATGGAGCAGCAAGCATGTGATGAAGAAACCATGCTTGTTTCTTGGCCCTGGACTGGTTGAAACAGATGTGGGTGAGATACCTGTAGGAAGGTGACTATGGCAGTGTTTCTATTGATTTTGATTTTGCTCTTTTGCTTTCAGATTTGTCTGGCCATTTCTGACCCTTTTCCATGGGTCCCGGACAGAAGGTGCTTTAGGCTTGTGGCGGGCTTTCAGGCCTTGCTGTGGACCAACCCCTTTTGGGTGGACTTTTGCCCACGAGGGGATGGGTAACTTCAGGTGTTTGATTTAGAAATTCTATTCTTTGTATGCTCACTGTATTGAAGTTCCTTTTCATTAAAGTCTTATATGTTTTGTTTGATGCGGCAGATGGCAGAACCTATTTAGAGCAGGCAGGTTTGGGGGTTCAGGGGTGCCCCTCTCCCTGCCCTGTAACAGTGTGACAAACATACAATAGCAGAGTGCCACTCTTTCCACGATCGGTTCCAGGGCCAGGCAGAATGGAGACAAGCTGATGCCGTGGTGGGGGTCACAGCCAGACTGGGGGTGGGGCCAGAAGAAAGGACACAGACAGGGCCGTGGGACTGGCATGAGGAGGTAGCGGCCTTGCTGGAATGCCTGCTGACTTATAGTACCAGGAATCAGGGCCAGCTCACTGCCCAGGCCGCTGGTCAAGGCAGATGACCGGACATCCAGACTGTTCCTTAGAACCCCTACGGAGCCCCGACAGACATCCCTCTGCATTCTCTAAGGATGCAGCTCTGTCAAATATATTGATGTTCCCGGAACACAGATATCCACATTTAATTTCCATAAAAGCTTCTTTTGCTTACAACTAAACCCTCTAAAACGCCCTGGGCTGCTTCTGCTTGTAACTCAGTGAAGAGGGGGTTGTTCAAGCCCTTTCCGGCAAAGATTCTACAGCCTGGGTGTGGCAGGAGGTTTTGTTTCCTCGAGTCTTCACTGAAAGAAGCCTTTGCAGTCAGGGGTCCCCAGAAGGATCTGCTGTCTCGTCCCCATTCTCAGAACTCCTTTCTACCTCACTTCCACCCTATTGCCTCATACCTGGAGCTCCCTCTTGCAGAAAGACATTCAGGCAGAAACCTGAATTTGTCAGCCTCTAACAGCTGTCTTTTCATCGGCTAATAGACCAGTCTGGTCACCACCACCTCTGTGCCCAATTCAGGCAACTCAATTCCTCTCTTCAGTCTATCTCCCAGGTTTTTATTATTTAGGAAACCACATGAGACTGACCTGATATTAGTCTTCTTTCCAAGACAAGTCAACTCCAGTTCTCTGGCATCACCTTTGTAGAGGACTGAAGCAGAATTCTGATGCAATGTGTGTGTTCAGAGACAAAGAGTGATTGATTAGTGATGTCTGCTGTGGGCATTACACTGGAAGATGGCTTACCATGTCAGACAAGATTCTTTAGCTATTTTAGGAGATGCCGATACAGGAAGGATCTGTTCCCAGTCCCATGCCCTGGGAACACCTGCTCTGTGCTCTGGGCCAGACACTGAGAAAAATTAAGGGGGGAGGAGTTATGTCCTTTGACCCATGTTGACAAACCTACTGGGAAGTGACAGAACCTAAAAGCGCTAGGGTGAATTTCCTTGTCTGTGGCAGTAGGACAAGGTAGTCCAGTCATCTTGCTTTCTGAACATGCAGGTGGAGCTTTATGAAACCACTTAAGCACAAATGAGACATTGTATGGCCAGAAGACAATAAGAGCACTGAGCAGGAGAAAGAGGCAAGGAGAAAAAGCAATCTGCACCAGAGAGAGAGGTCTTGGGAGCTGGACATTGAAGGCTAAAGTGATAGAGCTGTGGGAGTCTGTGAGGATTGACCCCAGCACTAAGATCAGGGCCTTGGTCTCCTGACTTGCAGTCTGGCTTCGATTTTGGGGGGCAGAGATTCAGGCTGACTTGTGTTCAGGAGTCTACTTGCTTTCCAACCTCCTCTCCCCCAATAACTTGGAGACCTCAGAGAAGCTTCTCTGACCACACAGACTAAAGGAGGCCCCCATCTCCAGCTTATTTTCCCCCATCCAAGAAGTCAGACTGTTAGCACAATTTGAAATTCCTTTTTTTAAGTGTCTGTTCAATTTCTTTTTCTCCTGTCTCAATGGCCTGGGAGTCCCGCGAGAGTAGAGGCTATGACTGTTTTATTCACTTTGTCTCCAGAGCCTACCAGTGTGCAGCAACAGAACTGATTCAAACCAGGCTTGCACATTGAATACCCTGCAGTGGGAGGGAGCCCTCACACCTGCACAGGCAGGCAGGTAAAATCAGTGAGTGAGATGGAGAGGCGTGAGCACCAGGACAGGTAAGGGGCCCCGGCCTACCCCCAACCTCATCTCAGAGCAGATACTCTGTGGCAACTGAAGTCTACATTATCTGGCATATATGCAAAATGTTGGCATATAAACACAAAGGAACATCTTTCATGTCCCCAAAGAAATATACACTTCTCCATTTCACTAGGATAAATGATACTCTCTGTTCTGTCCCCCCTACTTTTGTTAGAGTTGTGAGTAGAGAGGAGGGTCCCTCTACTCAACAGAAAAACAGCAGACCAAGGGTGATGATGTGTGGTAATTGACCTTTGGCCTCAACATCAGGTCAGTCAGGAGTACTGAATGTGGGTACTGGACCAGCAGCATCAGCAGCATCTGAGAATGTATAAGAAATGCAAATCCTCAGACCCACCCCTGATCCACTAAAACAGAAACTTTGGGGCGGGGCTCAGCAAGCTGTGTTGAGCAAGCAGGTGATTCTCCAGCCGACGCTCAAGAACCAGAGCAGTTGGCAGCAGTGGAGACTACAGTCGTGGAGGGCACATACCCTGCTTTGGAGGGTCCCCACTTCTCGACTCCAGCTGTCACGTAGGAATTCATGGCCCAGTGTCACCAAATGTTCCCATTATTCAAGGTAGCTGAAAATTGTCATGCGAAATGCTTTCCTAAATATTGGCTATTTTATAAATCCCATGTAGACCAAACAACTTGTCTACTAGTCAAGGCCAGCCCAGACACAGAGCCTGGCCCAAGAGGTGGACATCTGTCCCCACAGAGAAGCCTGGGAAGGACTCTGTTGGTCCCAGCTGCCCAGCCTACTTGAGCCCGGTCCAGACCCTATACTACCCTAGGACTCCAAGGTCCCCAAATATTATGAGGGGCAATGTCTGAATGCTCAAATTCCAGAAAAGGTACACAAGACCCAGCACTTCTTTGGGTTAGGGGGTGAACAAGATTGGGTAGGTATAATTCTGGGCCCTGATGATTGAGATCCAAGCAGGGCTGGGGATGGACAAAAGAAGGAACTTCAATTCCAAGCCCAGAATTAAGGTTCACAGGTATTTTTCTTCTTGTTTATTTACAACCACCCTCTGATTGAGGTCTATACCTCAAAGAAATGGCGTTCAGGGAGGGTAAGTAATTTGCCCTCTATCACACAGCTCGAAACTGAAGGAGCCAGCTTTTGCTGACCTCCCAACCTGTGTTCCAAACTGCCTGCCAACCTGAGGCTGAGGAGGCTAGGAAATGACCAGGGCTGGCCTGCGGCCCTAGGGCCCGCCTCCTCAGGTACAACCACAACCAACACCAACGACTCCTGACCTGGCAACTAGATTCACCAAGTAGCTACCATGGGGCTGCAAGAGAGGGTTATAATCAGGGGGGGTCAGCAAAACTGTGCTGCTTGAGCTTCAACTTCATTTTCAGAGGGATCTGTCCCTGCCTGCGAATATCCACCCCAGAGCTGCTGAGCTTCAGGAGTTGAGGCCTGCCAGCCCATGAAGAGGGAGCAGGGCCAAGGCTGGCAGGGTTCTGAACCAGCCAAGCAGCAGGGACCTGGGCTGTAGCTTGAGACACAGCCTCACTTCCACCCCACCACCTTCTTCCTGAAGGCCTAGACATCAGCACTGGCCCTGGAGTAGACGTCTGTGGGGCTGTGTGGTTGCCAGGGAAGCCTGAAGAAATGCTGCCTTGCTGTCCCTGCTTCTGAGTCCAGGGAGAGGCCCCTTTCCATGCCAGAAGCCCCTAGAATGCTGGGCCAGCATCTTGGAGAAACGGTCCTCTCTCCAAGCTCAAGAGCCCACGACACTCCCTGAGCTCACCCAGCCTGGGCCCTGGTCAGACTCCACTTCACTCTGCTCTCGCCAGGCATGAGTCAGCGCTTGTGAGTCTGCGTGTGGCCACAGCTGGCTGGACACTGAGGCCAACCAGGCCAGGCCCTGGAGGTCTGCTGGGGCCCTGGGGCCTCACTAATGGGGAAAGATGGCCCCAAATGACCCACAGGATCACACAAGGGGAAGGAAAAAGAATCAAATAAAGAACTGAGCACAAAGCAAGAATCTCAAAACTTAAAGTGGCAGAAACAAATTCAGAGTCAGAAAACTGGTCACACACGCGCGCACACACACACACACAACCTGCCCACTAGCTCAGACACACACTCTTGTGTGCCCATCACATGCACACACATCCCATACACAGACACCTCCCAGCGTCCCTGGGTCTGCACCACACACCAGACACTTGAGGAAAACCACCCAGACAACACACACACACACAGAGGGTGAGCCCACAGAGGGAAAGCAGCCCGACACAGCAGATGCTCGCAAGCATGGCCTGTCTGTGCATGGCTTTTGTCAAACCCAAGGAAATCAGCCTGTCAGCTCTCAGCACACATGTGCGCACATGTACAGAGGGATCTGGGGACATCCGATTACGCAAAAGGCCCTGATGTTTGAGGACCCCGGTCCGGGGCAGGCCTGGTAACAGGGGTCTTTCCCCCCACCCCTCAACTCCGTCCCCCACCCCCCAAGCTGGCTGCCCGATTGTCCGTGTCACCATCCAAGCCAGGCTGGCTTCTGTGCCCCGCCGGGAGGTCGCAGAGCTGAGCGCGGCCAGGAAGTCAGCTCGGAGTGACAGCTCCCCCCAACACTGTTTGTTTATTCATGACTCATTCGTCTCCACAGACTGGCTCTTCTTTCTTTCGGGAGGAGGGTTGAAAGGAGCGGGAGGGAGGGCGGGAGCGAGAGCCGGGGGCCGGGAAGGGGGGAGAGCCAGGCTCCACAATAAACAATGAGGCAGCTGAGCCGGCCCGGGCGGGCGGGAGGAGCCTCGCGGGGCGCATTGCCGGGGCGCGGGGCAGGGTCCGCCCTGGGGAGAGGCGCCCCCCGGCCGGTCGCCGGCCCGGCTTCTGCGCACACGGTCCTGCCCCTCTCGCCCCGCCCGGCCCGCCGCCACCTCCGGCGACCGGGCTGGAGCGGCCGTAATTGGATCCGCGCCGCCTCCTCCCAGCTCCCCGCCCCCAATCGGGGAGCCGGATAAATGCCGGGTACCTTGGCAAAACAGTCGGATCCAAACCTATTATTTGGCTAATGGGCTTCCCTCGTGCGGCTCGGCAACACCCTGCAGTCTCCCCCTCCCCCATTTCCCAGCCACGGTGCCCGCACCCCGCCAGGCCCGCAGCCGCCGCCGCCCCGCGCCGGCTCCCGGAGCTGCTGGGCCAAGACTCCGGATAACTGGAGGAAGCGCGGTTCCGAGGCTTCAAGGGCCTCATTGTTCTGCCTCGAGGGGCACATTGAAAATGCTCCAGGATTTGCTTCCTGTGAAAACAGCCTGGGAGGGAGGGGGCGATTCACGGTGGAAAGACATTATCCTCCTGGAAGCTGCCCGGATTACGCAGGGAGAAAAGGGTTGTTTTGATTGTTGCTGGCTCGCTCTTTCTTTCTTTCTTTCTTCCTTTTTCTGTCTTTCTTTTTCCTTGTCCCCTCCCCCTCCCTTACTCCCGTCCTGCCCCACCCCCCCCCAAGATGAATCTTTGAGCAAGTTGGAAATGTGGGGCCCTTTCCCCGCATAAATAAGGCTGGTGAATGGCAGAGCCAGATATAAAGTCTGATTCAGAGAAATTCAAAAGAACGCAGGGGCGATGAGGTGGGCAAATCCAAGAAACTCATTTCCCCAGCATGCCCCTCTGAGTCACATCTTGCACCATGAGGGAAAACACATCACACCACAATATGTCACATGCCTGCAGCAAATAACAGGCCGGGCGGCAGATGAACAGCTCCCAACAGCTCCTTCCTCCTCAGCTTGGGTCAGCATGTCCAGTTCCACTCAGGGCCAAGGTCAGCTGAGAGGAGACAGCGGTCAGCCCCACAGGGCTCATCCCACACCCACTTCTTCCCCCTTTTGCCTGGAGGAGCTTGCACAGTAATAACAGTCACAGTGCACACCTACTGTGTGCAGGCCCTGTTCTGTCTGTGCTACATGAGCTCATTTCAGTCTCCTCACAACCCTCTAAGGTGGGTGTCTTAGACTCAGTATAAGGCAGTTGAGTCCAGAAAGGTGGGGAAAACAGGCTAGTAGCCGGGCCCTGGCTGTGGAACCTATGAGCATGGCCACTGAGCCGACGCTTCCGACCCTCACTCTCATCAGGAAAGGGCGAGGTGGACACTCACCTCATTAGGAGGTGCCAGTGTGCATGAGGCAAACTCAGGCCTTGCTCTGGACCACACTGAGTCTTAGCTTCTTTTAATACTGCCATTGTTTTCCTGTATATTAGAGATAAATAAAGACAGTTCCATCTCCAGGGCTAGCAGAGACAGAGGAAAGGGACTCTGAGCTCAGCCCTGGCTCTTAACAGACGCCCACGAATATTTGTTTTCTTTTCCTTCCATTTCCTATATCCCTTCTCTCCCCACCTGGAAGATTTTTTCTAAAAAGTCCCCTCCACCTAACCCATTACAGTCCTCTTGCAGGTGTCTCTCCCCAGGCCTTCACCCCCTACCACCTGCTCATGTCAAGCCAAGGGGACCAGAGCCCGGCCTAAGCTGTCTCTGCCCTGACCACCATCCTTTCATTTCAACCCACTCCCGCAGCCCCTGCCCTGCTCCAGCTGCAGGACTCCTATTGCTTCTTTTTTCCCAGCATTGGCACCCTCCAATATCCTCTAAAATAATTTGTTGTTCTTGTTAGCTTTTCTGTCTGTCCACCACCTCCCAGTAGAATATAAGCTCTATGAGAGCAGGAATAGTCATTGTTCAAGGACTCATCCCACACATAGAAAACAGATCCTGCCTCAAACAGATCCTGTTTGAAGAATGATGGGGTGGGCCTTTGCCGGGGGCTAGTCTCTCTTTTGAGCTCTCTTCCCCTCAGGCTGCCCCCTGCCTTTATTCATCAAGGAAGCTTCTCAGTGTCCCAGAGCTTCCTGCCTTCCAGAACCCTCTTACCTCCACTGTGGTTGTTTCTTACCACACATCCTTGGAGATGACTCACTTGCACCCTCCTTTGGTCAGCTCGTCTCCAGGGTACTATCACTCACCAAGCCTACCCCACCTTCCTCCCACAACTCCCCCACTGGCCCTACTTCAGCCCATTTCCTCTTAGAAGTCACCTCTCTTCTTGTGAGCACAAGATGAAGTCACAAAGACACTTTCTGCCATCCCTGGCCTTGCCCTGGAAGCCTGGCCACCATCTCCTGTCAGGGTGGGTGCTGTCAGAGGTAGGTGGCTCCTGGTTCCTGTCTCCCTTCCTGGAATGGTCCTGCTGGGTCCCCACAGTCCCTGCACCCGCCCTGGGTGTTTCCAGACTACAGTGCTTAGATACATGTGACCGGGCTTTTCTGCTTTAGGGTTTACGCCAGCTGACTCCACCACCTTCTCCCAGTCTTTGTGTCTCTCAGACCCAAACTTCACAGCACCTGCTCTTCCTCCTTTTCACCTAGCCACAGATCACTGTCTCTGCTTCCCCTTCCAGAGCCTGCAGCAGCCTGGTGGCCTTCAGCGTCCATGCTGCATCTGTCAACATCTGGACTCTCCAAGGACCCTCTTTCTTACTCAAGCCCAGCCTCCAAGTCTGTCTTCTTTCACCTCCAACCTCATGACCACTCAACAGCTCCTGACATCTCTCCCTGTGACCTCACTCCCCATTGCTCCAATGCTTGGTCATCTGGATGACCTTCTCACAGTTCCTCCCTTTCACACCACCCTCCCTTCATCTGTCCAGCCTAACTGGACTAACCACACCACGCTTTCCGCACCACACTATCGGGCTGGCCAGACTCCAGAGCAGGAGATTTGGAACCATTGTCACTGTGGGGTCTCCACCTCAGCTAGATACTCAAAGTGACCCAGAGTCTACTGGCCTGACTTGGGGGACTCCCGACTCCCATTTTCCTCACATTCTTCACCCCATTCCTTGTGACTGATGTCCACTCTGCCCACTTTGATTCCTGCAGAACATGAAAGTCCTTCAGTATGACTTGATACCCCTGTTCTACCTCCAAACAGAACCCCCACACCCTATTTGGCCTTTGCCCAGAATCAGGAAAGTTCCCTCACCTGCTCAACAGGAAGACCTGCTGCCCCAGCCTAGGACCCACGGAGGAGCCTCTGTCAGTACCTGTGTCCTGGGCCTGCAGAATGCCTCTCAAGACTTTCCCCGCTTTCCACCAGGCATCCTAACGTCCCAGGTTTCTCTCATCCCAGGATTCTCTCATCCCATGAAAACCTCTCCCTGACCCTGGTTCTCCCTGCAGGGCCTTTTCAGTCTGGGTCCCACCAGCCACCTGCACCCACTCTTGCTCTGAGAGCCGCTTCCCACCTGACCTGCCTGATGTCACTTTTCCTACATAACGTCCCACCTGCCTGCCTGTCACCCCTTAGTCTCCAGTGGGGTCCTGCCCTCCTTCACCCACTCCCTAAAGGTCATGGTCCACAGGGAATGAGCCCCTCCTTCCTCTCTGAGGCCTTCCTGCCCTTCTCACTGCTCCTGTGGGGTCCATGTGGCCAGATGTTCATCATTTCCATATCTATAGCTCCTGTTCCAGCCTCTCTGCTGACCTCAAGACCCTGGTTTCCTGCTGCCTCCTGAAATTCTGTCGCCACCTTAACACCTCCCAGGCACCAAAGACTCACCGAGTCTCAACCTGAGATCTGCCTCAAGTCTCCAAGTGGGCCCCACCTCCTGAATTCCTCTGGCTTGGTTGCACCACTACTGAGCCCCAAACAAGGCCAGCCCTAACCCCACCCTCGCTCAGCCCCCACATCCAGTCTCAAGGTCTGACAACTTGCCCTCCTAAGTGTTTCTCAACCTTTCCTTTCCCCTCCGGCCCCACTACCACAGCCCAAGTTCAAGCCCTCATCCTCTCTCTCTGGGTTATTGCAACAGTCCCTCCTGCCTCTTGCCTTTGCTCCCTCTGAGTCAGCCTGCTCTTCTGCCAGGGCCATCCTTTAAAACGCAAATCCAAACAAGTCACTCTCCAGCTTAAAGAAAACCTGTAAGATGAACTCTAACTGCTAAGGTGACCAATCAGGCCCCAGACCAGATTCTCTGAGCTCTGACTGTCCTTTTTCTCCACCCTGGAGCTGGGGTGCGTGTTATCATTGCAGTCATCACTTTACACAGCTTCATGCCTCCCTGGTTCTGTTCACGTTGCTTCACCTGCTGATGGCACTCTGCCCATTTCTAGGCTGCTTAATTCTCACTTATCTTTCAAGACTCATCTCGGGTGCCTCCTCTTGCAGGAAGCTTTTGCTGACTGCCCCCTTACTCCGCTGTGTATGTAGAACACCGTTGTCAAGCCAGCCCTCTTCATAGGTTATAAGGGTCTTGAACCTGTGTCCTTAGCACCAGACCCTACTTGCCCCACAGAGGTTAGACGGCAGCCAGGAGGATGTGCGGCACGCAGTGCATGTCCAGCTAATACCCAGTTGTCCTCCTCAGACCCTGTCCCAGACAGAGGCTAAGGAACCCTTTCCCCCGACTCTTTCAAAACATGGAAACTATTGATTTGACTTTCTTAGGCGGCCACTTTTCAGTGGGGGAGGAGGTGAATTGGGGGATGACCTCACAACTTTTGAAACTTGAGTAATGCACACTTTTGTACAAGATCTGCCCCTGGACAGCTCAATCCAACTTTGCGTCAGTGTCTCTTGCTGACTGTCTCTTCTCACTCCGCAACATCAGCCTCTCCCTCTGTGTGCTCCCACACGCATTCAGCTTAGTCCCTTTGTAGGGAAAAGTGCCCAGTGATGGAGCAGGAAATTGGTTCCACTCCTGTCTCTGCCACTAAACCCTCTTTTCCCAATTGGATCTTAGCTCGTGACTTCTCGCCCCAGGTCTGAGTTTCCCTCTCTGAGTAAAGGACAGAACCAGGAGGCCTGCAAGCCTTTGTGCTGTGCACGCAAAATTCCTGGAATCCGTGAATGAAGGGGGCACAGGAGGTCATGTTGGGGTTTTCATGAGAAGATTGTATCCCCATCCACTGGGACCCCAAAGTCAGTCACTCCTCCGACCTCCACTTTATGATTCTTACACTTTACCTCTGGCCACAAGACAACTCTAGATACAAACAGGCCATGGTGACCAGATCCAGCCACCCCCAGGCTGCTGAATCTAACAGGGGATAGATTCAGTCACTAAGCTTGAGTCTCATCCCAGAAAGTCAGTAGACTTTGACGTGTCCGAGCTGGTGTGCCCCCATGATGTAGGTCCACCTGGGGGTGGCATTTGAGTGTTTCATGCCAGCATCAGAGAAGAGGGGAAATGCATTAAGGTGTGCTCGAAGAGCATGAGATTTGGTGGAGGGCTAGAGGTGAAAGGAGAGGATCATCACCGTGCTGGGAAGGCAGCTCACCTGCATCCTACCTTCTCTGACACCCAGAGTGGGGGTACTTGGGACATTTGGAGAACATAGAGGAGTTCCATCTCCTTGCAAGATGGAGCACAGGAGAGATTGTCAAGAAGAGCCAAGGCATGCTTCTGATCATGTCACTCTCATGCAAAAAGCCTTCCTGGGCTCCTCACCTTCCAGTGGATGAAGTGCAGACTCCTCCTGCTGGTATGTAAAACCTTCCCACACTGACCCCAGGGTGACCCCTCCCCTGCAGCATCCCTGGGTTCCCTGCCTGCCCCACCCTCCCTGAGCATCCCTCAGCCCCAGCGCCTTCAGCTTGCTCACTGCTCCAAACTGTGTTGGGCTCTTTCACTCTCCTGGCTTTGCACATGCCATTCCCAGTGCCACACTCTTCCTGCCCCTCCCAAGCCCACCTTTATCTCATCTCCACAGAAGTGTCCTTTCCTCCTTGGCGCCTTCCCTGCTGGAAGGGAATGACTTGTCCTCCAATTCTGCAGAGCAGCATTTCACATGCAAAGCAAACAAATAAGCATAGCTGGCTCTCAGGGACAAAAATAATCCCTGTCAATGTGGAAGTGCTTTCACAGTTGCCCTCTGGCTGGGTTCTCAGACTGTGAAGCAGGAAGGAAACCTCGGGGACATGTCCACGGCCTCACGGTCACGTCGTCGCTTCACCACGCGATGTTGGCTCTCGTCTTGACTCTGAAAGTAGACATGCACCGCTGATTCATCTTGCCCATCTGTGTCCTGCTCTTTCTGTCTCCTCAGAGGGCTCCTCACCCCTCGAGGACAACAACCTTGTCCAGGTCACGTGGTGTCCTCTAGAGCACCCAGCTCCGTCTGACAAAGAGACAGCCTGGAAGTGCCGGAAAAGCACAGAGAAAGGGTCTCACCGTGTGGGCCAGCAGCATGTTGGGAAGGCTCAGAGAAAGGGCGGTAGGCAAACTGGGGCAGGCCGCCTGTTTCCTACAGTCAGGGGTTGGAAAGGTTTGGTTCCCAGGGAGGCTGAGAATTAAAATTCTCACTGACTGGAAGGAGAAAGGATGGGCAGCTGGTCCTCCCACTTCCTGGCCTTGGGAACCTCCATCCCACCAGCAAGAGGGAGAAGTATCGGGGGTTCTCCACATATAGGCAGGCCCCTGGACCTAGCCAGCATGGCAGCTTTTCAGCAGACATGGAAAAGTCTGCATTGACAGAGGAGCAGTCTGAGGAGAGCCAGTGGCCTGGGAAGATGCCTCTGGGGGCTCCTGGAGCCTACGCAAGGATCCCAGTCATGCAGAGAGATGTTAGCAGTATGCCTGCCTCACAGACTGTGGGAGACAACTTGTCAGGGGCAGGTGCACCTGCACTTCTCCCTCCCTGCTTACCAGGACCACATACAGGTGGGGGCTCCAGCAGCGCCCCTTGGTCCAGCTGCTGGAGGCACCTTCCCAAGAGCACACACAGGAGTCCCACCACAGAGCCAGCACATCCCTCCCCTACTGGCTCTGCATGCAGCCAGCTCCCTGGCTATGCTCCCAAGAGGCCCAGAGCTTGACCTCAAAGCCCATCACCCCAGGATCTGTCAGGCTGATGTACTAGATCCCCCTTCCTGGAGGCTTACACACGTCACTCCCCAACTTGAATAAAGGCAGCTAGGTAAATGCAAGATAACCTGTTAAAGCTGAATGTCAGATTAACAGTGAGGAGGTTTGATATAACTATGTCCCATACACATTTGGGGTCGACTCTTACTAAAAATTTACCTATTGTCTATAATTTTTTTTAAGATTTATTTATTTATTCATACAGAACTGGGGTACAGGCCAGAGATGCGGAGGGTGAGAGGATTCACCAGAGACAGAGCAGGGAGCA
>NW_004567112.1:32342220-32384331 GCF_000260355.1 Condylura cristata | reverse complement strand
TTTAACCCGCTGCGCCACCAGGGAGGGCCAGGTCTTTAAACTTTTTAAAACTTGAATATTTATTAATTGTAATTTAAAATTTGAAGCAATGTTTTAGAAGGTATTTTCCCATTGACTTCATGTTTTCTTATTTACTGATAAAATCGACCCTGTCTTCTATAGATGAATTTGCTATGGGTTTTTCTTAGGATTGCACTTTCTGTCTTTTCTGTTTCTTCTATTAAGTCGATGCTCTTTTCTTCTTGATTTTACAAGTTCTTGATATAGTAACTTTTGCAAAAATTTTTATTTATTTATTTATTCATACAGAACTGGGGTACAGGCCAGAGATGCGGAGGGTGAGAGGATTCACCAGAGACAGAGCAGGGAGCAAAACAGGCAGATCGACGAAGTACACTGCTGAGGGGAGCAGCGGGCGGGTCAGAAGAGGTCTGCCACGCCATGTGGTCACCTCTGGGGCAGGCAGGGATCGAACTCATGCAGCTGTGGCTTAAGCTTCTTAGTGCTGTGCTTTAACCCGCTGCGCCACCAGGGAGGGCCATATTGTCTATAATTTAACAGGACAGCTTGTATTTTTATTTGCTAGAACTGGCAATCTTAACTTGTATGCTTTGGTCCCTCAGCCCCACCTGTGGGTGGGCCCTGCTTGCTTTGCCCCCGAGCACCTGCATGTGGCCTCTGCATTATGGAGACCATGGGATAGCAGGACTTTGTCCATGGCAGTTTAAGCCTCCCATGTAGCGTGTCCTAAGGGGCCCAGGCAAGCTGGTACCTGATGACCCAGCCTCAGAAGTCCCAAATAGCCCTTCTGCCACATTCTATTGGTCAAGCAAGTCACTAAGACCAGCCCAGACTCAGAGCTCAAAAGTTAGACTCTGCTGGCCCTCCCTAGTGGCGTAACAGGTTAAAGTGCAGCACTGCAAGCAAGCTGCAGGCGCTTATGTGAGAATCTGATCCCCAGCCCCGGAGGTGACACACATGGTGTGGCAGATCTCTCCTGACCTGCCTGCTGCTCCCCTCAGCAGTGTACTTTGTCAATCTGCCTGTTCTGCTCCCTGCTCTGTCTCTGGTGAATCCTCTCACCACCCCTGCTCTTCTCCCCTGTACCCCAGTTCTGTATGCATAAATAAATAAACCTTTAAAAAAGAAAAAAGTTAGACTCTATCTCTTGATGGGAGGACTAGGAAAGAATGCCAGACATCTTTAACCTATAACCTAACACCCCTCTTCATCCCCTCCACCTAGTCCTGGCTCCCACCCATCTTTTACTATACACCTCTGAGCTCCTTCCAGCCAGTCTCCTGCCTCTGCCTTCTCTGTTCTCCATTTCCTACCATAAGACTTAATTTGTCCAAGCTCTGAGGCTAAATTACTACATAAGTTTCTGTGGGTCACTCGTAGACTCTTAATCTCCCCAAGGATATGGACCAAATCCTTTTTTTTTTTTTTAAGACTTATTTATTCATGCGTACAGAACTGGGGTATAGCCCAGAGGCTCAGGGGCAGTGAAGGGACTCACCATAGACAGAGTGTGGAGCAGAATAGCCGACTGATGAAGTACACTGCTGAGGAAAGCAGTGGGTGGGTCAGGAGAGGTCTGCCATGCCATGTGGGTCACCTCCGGGGTGGGGATTGAACTCAGGCTGAAGTGGCTTTAGCTTCTTAGTGCTGTGCTTTAACCCGCTGCACCACCAGGAAGGGCCCTGGACCAAATCCATTTTTTCTACTAGGGTAAACTTAGCATCTGGCACAGAGCCTGAAACATAGTAAATGCTCAGTAAATATTAGCTGAATGCATGCTTAAATGAATGAGCCACCAGATCCCTCCAAACTTCCTTGCTTAATAGTCACTAATTGCTGAAACAAGACCATACCCAGGCTGGCACCATGACGCATGTACTCTCAGTGTTCTTTCAAAACACTCCTTCCCTTGAAGACTTCTCACTAACTGTTCCCTTGACACAGGCTGGCTTTCCTCTCCTACCTACATTTTAAACTCTATGCATCCTTCAAAGTTCTTCTCAAGTGCTACTTCCTATCTGAAGTCTTTTCCAATCTGCAGTCTCCACTGATTCCTACAGCTTCTTTCCATTTCCATCAATAATATATGTGTCTCAAATGTAAATTCACCCTGGGTCCTGCTCCCTACATGCACGGCATGGGTGAAAGGTTTCCTGAGATTAGAGGCAGCCTACTACTAAGTCAAGCATGTTAACATAGTCATGCTTTGCTTAGCAGTGGGGATGCCTTCAGAGAAACACATCACAGGCGATGCTATCACTGCACGAATGTCCTAGACTCTAGTTACGCAACCCTGAGTGGTCTGGCCCACTGCACAACCTTGCTGTTCGGCTGGGTCTAGTGGGACCACCGTCAGCTATGTGGTCCATCGTTGACCGAAATGATGTTAGGTGATGCGTGACTATAAACATTTATGGAAAGCAATTAAAGTGTCTTTCCTTTCTCTCGGCCTGTACAGCATGATTAAACCTAACTGCTTACAGCACACTTTCCTTAGCACCACTTTTTATAAATGTGCACTGTCTGATCAGCCTGTATTCATTTGATACCTGCTGTATACCAATAGGCAGCACCCCTTCAATCACAGGACTGATTCCCTGGAGCCCCCCTCCCCCCCCCCTCAGTGAGCAGGCCTATCCCCTGCTGCATGGAATTGGGTCTTATGGGGAAGCCAGCATGCAAACAAACAAAGGACGTGTGGAACCTGAGGTTAGGTGGTCAGGAGAGTCCCCAGGAGGGACCTCAACCCCAACTTGGGTTGGGAGAGGTTGCCAGGGACTGGAGGTTTAAATTGACCCCTGAAGGAAAGCAGGAATTAGCAAGATGCTTCAGAGAGAGAGCACCACACTGACAAAGGTCTGGAGGAAAGAAATCAATGGAAAGATACGCTTTGCCTGGAACATAAAGCAGAGAGGAGGGAAGGGTTCAGGCTAAGCCACCTGTGATGATCACCCTGTTTCCAGGCTCACTCCTTATTTCCGCTTAGAGCTACTCTACACTTCATCTGGGGTCACACAGCTGGCAAGAGACAGGGAGGGAGTTTCAGCCTAGGCCACCTGACCCGATTTCATACCCCCACCTACCCCATTACAGACCAGGGGAGCTCCATGAGCGAACAATCCCATTAGCACATTCATGGCCTTTCTTCTAGTCTTCTAGGCTAGACATAGCACCCTAACATTGGAGCCAGAAAATCCCTGAGAAGCTGTTTACCCATTCATAAAGCAAGGAGTCTGAATGACTTGAGTTGGTGCCAGGATAAGACCTACTGCAAGTCCTCCCTCCGCATCAGCCTGCCAGCTCCAGAGAGCCATGCCCAGACTTCCTTTCCCTTGGAAAAGGAACACCGAGGCAAGGGGCTTGCAGGGGTCAAGCCCCTCTGCCAGACCTCAAGGTTTGTGCCCTATTCTGCTTCACCAGCACAAACTCAAAGAAGTGATCCTCCTTTCTTTAACAGGTATCCTTGGAGAACAATTGCTCCTGAGTTCAGGCGGGGGAGGGAGGATGGGGCTACCCAGCTAGCACCCCATGCTAGTCTCCAGAAAGGCCCACCAGCTAGGTTTTGTGCAGAAACACACTGTGCACCTGCTGCCTAGGTACATTGTCTGCCCAGCCCCCCACCACAGGAGAACCCACATTTTCTGCAAGAAGAACTGGCCCACATCACACAGCAAGTCAGTGGTAGGTAGAGTTGGGGTACAGGCTGACCCCCACCCCTATGGCCAACGGTTATTTCTGTCCTCACATATCATTCGTGTACTGACTGACACTTGCCACGTCATATGATCATCAGGCCAAAATGCAGGCCACTGCCATTACCTCCTCCCCGTCTCAGTCTAGAAAGCACTCTGTGAGATCCCAGGGGGGGCTTGACGAAAGCTGGGAACTTTGGCCTCTGCCAGAAGAGCCCTTCAGATAGAGATGATGAGGGGAAGAAAGGTGACTGGCCAAAAGACTGTGGGTTCAGTTCCTCTCTGCATTTCCCGGCTGGGGCCCCAGGACAGTTGTCCCACCTGTCCCACATTTCAGAATGGCGGTGTTGCAGATTTCAGTGGCTGTGACAGTGGCCTGTGGCACTGGAAGGACTGCTCCCACCTCAGAGGGGCCTGTGGGAGTACAGAAAAGCCACCTGGGGTTCCTATTGTCCTAGAACCACCCACCAGTCTCTGGGGCTCTCGTTAATGGAGGAGGTGACTTTGACACTGACCAGTGGGTGAGGCTGAGAGTCTTCCTTTCTCACTACTTCCAGGTGACCCTGGGCTGCTGGTCCATGGGTGAGGAGCTTACATTTAAGATTCTTCAGTAATTGCATCAATAGAAAAGATAGACGCGGGATGGAATTTGACAGTGACAGGAGTTGAGTGATGAGGTAAGAGGAATTTCACCCTTTCTTCTTTTTTGGTAAGGGGTGGGGGAGGCCATGGAGTGGGGAGTGACCACTTATGGGCACTCTGTTTCTTTGCGGAGTGATGAAATATCCTAAAATTAGATTATAGTGATGCTTGCACAACTCTGCAAATGCACTAAAACCCATTGAATTGAAGAACTTTAAACAATAAAGCTGTTGAAGGAAAAAAAAAAAAAACCAGTAACTTCTTCAAGGGTTCTTGTGAGGAAGAAATGAGCATCTATAAAAGCCTCATTCCCTGGGAGGGTTCAATAAGTGAAATTCCCTTTCCCTAGAGTGTGGGTCTTCACAGGTTAAAAGTCTCTGAAGCAGGACCCACAGGTACCGCAATGTCAATCAGCAGGTCCTTGGAGTTCACTGCCAGGGTGGTGGGCTTCAGATGTTGGGGATCTCCAGGGGAATGTTGGGGACTCTGAAGCATGGAGAGACCCGAGCGTGGGCCTTACTGTGGGGGGCCTACTGCGCTGACTGGCTAGACATCCACAACACCCCCAGGCTCTGGACCCTCCCTCCTGCCCTCCTCTCCACCCCAGTAGTGGAATCTCCTGAATCCAGGATTCCAATGCCCTGTTGGGTCTCCTATTGCTGACCCCACAAAACACTTCTCCACCCAGGTCACCTCCTCCAGGAAGCCTTCTCTGGCCTCCCATAGCCTTGGATTTGTCTTTGAGAGGGCACCAGCTAGAGCTATTAGGCCACACAGCCTGGTTCTGGGGGACTGTAGACAGCAGACTTCTATAGAGCTCCTATAGGTGCCAGCTTTGGTGCTAAATTTCCACTGTGGTTATCCATCAAGTAATCCTCCATGCACTCATGCATTCATTCACCCCTGACTGGGCCTAAAGCGCAAAGATCACCATCCATGCAGTTTGGCTTCATATTGCTAACCTAGTATATGTCAGTCTCATTAATTTTGGGCGGACTGTTAACCTGCCGAGGACCCTCAGAAGCTGCTGCCATCTGGGGACATGAGTGTCCTGGGGGAACCCAAGACTGAAAGGCAGGAATTCCAAATCATCTTCAGTTAGATGACCATGTATCACAGGCTTCAGTTTTTCCCTTAGCCTATTTTTACCATCCGCAGCCCGGGGATACAATCCATACCTCCTGGTCATCTAAGGTTGTTGGGAAATAGAAGCCCCATCAGGGAGCTCACCCAGCCTCCTAACTTGCTCGCCCACCAATGTGGTCAAGCACCCAAGGGCAGAATAGAAGACCTGGACAGGAAACATGTCTTCTCCACAGAGTCTCAGCTTATCATGAGAGGATGGAAAGTCCTCCCACCCCCTCACCCTGGCACCTCTCGGAAGGGAAAGTCCTGACAGAAGCTACAGGCAAAATGAGTCATAAGCTTCCACCAGGAGACGCAAAGAGGAACAGGAAGTTGAGGGAATTCAGGTATGTGTCCAGGAGAACAATGGAGCCTGGTGTCCACACGCCCCTCCCCTTGAAGCAGCCCTCAGGATGCAGGTGGGCACCACTCTCTAGGCCTGGAGAGCATGACTCTGGTGTCATGTTCCCAGAGTTCAAATCCTGGCCTCACCACTTACTGTAGAAGCTTCAGACTTTTTGCTGCTGGTTCCTCAGCTATAAAATAAGGTTAATAATTGCAACTATATCACAGATTGTTCAGAGGATTGTTCACAGATTTGCTCAGTTAATGCAGGTAGTTTAGAATGGGGCCTGACACCTATAAATATGCCGCAAGTCTTATTACTGCTCATCCATTCAGCAGGTACCTGCTGCCCAAGGCCATAGGAGCACAGATGCAAACAAGGCCAAGGTGTCCCCACCCGGTTGGCACTGGTAGGCCAGCAGAACAGACAGACCACACCAAGAACTCTTGAACAGTGGACACTGGCAAACTGTGAGAGTACCAAGAAAGAGGCAAGCAGGCAGTGGATGAACATCAAAGAAGAAAGAAGGGATGGTGTTTGTGGCAGTCAGGGAGGGCCTCTCAGAGGAGGTGTCCTTTGAGTAATAAAGGACATGTGAAAACAGTAAAGAAAAAGAGGGTTCAAGCCACGTGGATGGTGTGCAAAGCTCAGAGCATCAAGAAGGGAGCAGCAGCAGAGAGGCCAGGATGTCCAGCAGCACCTGCAAGCAGCCACCTGTCAGTCCTGCCCACTCCCTACCTTGTCCCTCTCAACCAGGCCTTTGCTTCCCAGACAACTTTAGACAAATGGGTCTGAAACTGGGTGGTGACTACTGGGTGGTGTCCTAGGAAAATAGGGTGACACCGAACCCCTGGGCTGCATGGGACAGGCCAAGACAAAGCAGGGAATGCTTAGCCAGGGGAGAGCAGGCGGTAGGAGTACCCAGAGCAGCCCGGCCAGACCAGCTGTATCCCTCAGATGGAGCCTGGGAAATTCTCATCTGACTCCCAGCCCCTACATCAGCCCCTCAGGGATGAACGTGGGCTCCCTGCATCCTCTAGTCCAGTCTATGGGGCACCCACATTCCACCACAGAGACTATCCAGCTTCCCCAGGCATGTCCAGTGATGAGCCATCTAGGACCTTATCCTGAGTCTGAACTCAACCCCTAATTCTGCCCTCCAGGTTCAAGAGACACCCTCTCCCCGTCTGTCTCCCTCAGGCCCAGGGCAGCAGAGCCTGCCCTTCTGAGCCCAAAGATCCAGGCTCAGCCAGTGGCTCCTTGCCCTCGGGAGGCCCTGCAGCCTCTCCCCTGCCATTGTCTCCTCCCACACACATCAGTCTCCAGCAGGGAGGAAGTCCAGGGGACCGCCCTTCCTCTGCTGTGCCCTGAGCCACCCAGCACCCCTGGGTTCAACTTCCCACTCAAGTGAAAACCTACTCCCCGGAAAGAAGCACCGGCTTGGTGATGGAAGTTTCCACAACTTGCCTCTGGCCTTGTCAACACCCGGGTAGCGATACGGTTACCACTTAAGAGAATTTGGTAAGGAATACACAGGATGTCTATATTATTTCTTAAAATTGCATGTAACTTTACTACTACCTCAAAATAAAAGGTTTAATTCTAAATAATTTATAAAGGAAGGAAGCATAACAATACAAAGTTTTATTGTCATTATTATGACTCTTCCTGATTTTCTTCTGGTCTTTCTTCTCCTCCTCCTTTCTCAGGCACATGGACTTATAAAGATGCAGTCCAATTCTTAAAGCGATTCAGGGTCCAAGCTACTGATGCCCCCACCAAAGGCAGCCCCCAGACCCAGGTGGCTCCAGATACAGCACTCTCTTCAGCTTCAGCCTAGGGAATCAGCCTCGGGATCAAGGCAGAAAGAATCCAGGGTTCCCAGTGTTTAGAAGAGTCTGAGACCTGAGGGGAGGACCATTCTGCTGAGGTCAGGCACACACAGTGTGCTTATTGCAGACCATTGTATTTGTGAGTCTGTCAAACTCTAGTGATCAAGACACATTTTCAGCCCAGAGCAGCACTCACCATGTGACACATGAGGGTCTCTTCCTCCCTTTCCTGCCTGCCTTCCTTCTGACCTCCTTTCCTTCCCTCTGCCTTTCCCTCTGGCTTTTTTCCCTTCTCACCTAAGCACTTTATCAAACCCAAGGGTAAATGTCCCACTTTGCTAGTCCTGAGACACAAGCTCACCCTGAAACTTAGTGGCTCAAATCAACAATGGCCCTTCATTTTACTCACAGATCTGCCTTTCAGGCAAGGCCGAGAAGGACATGTTGTCTCTGCTCCCTATAGCGCTTGCTAAAGCAGATCAACCAGAGGCTGTGGGAGGTGGCAGGTGCCCCCACAGCCAGCAAGTCTGAGCTGCTGAGGCCTGGAGGCTTCCCTTCCCTTCCACATAGGCTGTCTGGACCCTCCATGGGCTGCCTGTACATCCTCACAACTTGGTGGCTGAGTTTAAAAAGCAAGTGTCTCAAGAGACAGGAAACAAGATTACTAGTTTCGAAAGACCTAGAAACTGACACTGCATTACTTCTGCCCTATCTTACTGATCAAGAATTTCCAAAGCCAGACTCAAGGGTAGGGATGCAGATCCCGTTTCTCAGTGGAGGACTGTGAAGACATGGTGATTTTAAAACCACACCAGCATAGACAATGGGTACACACAAGTCAATTGCACTGCTATCTACCAATGAGAAATCTGCAAAATTAAGAAAATTCACTCATTGGGCCCTACCTGGTGGCGCAGCGGGTTAAAGCACAGCACAAAGAAGCTTAAGCCACTTCAGCATGAGTTCGATCCCCGCCTGCCCTGGAGGTGACCACATGGCGCCCGCAGACCTCTCCTGACCGTCCGCTGCTCCCCTCAGCAGTGTACTTCCTCTATCTGCCTGTTCTGCTCCCCGCTCTGTCTCTGGTGAATCCTCTCACCCTCCGCATCTCTGGCCTGTACCCCAGTTCTGTACGAATAACTAAATAAATCTTAAAAAAAAAAAAAAAGAAAAAAGAAAATTCACTCACAATAGCATCAAAAAGCAAAAGGATGCCTGGGAATATATATAACAAAGTAAATAAAAGAATTGTACACAGAAAATTATAAAAACACAGTTAAAAGAAATCAAAGAGGACCTAAATAAATGGAGAGCTAAGTAAATGTTCATGAGCTGGAAGATTCAAAATTGTTAAGATGGCAAGTTTTGCCACACTGCTATCAAAATCCCTAGCAAATCCCCATCAAAATCTCAGCAGGCATTTTTGTAGAAATTGACAAGCTGATCCTAAAATTTATATGGAAATGAAAATAACCCAGAGTAGACAAAACAATTTTGAAAAACAAGAACAAAGTTGAAAGACTTATACTAACAGATTTCTAATTTTGCTATAAAGCTATAGTAATCAAGATGGCTTAGTATCAGAATAAAGATAGACATATAGATCAATGAACAGAATATAAAATCCAAAAATAAACCCACATATGTATGATCAATTGATTTATGACCAAATGCCAAGACAATTCAATTAGGAAAGGACAATTGCCGGACAGCTGGACATCTATATACAAAAAATAAATAAATAAAAACTAAAGTATCTTAGGTTTTTACACCCATCACAAAATTAACTCAAAATAGATCATAGGTTTGAGATGGGAAAAAAAATGTACAAAATGATGTAAAAATAAACTTTTGTAAAATAAAAATAAATAGATCATAGATCTACATATAAGAGCTAAAATTATATAATTTTTAGGAGGGGATAGGAGAGATTCTATGGTACTGGGTTAAGCAAAGATTTCTTAGCTATGACACCAAAACATGAAACAATCCACAATAGAACATCCACAATAGAGAAAATATTGTGGAAACACCCACAATAGAAAAAAATGGATATGTTGGACTACATCAAAATTTGAAATAGTCACTCTTCAAAAGACTATTTGAAAATGAAACTCACATCACAAATAGGGAAAAAGTGCTTGCAAAATATATATCTGATATCTGATGCATTGAGAGTATGTGGAGAACTTTTACAACTCAATAAGAAAACAAACAACCCAATTAAAAGAAAAAGTTTGAGTTAATAGTTCAATGAAGACATAGGAATGTCTAATAGGCCCATGAAAAGAAACTCTGCATCATCTGTCTTTAGGAAAATGCAAATTAGAATTCCTACATAACCAGTTGAATGGCTCTAATAAAAAAGATAGACAATAACAAGTGTTGGAGAGGAAGTAAAGGAACTGAAACCTTGATGCATTGCTGACAAGACTATAAAATGGTACAGCTACTTCGGAAACAGTTTGACATATGACTCCTCAGTATCTACCCAAGATGTGTGAAAACATATATCCACATAAAGACATATATCCACATAAAGCCAATCTTCGGAACAGTATTATTCCAAATACCCACACTTGGAATCTCTGTTAATCCCTGTGACCTGGCGAATGGATAAAATAAAAATGGTACAGTCATACATTAGAACAGTTGGCAATAGAAAGGAATGCAGTAATGACACCTGAAACAGCATGGGCATACCGAAGAAACATCATGCTAAGTTACAGAAGCCAGACACACGACATTAGTTGTGGTATGATTCCATTTACCTGAAATTTCTAGAAAAGGCAAAATGATACTGGGGCTAGAGGTGGAAACAGGGATTGACTAAATAGAGGTATGGGGACAAGGGAATATTCTAAAACCGGACTGTGTTGAAGGCTGCACACTGTTTAAATTTACTAAAACTTACCCATCTGTGTGTTTCCAGTGCATGACTTACTCTTATGGTATGTAAATTTTACCTTCAGTGAAGCCGGCTTTTCCTAAAAAGCCACAGCACGACACCAGCATGAGGAAGGAGCAGTGAGCGGCCTGGGGGGCAAATCTGGTTATGGAGGAGCAGAGTACTGATTCAGCTACTGGGGAGCAGTCAGACCTGCAGAACACAGACCGACTTGAGCCCCTTAATCAGGCATGATCCCTAGACCCAAGTCCTAAGGCTGTGGACAACTCAGAGGCCTCTTTACCAGGCTCCTTACAGCTCGTCACTCGCTTCACAAAACCTGCGTCATCCACTCAGCCGTGCTCAGGAACTGGCCTCCAAGCTGTCTGGCTCCTTCACCAGTGTCATGTGGCCCAGTCTCCTGCCTCCCAGGGAGGTTCAGGAAAGCCGCTGAACCTTCGTAGGCCAGTTTCCTTATCTGCCTACAGGGCCCCCAGCTGCCCACCTCGCTCATGGGTTGGGGGCGGCATGGAGGGTCAGATTGGGAAGTTAGCAAGATGGTGCCTGAAGAATGCACAGATCGCAAAGGCAAGTGTGGTGAGTAGTTAAAGCTCAGAGCCACGGGGCAGCCTGGGACGGGGACTGTAACCTCTAGACCTAGGTCCAGACCAAATTCGATGGCCCCAAAATTCCAGTCACAGAGGAAAACCTTTGAAACCTCCCATCCAACCGTGAAGTTAGTCAGGGGCCCGGTGGGGGCTCTGGCAGCCTTTGCCTCTCTGTGCAGTTCCCAACATCAAGAAGTGCTTCCTCTGGACTATGGTGATGGCACACGGGGATTACAACTGAGATGGAAAAAAGGCACAAAATGATGTAAAAATAAACTATTATATTATATATGTATTTTTAAAGTGCTTCCTACCCTTGACCAGGATACGGTTATCTCTGGTCTGCCTCCAACAACTTGGGGCAGGTATGTACGGGAGGGCATCTGACTCAGTAATGGTCTGAAACTTCCAGTTCTAGTTTGGACTGATGCCCTAGCACCTGTATTTTGGGGAAAGACCCCATATGCATGCAGTGTGCACACATTGAAGTTGGCCTTCTCTCTAGGACAACGGGTCTCAGAGGATGGCCCCTGCATCAGGATGGCCCAGCAGCATCAGGATCACCTGAAAACTTACTAGAATGTCGGTGTGACGCTTAGGTGAGGAAGGGAAATTCTAGCACTGGGACGCATACTCTGGCTTAACCAGTCCTCCAGGGGATTCTGAGAACCAGTGTCAGCACAGAAAGCCCGGTTTGAAAAACAGATTTAACCTGGACACTGGATGGGTGTCCAGAATGTCACCTACTGTGCATCCCACTCACCCTCAGCCACTCTTAGTTTGAAAGCCAGCAGTTGTGATGCTATGGGGAGCTATTTCTGTCTCCCTACAAGGAAAATAAAATCACTGAATTAAGCAAAAAACCCGGCCTGAAGGTAGTAAGGAATGGCTGCCCATCAGTCCCAGGTGACAAGCACAATGACAACACATCAAGGCGGGTCAGGCAGGCTGCGTGGTTGCCCCTACACCTGTCAGGCCCTGCCCAACAAGCCAGCAGTGCCCAGGGTCAGGCCGCCAAGGCCGTAGGGGGTGGCAGGGACCATTGTTCCCCACTGGCCTCCAGCAGGCACGGCAGCTTCGAGCAGTGACACGGGGGTCTGACAGCCGCCGAGGAGCCTTTTGTGTCTCAGCCATGGCCAATGCCCATAATTGATATGGATTGCGGGGCTGCCACCCTCAACCTGCCTGGCAATTAGCACTCGAGTTGCCGACTGTCAAGAGCTCCTGATGCTTGGGAAGAGTGAAGGCTTGTCAGGTTGCCGGGTCCACATGTCTCATTATGCCAGGGGCATGGTCTCCCCCGCCCCTAGACCCTTTTGATCGCTGTGGGGTGGAGAGGGCAGGTGAGCCGCCTTGTCAATTCCACTCTCTTTTCAAGAAGGTGGACCGAGGCCGCTGGTGACAGCTTCCCTGTGCCTTCCCCCTCTGGAGTCCCTGAGTCTTGTCCCAGGTGACCAGCTGATAGGGGCCTGGTGGGGCTCAGGTTGAGCCAGAGAGAGGAGGAACCGCGATGAAAGGTTGATGGCCAGGGACACTGTGGGCCTGGGCCCTCCCTGCCTGAGGAGTCAGGGCCACACTGGTCATTCCTGTGTGGCAAGTGTCCTGTCAGAAAATTGAGGCGTTAGGCTAGGTCACAATTATGCAAACTACTGGTCACATCCATCGGTGGATTATAAAACTAATTAGTGGATCAAGACAGCATATTTAAAACTAAGAATCAAAGGAATGAAACAGAACAGAATACGGTAGAATCTCAAACATGCAGAAAAGGTATTTTTCCCTTAAAATATTATGTTCCAATTATGTGTGAATATCACGTATACCTGTGTTGCATGCAACATGAAAAGGTTTTATTTTTGTGGGTAAATGAAGTTTGAATAGCGCCACCTTAGAGACTCCTTAAGTTTCTAGAAAGGACGCCGAACACCACAGGCCCTCCAGAGCTTGTTTATGGTGAAGAAACTGCAGAAGAGAGGAAAAGAGAAAAGAGAGACCGTGGCCAGCAAGTTTCCTGCTTCACTGGAGTGAACAGCTAGTGGATGAGACAGGGGCCCTCTGAAACCCACGGAGTGAGGCACAGTATGGCTCGCTCCCTCTGACTCCCACCTGCCTGTCCTTGCCTAGCAGGAGTGGGGGTACGGGGGGCCTGAACACTCCTGAAAATGTCTTCCAAACTGGGTTAACATGGCTGTTTGCTGTGTGCCAGCCTCCATGCTGGTTTCACCTGAGTCCACGCAACCTGAATAGGAAATGGGGCAGGGGGGTGCTCTTCCCTAGGGGTACGCATTTGAGAGGGGAACTGCACACACCACATACACATACACACCACATACACATACACACCACATACACATACACACCACATACACTGCTGGGTGGTGATGCCGCTCACGGACACACAACTTGACTGTGCACTCCGCCGGGACAGTCTTGTTTGACCCATATGCCACACACCAAAGTATCCAACCCTGTGCAGTGGGTTCTTGCTCATGAGCCATCATTAACTGACCATCCCCTGGCACAGCACAGCTCACGGAGCTCTCTGCATATGTATCAGCCCACACGTTCCTTCTTCTGAGACCAACACCCCCACTCACCCCCAGTTTGCAGCCCAAGAACCAAAGTTCAGAGCAGGGCAGCAGCCTGCTCGAGATCATACAGCCAACAGCCTGCTAAGCTGGGAGGCCACGCTGATCTGCCTGGGCCCACAAGTCAGGTTCCCCCTCAATCACGCCCCCACCAATCTGTGGAAAGACTCCCGCTTCCCACTCCCTCGTCAGCATGTGATTTGACAGACTATGCCATCTTTCCCCTCAGACAAGGGAAGCTATTTAGCAAAATCCCTGTTGAACAGGTTCGACAGGGTCCAATAAAGGCTTTATTTTTTTTCTCTTTACTATTAAATCACATTTTATTTAAAAGGCTAAAGCCTCACAAATCACCACTAAAGCAGCCTGCCCCACGCTGGCTAAGGCCTGTATCCACCAGCCGTCCGTTCTAGAACAGGAGACAGCCCAAACCTCCCCTCCCCCCGTTACACGTAGTAAGGATATATTAGAGCTTATGACTATTATATTGTATCTGTCTTAAAAGCCAGCCCCTCTTTGCAGACACAGACACTCCCCAGCTCACATTTATCAGTTTTATTTCTTTAATGATTCAAACTTGTGCTGTGATGTGCTCCTCGGAACGGAGGATTTTATGGATTTAACAGTTTTATTAATTTAAGAGGTTTCCACTGAGCACCAGAATGGCTCAGTGTGACAAAGAAGGTATCATAAATGAATTGATTTGTCACGTATCGGAATGTGATCCAGCAGTGATTTCATTATTGGAGTTATTTTCCTCCAATTATCTACAAACTTAAAATGCTAAAGAGCAGCCCCCTTGCCCCCCCGCCCCCCTCTCCCGCCCCAGCTGCAGCCAGTCTGCATCATTTGAGCAGGAAATAAATGCACATCGCTGGCCCCCAATTCCCTGCCATATGTGGAGACCACCTTAACTCCCTCTTCCCCCTCAGTCCTACTACCCCAAGAAAACAGAGCTGCGGACCTAGGGTGTCTGGGTGAAGTCTGCAGGCACAGGCCATGGGCACCCCCACGTGCTGGAACAGAAGACCAGACTCAGCCTCCACGGGCCTGGGGCCCAGACGAACCTTGGCTTCCTTTTCCCTTGTGTGGTTCACAGACAGGCCAGGAGAATGGCGGCAGGTGCTGACGCTCCTGCCTACCCAGGATTTGGGAGCCGTTGAGGGTGCACTATGGAGTGACATGGACAAACAGGCTGGCCGCGTGGGGCTCTAGTCCTCACTCTGTCCACCTCGCAATGTGTCCCAAACATGACTATGCCCAGAAGCTGCTATCTGTGCTTCCCAGTCTTGAAAATGCTTGGCACCCCCACACCTCTCCCTTGTCCTCCCCACCCTCAGTCCACCTACCTGCTGCTCACCATCTTCCCCTCCTCCTTTGGCCCCAGTGGGACTTCTACCAGGCCTCAGATCCTGTGTCACCAAGACCAAAGCCTGAATAAACTCTAAATTCCCAGCCAGAACCAGCTGCCCTGCCTCCGGCCAGGTCCCCAAAACCCTCCACCAGCACTGACTGCATTTGTCTATTTATTCCAAAAACAGCCACCATGTGTCAGGCACCCATCAGGGGCTGGGAATAAAAAACTATGGCATAGGCAGCCCCTTCTACAGATGGGGAAATACAGCCAAATGTGATGAGGACCCCTCAGGCCCTGTGGAAATGGAGCAGGCAGGGCCAGCAGGCACTGGTGCCCCAGCGGGCCACTCACCCTGGCTCTGTGCTCTCCCACCTCTCTCCCACCAGTATGGGACCACCTGAGCTTACCAGGTGGCCCAGACAGGAAGGGAACAGGAGGTTAAGAGGACAGAGTAGGAGTCCAGCGGGTTAACCACGCCAGAATGCTCACAGGCAAACAAATTCCCACCTACTTCCCTAGCAACAAAGACCCAAGTCCTATTCCAATCCACTCAGCTCAAGGAGAAGGAAAAGGAGTAAATGTCACCACAAGTGACACACCTAAAAGGTCCTCAAGTCCTCTTATTTCCTCCTGGTAAATTTTTGCTGATTAAAAAGGGAAGGTCCGGGCCTTCCCTGGTGGCACAGCTGGTTAAAGCTCAGCACTAAGAAGCTTAAGCCACTTCCGCATGAGTTCGATTCCCGCCTGCCCCAGAAGTGACCACATGGCGTGGCAGACCTCTCCTGACCCGCCCGCTGCTCCCCTCAGCAGTGTACTTCATCGATCTGCCTGCTCTGCTCCCCACTCTGTCTCTGGTGAGTCCTCTCACTGCCCCTGAGCCTCTGGCCTGTACCCCAGTTCTGTATGCACAAATAAATCTTTTTTTTTTTTTTTTTTAAAAAGGAGGTCTAAAAAGTTGAACTAACCTGCCTGACGTGACAGCGGAACCCAGCCCAGGCCTGGAGGTGACTCTGAAGAAGCCATCTTCCAGTCCTCCCATACCGCCCACTTAGCTTGAGGCTTCAGCCTCCGCTGGGAGAAGCATCCATAGTTAGCCTGAGAAGCAGAGAGAGAAGTGTGGATACAGGTCCCCCACTGGGGCACAGGGTCTTTGGGACCAGCTCAGTCCCTAGCGTCCTGCCTGGACTTCAACATGTTGTCACCCTCTCCTCACAGGTCTAGGCGCTAGGCCGCTGCAGGAGCTCCTGGGGGATTTTGAGAATTGGAGAAGAAAGCCCTTGGTAGCTGTACCTCGTTGTGCCCTGAGAGACGAGGCTGCTGTGTGGGCCATGGAACCTGAGCTGCCAGGAGTTCTGGGAACCTTTTCCGTGGCACATGAGGGCACCCAAGGAATGCCAGTGAATCACGGAGACCAGGCTTTAAAGTCACTCCACACCCTTGTGCAGTATGAGGGGAATCCCCACTTCTGCTTGTTTATGAGAGAAGCTGTGATCATTGCAGCTTCAGCATCTCTCCCTAGAGCCAAGAGGAAATCAGAGCGGTGCATGGGGGAGGGGCTCATCCAAGGGCATGCGGGGTATTCCTGAGGCGAAACTAGTTAAGCTGATAGCCTGGGGAAAGGACCAGAGACCCTACAGCAGGTCAGATTATCCCAACCTGGAAGAACAGAAACTGGCCTGGGAGCCCAAGAGCTAGTTGACAGCCTGCTAGCCCACCCTTAAATCCTACAAAAAAGGCCTGAATGCATCTCCTATGGATTCCTGTGTTCTTTGTAAAGCCCCCTGGGCAGTGAGAACCAGCCCCTCTGGAGGCAAAGGATTCCTTCTGACCACTAGGCCATACTAAGTTTCGAGGAAGCAGATGTCCTAGATCCCAGTTCAGAGATCCCGAATGCTGGGCTCTTAAAGCTGAGAGTCTGCCGGCCATGTCTGCCAAGCCGTGTTCCCTAATAAGGGGTCCTTCAAAGAGGCCAGCTGTCTAGAGATTCAGTGAGCACCCCAAATAACAGGGACATCACTGCTCCACAGAGATTGTGGAGCAGCTCCATGCTGTTTTCCTCATGCTCAATTAGAAATTTCTTCACACACGTACATATGCATAGGATCTGCTTGTTCTTTGTTGTTGTTTGAAAGATTTATTTATGCAGACAAAACTGGGGTACAAGCCAGAGTTGCAGGAGCAGTGAGAGGATTCATCAGAGACAGAGTGGGGCACAGAACAGGCAGACTGACGAAGTACACTGCTGAGGGGAGCAGCAGGCAAGACAGAAGAGGTCTGCTGTGCCATGTGGGTCAGCTTCCTGGCTGGGGGTTGAACTCGTGCTGCAGTGGCTTCAGAGAGCTTCATAGTACTGTGTTTTAACTTGTTGCACCATCAGGGAGGCCAAGGAATGTGCCATTCCTTGCTAGACACACAAACACATGCATAGGTGTGAACGTACACACAAACTTTTGCCACACACACACACTTTAATGCTATACTTCTAGATGTGCATGCGTACCAGTCTGGCCCTTGCGTGCACCAGATCAGATCATCAGTGCAGGCCCTCCCTCAGCCTCCCGTGGGCAGTGCCTGACAGATGAGCTGACTCCAGTGAAACACGGGGGAAATGACTAGACTCAAGGTGAAGTGTGATTTCTCCCTTCTATCTCAACTACTTCATTACCTCCGTGACCTCCAATGGCTAATAAAGGGTCTAATTTGTGTGACATTAAAATAGCTTCCTAATGGGCATGAGGACTATCTCCTAAAATTAATGCTATGACAAGTAATGAGGGTCTCCATTAGCTAATATCTGCATGTGGAAAGCCTGATTTTTCCAGAGTGGGCTGATATTTCTGAAAGCCCCCTTTCAGGAAGCCTGCCTTCCTGGACTCCAGATATGAAGCAGATTGGAAAGCACTAGAACTTGTCACCAGGCCACCAGACATTCAACTGCCAGTCATTCAAGATAACAAGGTAGACCAGAGACCTTCACTCCCAGGATGGTTCAATGGGCAGGAGAGACTGAGGTGTCCCTGAGCTTACCCGGGTGAGTCCTTACACAGATATGTACCATGGGACCCATGTTGGGATTCCTGGACGTTCCCAGGAGGTAAGAACTCACTCAGCCCAGGGAAAGTCCCTCAGGTTTTCTTGGAGGAGATGATAGTTCACCATCCTTGTTCTATTTGGAGTTTGCCTGAACCACACTGTAAGTTGAGTGGGGATATGACAATGGACCTACGTCTTTGCATGCTTTGATGGTATCACTAGTTTCTGAGGTACTTACTAAGATTCATTATTGCATCTGATTTATTATTTGGGGCCACCATGGTATGCATGGCTCACTAAAAGTCTGTGTAACTTTACCTCCATTATCCTATGTGACCCGCCAACTGGAGGCAGGAAGGCTGAGATCCTCAGAGGCGGAAGCAGCCACCCGGAATCCCACATTGGGTAACAACTGGCACCTGGAGGACTGTGACCTACCATCTTTACAGAAGTGAAGTCTGGTCCTTTCTGGGATCCCTATTGCCCCTTGAGTTGAGGGCTGAGTTTGACACAAACCAACACGAAGAGTAAAAGGTGCATCTCAGCTCAGCTCTTGAGTCAGTCCTGCCTCCTAAACTGGCACATCACTTAGACAACCCCACTTTCCAGGCAAGTGTATCTTATCCCTGCCGAGCCACACCTGAGCAGGTGGTTAAGAGACAGGGCAGGCTCGTCCTCTCAGTCAGGAACTCATGCAGAGCTCTCCCTGGGCCCCTTGGGTAGACAATTACGGTCCCTTCCCTGTCCTACAGAATGTTCCCTTGTTCCGCAAAACTGAGTGCCCTCTAGTCACTTTACCTCCTACCTGTGTGTGGCAAGTCTGTCCAATACCTGCTGCACACATGAGGCTCCAATGCATAGGCTTCCTCTCTGAATCATTCCAGAGCTGTTTATCTGGGTTCAGTAAAACCAGTACTGCATCCCCCTTCCTGTGTGGATGGCGGCCACTGGCCAGCGGTATTTCCCAGAAAGTCCACACCACACAGCTAGACATGACCCCATAGTTTCGTTTCCTCTCGGAAGTCCCAAGGCATGGGGTGGGAGGGACGGGGGAGGGGCTCAGAGCTTGGGGAGTGCAACTCGAGGAAGGCTCTCAATGGCTGTCACCCCACAGCACCTTTCCTGTGTGGCCTTTGGCATGGATTGTCTTTAGTCCCCAGCCTACTTGTCATTTCCTACAGGAAGTCTTCTCTGATTACCACCATGGCCTCCAGTTAGAGCAGTTATCTTGTTCAACGGCATGACTCAGGATTTGTATCTTGAGTGGTGAAACACAAAAGATTCTATTAACTAGGCCTATGGATTTGGACCTGATCTTGAGGTCCATGGAAGCCTCTGAGAGTTTGAAAGGAAGGATTAATTCTGTGGTGCCTTAGGAAGTTCCCTGAGTCTAAAAGGTGAAGAAGTGGGCAGAGGGAAGAGCAACTAAGTGGAGGGAAAGCAGCCAGGGGCTGATGGGGTTGGCCTGGCAGATCAGGGGTGGGAAGGGCAACACAGAAGAAGGTAGAAGGAAGCAGACAAAAGCCAGGGGCACCCCAGCAGCTGACAAATGAGGACTTAGGTGGCAGGAAGAGCAGAGAGAGCCCTAGGATCTTGTCTGGGACACTGGTGGGTGGTGGGGTGTTGCTAATCTGACACACCCCGGATGAAGTGAGAATCCTCAGAGATGGTTGCCAAAACCACACGGTCCTGCTCAAACAGTATCTGCTTGGCATCTTGTTTAAGTTGTCTACAGTGCAACGTTCAGCCAGGAATCCCCAGGTCAGCTTCCAGAGCCCCTGTGTCCTCAGTCCCTGAGATGACCACCCCCTCCTCCACCCTGCTGGCCAGAACTCCTCCAGCCCCACTCCCAGTGTCCTCCTCCTCCATCCCCATGTCACCTCCCCCGGGCCCCCAGTGGGCTCTGAAGTAATCCCAAGTCCTTTCTCTTCATGTGTCTTCTCAGCTCCACAGTCACTCACCTGCCGGGAACAGCACAGCCATTTCACCCAGCCAGAGAGGAGAGGACACCACTCAGGGCAAGCACCAGGCTTCTGGGCAGGTAGCTTGGAGCCACCACCTGGCAGGGTGGCCAGGAGCTAAAAATGAGGCTGAGGACTGGGCCCCAAAAGCTCAACCGGCTCTGTGGCTTACTAGTTGATGTCAGTGAGCGATTTGCTTAAGGTCTGACCTCAGTTTCTTCATCTTTGGGGAGGGGATAGAAACAAAAGCGTCTACCCTTGGTGGATTCAAGGATCGTAGCCGGGGCCTTGGCCTTGGGTGTCCAGGCCATTGCAGACTGATGGCCGCTATCATTTCTCTGGTACCCAGGGTCCTTCCCTGGCCTGGGTGAAGGGAGTAGCCTGGGCCCAAGTCCCACCCACATTCAAGGGGAGGGGAACTCGGCTGCATTTTGAAGGGAGATGGCATGTTGAAGAATACACGGGCACGTCTGAAATCCCTCACATGTGGCACCTACGTGTGATGAAATGTGACCTCACGTTATTAGCCATTTTTAGGAGCACAAAGCTGGCTTCATCCGAGTTGCAGCTTGACTGTCGGGTGGTATGTGCAGCCGTGTAGACAGAGCCACGCAGCTGTCTCTCCAAGGGCAGCACCAAAGCTCTGATCCCCCGCAGCCCTGTGCTTGGCACCTCAAGGGCACCCAGTCTGCCTCCTGCAGGGCCTACGTGGCCGTTCCAGGCCGTCTGCTCCCTCTGGGTCTGAGCAGCGGCCTTGCCTGCCTGGCTGCCCGGGACAGTGAGGAATGACAAGCTCTCGTTCAAGGGTGTGCACTGGCCCTTATCACAGGAGAATGATGTCTGTGGCAGCATCGCCAACCCTGCTTGCCCGGTCAGCACTCTGCAGAGGGCAGGCCAGCAACAGGAGACAGAAATTGCACTTGACAAACGGGCCACGTGGCCAGGCGGCCAGGCAGGACCAAAATCAAATCAAAAGGGAGGGAGGTGCACCCAGCTTCCTGACCACATGCTGAGTGGACACACCAGACTTCAGGAGAGCCAATGTAAAGTGGCGAAAATTGGTGGCCATGGTCATAAAGGGGATTGATTGGCCAGGGACCCCTCATGCCTGCTGAGGTCAGTGGAATGGCCTTGGCTGACCATGCTTTCTGGAGGAAAGGTGCCCTGGAGACTTCAATCCACCAAAGTTCAATTAGCTCCCACGTCGGGCTGGTGGGAGGAGGTCAGTGAGGGTTTCCCAATTACAGGCACAAAAGAAAGGACTTTGGGCACCCAAAAAAAGCCGGCACCTGACCCTTATCCACAGGGGACAAGGAGCTCAAGAAGAACAGGCCTCAGCTTTGGACTCAGCAGGAGCTCCGTTGAGCTGACCTCCCCAGGCCGCGCCCCCTTTCTGTATTGCTTTCCCCTCTGCCAGTTAGAAGAAACTCTCCCGTTCATGGAGAGCCGGCTGCATGCTTTGCGACCTCCCTTACGGGTCTGCACACATTTAATCAGTGCTGTAATCCTAGGAGGTAGCTACTATTATTATCAGCATTTTACAAATGAGGAAAATCCAGCTCAGGGAAAGCAATCGCTTTTCCCAGGCCCCACTGTGAATTATCTACCAGGAACAAAACACAGTGACCAGCTTGTACCTCAGCCTTGCTCAGTCCTCTTTTCTGCTTCTTGTCACATCACTCCGTGTTTGTAAGGATTCCAGGAAAGACTCCTAACAGCAAATTAGCAGCACAACTATGTGTGGAAAATGCAATAAGAGCTTCCCAACGTGTTAACTCCTTTAATCCTCACAATAAAACTATGCGGCAGGTACTATTGGGAAACCCCCTTGCAGAAGAGAAAACAGAGGTTGATCATAGGGGACAGAGAGCAGAGAGTCCCAGGCAGTCGGGCTCCAGAGACCTAGCGACAGGCAAAGGCACGGGAAGGCCTTTACCCAGTTCCAGGCTGTAGTCAGTAGGGCTCAGGCAGGGGTAACCTTGGCCCTTTTCTACCACAGGGCAACTGTTCTAGAAGAGAGCCAGAGGCAGTGAGCATGAAGGAAAGAAGGTCTCATGAAGCACTGCCAGCCTGGCTTTGGAGGGGGTTAAAGCTGCACCTGCAGCGCCAGGCCTCCCAGAGCTCCCAAACTGAGCACACAGTAGACTCAGAAATGCCTCTGCTTCAGAGAACTTGGGGAGAAAGCGATGTTAAGTCCCAGCATGCTGGGGCTTCTTAACAGGGGTAGGCTAAAGGGAAGGTAGACATGGGCAGGTAGACATGTGTCCTGACAAAGGGAAAGTGAACTCCTTGTGAGCAGCTAGGCTCGAATAAGATGGAAGAGAGGAGAGGCAGTCAGCCCCGTGGGGCTAAGGAGGCCGACAGCAGGAAGGATGAAGAGGCCAACAGCAGGGATGTGGGTCACGAGCAGCCAGCATGGCCACTTCAGTGTCAGGAGGGAGCAGCCAGCCCCACCCAGTGCTCGGGTTCAGGCTAGCCCTGCCCCTCCCAGACAGGACTCCTGGGCCTTCCTCCTTAGGGGTCCCACCCTGCTCCCAGTAGCTTCCGCTCCCTTCCTCCAGCCTGAGACCCCACCCCTTAAATCATCACCCCAGATCATTAAACTGGAAGTCCGTAATGCTGACACTCCCTTAGAGAACATTTATCTGCAAAGTCATAAAATCACACCATGGACGGTAATTAACGATTAAAGATGTTTATCCCTCATTTGGCTCTGGGCTGTGGGAGTTCGTTGTGGGGACAGAGGCCAGCTTTTCTCCTCAAAGTGGAGACAGCTGACCCTGCCTGGTTCTTGCCTTCAGAGCTGAGCCAACTCTTGAGCCCCTCATGGGGGTCCCTGGAGGCTCCCCAAATCTCATTCTCAACAAAGTTGTCCAGGACTGACTCCACATGCCGATCCCTTCTTTACCTCCATGCCTCCATTTACACTGTGCCCCTGCCAAGGTACCATCCTGTCCCACCCTCAAGACCTCGCCTCCACCCGGGAGCCCTCCCTGACGACTCTGGTTCAGAGCTGCTCCCTCTGAGCCCTGGGGACTCCTACCCCCCTCTGCCATTCACCTGCACATGTGAAGAGCTCGAGGAGGCTGCATTTTGACCCCTCCGCAGCCTGGATAGTTGCAGAGTGCTCAAATTCACTGTCCACATCCCTCCTGCTCTTACAAGCTTTGTGCCCAATAGGTCCTCAAAAGTAAGCCATGATTTCAGAGTGTTCAAGCTGCAAGAAGATAATCCCCTCACACCCCACAAAACACTGATGCATGGACATTTGTACAAGCTCTGCAGGAGAGGCCCAGGCTCCCCAGAGGACCTTTTGGCTCCCCCACCCCCACAAAACACGGACCCGTGTCAGCCAATGGGGAAAACGGACCTGGACCAGAAGTTAGAGGGTTTTTCAGGCTCTGACAGGATTCTGGTTGGTGGACCAGCACTCATACCAGAGTTTTCAGGTCCCTAGGTTTGGCTCCCCAAAGAGTTTGGTGGCCCACCTATAGTCACCTGAAGAGTCTGGGTAGACTCCTGGGTCCTAACACATGAACTGGCCCTATGTCCACTCCCTGACTGACACCAGGCATGTCCCTGGGGTTCACCGTGGAGAAGCCGAGCACGCTAGGGGAGTGTGTCTGCCCAAAGCGTCCATCTAACCTAAACCAAGTCAGCCTCTCATTCTTTTTTGGATATGGGCGCTGACAAAGGGGCCCCCCTGCTCCCTGCAGGCATGGCATGCTGCTGCCCATAGCTTGCTCAGGACAAGGTGAAGGTCAGTCAGCTTAGCAGGCCCCCGGCCCTGCTGCTGGCACTCACCTACCCAGCACTGTGTTGGTGTGGCCAGCGTGGCTCTGAGTGCTGTATTCCCACTAGCCGGTGCCCACCTATGCCCCTGCAGGGCACTGAGGGCCCCATACTGGGCGTGTCCTCTAGGCTGGCACAGGGGCTTGCCCAGGCATGCTATGGGGGACGCACAGGGCCCAGTCCTTGGAAAGCTACGTAGCATAGCTGGTCTCGGGGCCCACAGCTCATTCCAGACTCAGACAAGGCGTTCAGAAGAAAACAAGACAAGGCCTTTAGATACCCTATGTGTGTGCATATGTGTTTGCAGGTGTTTTTTGAGCACTGAGAGAGAAGTGTAAAAACAGCCCACGCTGTCTGCATTGCTTGCTCTGCAGCATGTGAGTGTCGAAGGCTGGTGGCTACCGGCATCTGCCAAGAGCGCCTCTGTGCTCCTCACTGGTCACACAGAGCAGGCATTGCCATTGAAATCAAATCGCTTATTTAAATAAAGAAGAGTTGAGGGAAGGAAACTCTTTAACTTTGTGTTAAGCCTACACTCCCCAAGCTGATTCGTGATGAATTGCTCTGAGTATCGCCTAGAAGCCTCACTGAGTGGGGGATGCATGAGGAATATACTTTGGCGAAAGATGAACTTGTCTAGTTTTTTCGTTTGTTTGTTTGTTTTTATTTATTTGTGCATACAGAACTGGGGTACAGGCCAGAGGAGCAGGGGCAGTGAGAGGACTCACCAGAGACAGAGTGGGGAGCAGAACAGGCAGATCGACGAAGTACACCACTGAGGGGAGCAGCGGGCGGGTCAGGAGAGGTCTGCCACGCCATGTGGTCACCTCCGGGGCAGGCAGGGATCGAACTCGTGCTGAAGTGGCTTCAGGTTCCCAGTGTTACACCACCAGGGAGGGCCCGAATATGTTTAGCTTTTAATAAGTGAAATCATGGTCTCTTCTGACTCTGAGGGCCAAAAAGAGGAGGGGCTTGCAGAACCCAGACAATATCAGAGCGAGACTGGACCCAGAGCTCCCATAAACCCCAGCTTAGGCCCTACTGCTCTGTCCTGATCCTTCTTTGAGTTGGGCTGAGTACAGAGGAGTGAAGAGGCTGCACTGGTAACATGAGAAACATGGCAGAGAGTAACAGAGCCACAGAGTGGGAGGGACAGCGTGGGCATGTGAGTAGCCCTGGGCAGAAGGACTGAAAGTCAGGTTGTGCTGCACTGCCCCTGCAAGCAAGCCCCAAATTTCCATCCAAGTTAGCCCCTCTGGCATGGAACTGGGGCCTGGCAGATGAGCTAGAAAAACCCTCCACCCTACAACAACAGGATTCTGCACTTCACAATGAGCATGGTAGATACAGCGACCAGAGTTATATGTGATATAACTGAGACTCAGAAAGAGTAATTGACTTCTTAAGGTCCACAGATCAAAAATGGAGTCCCAAACTGCCATCCTGGTGCCCGTCTGCCAAGGGAGGGCCATGCCCTATGACCTGGGATCTGCAATTTCTACCTGGGCCAGGCCCAGTCAGACTCTGCTCCACTTCTCACTAGCTGTGTGATGTGGACAGTCAGTTAACCAGACGATTAACTGAGCCTCAGTTTACTCCTCTGCAACTGGGAATGCCATCTCACTGGTTAGATGCATGACCCATTGTGCCCAAATCAACACCTGGCCCAGTACACTTAGGTCTTTGGAAAATAAGAACCATTGTTGTTACTTTAACACCATAAATTGTCCCACAGTTGAAAGAAAAAGGAGAGGCAGGTACTTGAACTCAAGGTACTCTGGGTTGGATTTCTGGAAACCTGTCAGGCCCCAGGCAGATTTCAGGACCATCTTCCATGGCCTGAGCCAACTCCCAGGACAACAGCCAGTTTGCTTCCCACTGGAAGCTCTTATTTGGAACCCCAGTTTCCCCATCAATCACAGGAGCTGCTGGACTGCCACCTGGAGGGAATAAGGTCTCCACGTTACCATCTTCCCTTGCCACGATCTGGAGGAGAAACAGGCTGTTATCCTTTTCTGGGAAGCAGGGGTGTGGGGGAGACATCTGAGGAGAAGGTGCAGGGCAGAACATGAGTGGGCCACTCCCTGTATGCCCAGTCACTGTTCTAGGGTTTTGTACGGAATAACTCACTGAGTCCTCAGAACAAGGCTATGGGAACAGAGCTAGTGCCCCATTTTACAGACAAGAAAACTGACATCCAAAGAGATGAAAATGCCCAACCAAGGTCACAGGGCCAGCAAAGCAGGGTTAGAGGCCAGAACTCTGCCACCTCCGTGGCTCCGAAGACCATGCTCTCTGAACCTCTGAGTCGTGTTCACCCAGGACTCCCACTCAGACAGGGCCATGGGGGAAAAAGGAGAACAGGGCACAGAAAGACTCGGTGCAACATCCCAGAATAGCCAAAACATGTTTTCAGGAAGGGACCCTATCTGGGGGCCAATCACATACAGGTGGAAGCCCATTCAATTCCAATTTCATTGCACCCACTGTGAGAAATGCAGAACCTTCCTATATGGAGATGTAGAGGGTCTTCTGACCCACTACCCTAAGAGAAAACTACATCTGAACTGCTTTGCGCCAGACCTGGGAGAAGAAGCACCTGTCACTGCCTTGTCACTCCAGTCCAGCGGCCCCCCCTAAAGCCTCACACTCCATGGCTGTTTGCTCCCAGACACTACGTGGTGAATGTTTGTCAGCTCCTGATGCTAATATTATTTAAGGCCCAAAGTCTAATGTAAGGCTTCCTTTTAGTGAGATTGTCTCATTTAATAAAATGCCCTGTCTCTGTTCCCCCAAGGTAATCACGTTGATGATAACGCATTCCCCGTGCTGTGATTTGATCTGGGAATAGAATTATCACGCAGCCTTGCTTTGTTGTCAGATTTGTATTTTTATGTATTTTTCCCCTAGAATAAATCAACAGGAAGTCATCCCAGGGAAAGGCAGTTCTCTGCTCACCTGGGGCCCTTGGTCGTCTTCCTGACTGGTTCACTTCCCAGTCTCAGAAGTCACTCATTCACTCATTCATTCTTTCTTTCTTTCATTAAGTCAGTTAATAAGTATTTCCCAAATGCCAATACCCTAAGCTGTGCCCAGACCCTGAGCTGAGAATTAGAATGAACTAAGACAGGAAAACCCTGCACTCAAGTAACAAACAGTTTAACGGAAGTACCTCTGTACCCCTAAGCGTCCTGCAAGCGCTTCCCATGATGGGGTGGCTCCGGGTTGGCAGTCAGAGGAAATCTGAACACCCACTCACACCATGGAGACACTGAGTGAGGGGATCTGGCTACAGGGGAGCCCCCGCCCCTGCTCTGTTGGGACCTGAGTCATGTCACGCAATCCTTTTGAGTCTGCTTGTTTGTGGGTAGAGAGAACATCATGAGCACTCTGCTTCCAGCCAGAAAAGGCCTGGTTCAAATCCCAGCTCCTCCTCCTCCTCGTGTGACTCTGAGAAGTCCTGGTCCCATCACAGAGCGATCCCCTGCTAGATAAAGCAGTTGTGGGCAACCATTAGTGAGCGGTGTACCCCAGGAACCACCTTGTACTCACACCTGATAGAGGATTTCCCCAAATTTTGTGCACCCTTAAGGAAGAAGATTGAAGGTAATGATGTAGGGCACATTCCTGAGTCACGCTGGGGCTCATCACCATTATCACCATCATCACAGAATTCATCAAGTAAGAACTCTACTGGCCAAGACTAGGAGGCATGCAGCATTGACGCCAGACTGAGAAGCCTCATTTCACATTCTGTGTAGCCAAAGGCAAGTACCTTCACCTCTCTGGCCGAAGAGTCCAGCTGTGAAGAAAGAACAAACCTGATGACTCAGTAGGCGTGAGCAGTTGGTGATGGGGGGCAGGCATCCATCACCCCTTGGTGCTGTCTTCTTGTTGATCTTTGCAGAGCCTGGAGCTGGTGGGGTCACCAGCCTAGAGCTACCATAAATGAAGCCAGCCCAGGCCAGGAGCTGACTGCAGGGGAAGAGGGAACACGAGAGGGCTCCCAGGGGAACCTGGCTCCAGGGGAATTGGGATCCTCGAGGAACTTGACTCCCAGCAAATGGGTTTCCAGCAAACTTGTACCTGGGGAACTGGGCTCTGGGGAAGTAGGCGCAAAGCTGAGCTGGCTCTGTTGTGCCGATGAGCTGCCCTAACTGCACAATTCCAGTGTGTTCTGGAAAAGAGCACAGAGCATGGAGGTGGGAGTTCAAACCCTGCCTGTTCCAGGCCTTCACCATGGGACCTTGGGCATCCCGAGCCTGCTTCTTTCCGTGACATTGGTGCATCAGTGCCAGACCTGGCAGGAAACGATCACTTGAGAGGGAGACTAAGAGAGTTTAACGAAGGGCTTTTAAAAACAGCAGCAGCCCTCCTGCCCTCCTGTGCCCATGCAGGTGTTTCCCTTCGCCAACCTTCTCCCTTGACAAAGCAGCAGCTCAGCGTCCTCCCAAAGCTACCCGCCTGTGACTGTGCAACCTCTCTTTCAGCAAACCTGTCCCTTGGGGGCAGCTCTTTCTGCCCAGGTGTGTCTATGCAAGCGTCTTTTGCTTTTTTCTCCCTTTTTATAATAAACCTGCCCTTTGGATGTTAAAAAAAAAATCTATCAGAAAAAGTAATGGGCAGGATTAAAGGAATCCAGAAAAAAACTGGCGAAGCACCCTGGGGTGACAAGCAGTGGAAGCTACTGCCACCCTTAGAGCTAAAAGAGAAAGGGGAGAGAATCATCCCAGAAACCCCCATGGAGTTAGAACTGCGTGAGAGTTGCGGCATTTAGAGAAAGAACAGAGTCATCAATAATAAACCACGGTCCACCAGGATGGAAGGCATGGCATGCTTGTTGATTGCACCAAGGAGTGAGTTTGTGACTGAAGCACTCTGTGATGTGACTTCATCCTGTGGCAGATTTCATTTTCCAAACAACTGATTCAATGTCTCCCATCCCAAATACTCTTCTTACAATGGGACTTGAACACTCCTTGAGTCTGACTATGATTGTGATCACAGCAAAAGTGTGACATCTGTGAAGCCATAAAAGGCAATGCAGCTTTCATAATGGCTCTCTTTGAAGATGCTCACTGTTCCAAGCCAGCCACCATACTGTGCGGCAGTGCAAGCAGCCAAGTGGAGAGGCCACATGCAGGTGCTCAGTGGACTGCCAGAGGGCCCAGGCCACAGTCAGCACCACTTGTCACACATGTAAGTGAGGGAGCCTTGGAGGCTTCCAGTCCACACTCCCAGACACTGTGGGGCGGAGACAAACTAACCCTGCAATGCACCCTCTACGTTTCTGGTCCACAAGTAGACAAGCATTAAAAAACGGTCGCTGTCTAAGGCCATAACAGTTGTGTCGGTCCGTTGGCATCATCCTCCCAGAGCACAGAGTAAGTGAGAAAGGTGAAAAGTTAGTATGAGGGGGAAATGGAGAAAATTCAGCAGCAGATGTAACATCAGCATGAGGCTGTGGGACCCAGCAGCTGCTGGGGGCCCAGCCCAACCAGAAGAGCCATTTCCATGTTGACACTGAGTCCCACTGGTGGACACTCCTGTCGCGGTTGCCTAAATAGCTTTGTTATCCCCCACCTGTCTCCCCTACACTCCACCCTGACCCAGCCCTGCCCACAACGCCTGAGAACCAGCACCCCCCTTACCTGGTCACTCTCTGACCTTTGAGCCAGCACCTGAGCACGCCAACATGAACTCCTTGGGTAGTGAAAGAGCTGACAGGAGAAAGAAGAGGGTGGTGAGAGACTGTCCCCTCACTCTGCCCTGTACACACAGGCACAGGCACATCCCTCACCTCACCTGGGATTCCCGCCCCACAGACTTCCAATCTACCTCTGTCATGGAGTCTTTACCCACTGTTATGAACTGCAAGGGGGTGTCCCCTCAAACTCATGTGTTGACGCTCTAATGTTGGCATTGTTGATACTGGAGGAGGTGATGGCATTTGGAGAAGTTCTGGAGGGTGGTAAGGTTAATGCTCCTGTAAGAAGACATTTAAGAGATGTGACATCTCTGTCCACCATGTGAGGACACAGCAAGACCACCTCCTGTAGACCAGAAAGAGGGTTCCCACTGAAACAGCCAGCACCCTGATCTTGGATTTCGTAGCCTCCATAATTGTGAGAAATAAATGTTTGTTGCTTCAACTCCCCAGCCTGTAGTATTTATTATAGTCACAATGACCATCTGAGACACCCTCCCCCACTACTGCACTCATACCTCCTGAAACTCAGTCCAGAGATACACATGTTTGGAATTTTCCTGAAAATGCCAGCAAGAGACTTCGAGGGAGAGCATCTGAGTTAAGAGATCTAGCATCTACAAAATTTGCATCACCAAGAATCTAGAAGGATCTGCTCTTATCTTACATGGGCCTTCCACTAGCAGGCTGAACAGTGTTCACAGCTGCCCACAGTCCTGGCCAAGGCCAAGAACCCTCCCTGGCTTCCCTGGGCACCCGCAGCTTCTCAGGTGTGCCCGCCCCCGGCCCAAAGCTCCCTATTTCAGAACTAATAGCTTCCTGAACCCTGAACGGGAGCATGGCCTGGTCTACCGCTCCTAATCAAGCAATAACCACACACAGCATTCCAGTCGCTATTAATAAAAACATTGCATTTCCTCATTTACTTCTCCCAACAGCAGTCTGAGGAAAGCTCTTGTATATTCCCCCTTCACACCTGGGATAAAGTCAGAGGGAAGGTGACTTGCCCAAGGTCAGCAAGGCAGTAGGGACCAGAATGGAACACAGAGCCTGGTCTCACTACCACCCATCACATCTATCACTTTCCAGCTCCTGCTGGCAGCATGTAGCGGCACTCAATAAATATTTGTGGAACGGAACAAAACCTTAACAAATTCTCGGTGCATGAATAAAGCTCTGATAGCGAATAGAAACCAAACCACCTCAGTGATTTCCAATTCAAACACCACCATCCGCTCCCTGCATTCTGATGCTCTGATGTCTTTTGTTTTTTGGAGGGGTTTTGTTTCCTCAGCAAGGAGAGAGCCGCGAAGAGGTACGCAGAGTTCCCTAGGGAATCATTTCTGCACAACATTTCAGATGTGAGCTGGGGAAACATTCTAGAACAAATAGGCTCCGGTTATCACAACACCACTGAGAAGGAAGTGGGCAAGGACTCGGGGTCCCATTAAGCAGAGGATGAAAGTCGGACCCCAGACTGAAAGGACATGTTTGAGTTCATCAGAGAGGGAGGCTCACACAGCTGCGTGAAGCCAGGCAAGGGTGGGTGTCAGCATGTGTGTGTGTGTGGGGGGGGGGGGGTTGTAATTCCCACTGCCACCACTCCCAAAGTGAACATGGTGGATGTAGCCTCACAGGAAGGATAGAGAGAGGGTACGCACGGCTCCAGAGGAAACATGGCAGCCCTACTTGATCAGAGGACCAGCCTCTGATTTCTGGTTGAGACTCCTCCTCAACACGCAGTGCTCCTCCCCACGCACCCCCTCCTAGGCCAACCCCATTTCTGCACACAGCAGGCAGGCCCTCAGATATGGACTGCACCCCTTGAGTGCACTCTGCCTGAAGGCAGGCCAGGGGAAGATGACATTCCACAGCACAGTCCCTATACTACTGAACAGTCTGAATGATGTCCTTCCCCCAAAGCACTTCCACAGGATTTGTTTTGGTGCCTATTTGAGAATTTTATGATGAGGATTGTGAGGAAAAGCAGGTGCTTTACAGTGCGAGGCAGCTTTGATTTTTCCAAAATATTGGGATCTGCTTATTCTGTGTAACACACACACACACACACACACACATATATATATATATACACATATATATAATATATGCATAGTATATAATCTGCATATTATATATACAGATTTGATGTATAACTGATCAATTTCTTTCATGCACTGCCTTCAAGAAGCTCATATGTAAAATTTTGAGCCTTTGAAACAATGTGTCAAACAAGAAGACTTTGTAATCTTCATTTTTGAACCAGCCGGATACCTTGTTGATTTAATGTCTTTTCTTCTGTTTGGCTTCTTACTTTCTCATCATTATTAACTTATGTTAAAAATCTATAACTTCCGCTATATATCTATATAAACTGCCAGTGATTATACATGTTTTAAATCATTTTTTCTTGCAACAAGACAAGCTATAACTGATTGCACACATACAGTACTTCTGAACAGAATATTCCCATGATGACAGAGGTTTAAGTGACAGATGGAGGAGGGTAGCTGCTGACTCTGCCTCTGGTCACACAAGCTTGTCTTCCCCCAGATTTGACCATGTTTACCACAAGAGGCGTTGATTGTGGGTAGCATAGGCCATTGGGCAGGTGGGGTGACAGACGCAAGGGGCAACAGAACCAAAGGTGATTTACCCAAGTCATACAGGAAGTCAAAGACTAGAGGACTTTCATTTCTAGCCTGGAGCTGGGTCCACTTTATCATATTCCTTTGCACCCCATAAGTAGGGTCCTTATTTCCAATGGAAATTGAGGTGCATTGGTCTCTAGTCAACCACTCTCTGACAAGGAAGGTCATCTGGGAGCTCACAGTCCTTTGAGAACCCCCTGTCCAGGCAAAGCCAAGCAACAAGGCTCTAGGGGTGCAGTCCATATCTGAGGGCCTGCCTACTGTGTGCAGAAATGGGGTTGGCCTAGGAGGGGGTGTGTGGGGAGGAGCACTGCGTGTTGGGGAGGAGTCTCAACCAGAAGTCAGAGGCTGGTCCTCTGATCAAATAGGGCTGCTACCTTTCCTCTGGAGCCGTGCGTACCCTCTCTTTATCCTTCCTGTGAGGCTACATCCACCATGCTCACTTAGGGAGTGGTGGCAGTGGGAATTGCAACACCACCCCCCCGACCCCCACCATGCCCACCCTTGCCTGGCTTCACGCAGCTGTGTGTGCCTCCCTCTCTGATGAACTCAAACATGTCCTTTCAGTCTGGGGTCCGACTTTTGTCCTCTGCTTAATGGGACCCCGAGTCCTTGCCCACTTCCTTCTCAGTGGTGTTGTGATAACCGGAGCCTATTTGTTCTAGAATGTTTCCCCAGCTCGCATCTGAAATGTGCAGAAATGATTCCCTAGGGAACTCTGCGTACGCGGCTCTCTCCTTGCTGAGGAAACAAAACCCCTCCAAAAGAACAAAAGACTAGGATATCTTAAGCAAAGAGCACTATTATATTACTTCTAATAGCATTGTTGTTGTTTGTTTTTCTGGAATGTATTTAGTAAGCAAGTTAAAGTCAGCACCATACGGGGCCATATGGGGTACTGGAGAGCAGAGGTGGGCAGGGCAGATGTGCACTTTGACTCCGCAGACTTCAGGTCTGGAGGGAGAATCTATAAACAAACTGGCAGTTACAAGACATAGCAAACAAGGGCTTTGACCGGGAGCCCCAAAGGACCAAAGCAAAGCTAGACGATGCACATCAAGGAAGACTGCGTGGAAGAATTGAGGTCTGGTGTTCAGCTGGAGCTCAGTAGCTGGCCCACCGGAAGTAGGAAGTTAAAGCCTTCATCACCGCCACTTGAGACTGTGGCTGGGTTGAGCCCGTCCTGGCCACACTGCCAGGACCCACCTCAGCTAAACTGCAAGTGTGGCTACATGGCAGAGCAAATGCCCCAGTGCCTGTTCTGGGCCCTGTCAGCCTGCGTGTCCTCCTTCCTTCTCTGGGTTTGCCCTGCTGCCCAGAGGCTGTGGGCCTCTTGGGTTGCTCACAGCTAGGCAGACTACTCTTGGTAAGGAACAGCAGGCATCCTGCAGGCAAGCCACCCTTTGGGCATGAAAACCTACCTGGCTATTTTCCAGCTGAAAAGGCCCTAACATCAGCCAACTCTACTCCTTCATCTCCAGAGGGGTAAACTGAGACCCAGAAAAGGGGTGTGAGTACTCTCCTGCCTCTGAACTTCTGGCTAACCTTAAAAAGTTTGAGGCACCAGAGAGCAAAGGAAGGAAACTAGACAAGTCAGCATGAGCCCTAGGGAGAACACAAAGGAAAAGTCCAAAAGAGTCTGCCTGGGAGTAGGAGAAAGAGCCCATAGCCGAGGCCCAGGGTTTGGGCCACATCCCCAAGCTGCGTCCTCCTATGTTCAGTGGAAACAATGTTAGCCTGTCCCCCAGAGCTACTGAGAGTGAGAGACCACCTTGGAAAATGTAAAGTCCTGTGCATGTGGCGATGGCACCAGAAAAAGGGTGACTTCAGGAATAATGTAGGCCTCACTGATCAGAGCATTTACTATGTGCCAGGCTGCTCTGATAGAACCCTCTGACGTAGGTATTTATCATGCCCATCTTACAGACTGAAGATACTGAGTTAAGTCATTTGCCCAAGATCTCACCATGGTGAAGAAGTGGAACAGGGGATCAGATTCTTAATCATTCGAAAACGGCCTGAGGCAGACCCAGATTTGGGGAATTCATCTCTGAGCAGGGAGTGGGCAGAGGAAGCTGGGCTAGTGCAATCCCCTGGCAATCTAGAGCCCTCCCACTCGCATCTATCCCCCTTGGAGCTATGCTTTGTACTAAGGGTGTGACCCAGCCAAGCTTCCAGCAACAGGGGAAGAAAACTGGGCGGACCTTGAGACAGACCAGAGAGCTCTGTCCCGGTTGCCACAAAGCCAATCACCTGAAAACTCAGTGGCCCAAACCACTTTTGTCGTGCTCCCAGATTCAGTAGGTCTGGGATTCAGACAGAGCATGGCAGGGATGACTTGTCTCTGCTCCACGATGTCTGGGCCTTCGCTGGGAAAAGCCCGACAGCTAGGTGAGCTGGCCGTGCTCAGCGGGGGTTGCTGACCGCAGCACCTACAGGCCCTCTCCACATGCCTTGGCCTCTTCTCAACCTGGCAGCCTCGGGCCAGTGATTCTTCTCACTTCATACGTGGTGGCCCAGATCTCTCAGAGTGAGTGTTCCAGCGGAAGTCACGCAATCTGTGCTGACTGCCATCCCTTCTGACATTTTCAGGGGGGTGAAGCAGAGGCCAGTCTGCCATATCCAAAAGGAGGGGGCAGACTTCTCACAAAGGGAGGCGTGCAAGAATGTATGCCCACGTTTGTAGGCCACTGCCATGGCTGTGGACAGCCCAGGAGCCTGGTTGGGGTGCACAGCAGGAACCCAGCCCTCCCAGCACAGGTCCAAGGAGACTGAGGGGAGTCGTGGTCAGTAAGGACAGAACCAGGACTCAGCCCATTCTACCTAAGCTACTGCTCCCCACTTTTGGCTCTGATAACCTCCTGGGGAATGATGGAGGGCTCGACCAACATTCACAAGCACAGGGCCCCAAACTCACCTCTAGCACGGTAGGATGACCTTGAGTGTGAGTCATCCGGCATCTCGGGGCCTCAGGCTCCTCACCTGCATGATGGTGGAAGCTTCCCAGGGCTCTGGGGAGGCACGGAAGAGAGAACGGATGTGAAACCCAGACACCCAGTAGGCTCCCAGTGAGAGCTGGTCTCCTTCCAAGGGACGGGTGCGGCAGGGGTGCCGCGTGCAGGGAGCCGGCCTGTGGACCTGACTCACTGGGTTCTCTCCCAGGGACTTCACCACAGCAGCGTGTCTGCACTTGAAGCTGCACAGGCACCTCTAGGGCCTGTGGCTCCCAGCTCTAATTACAGCTTTCTGGACACATTTCCTGTTTGGGAGCTGGCAGGGTCCCCTCAAAGGAGCCACAGATAATGAGCAGCTGGCTGCAGAGCCTCCATCCACAGGGGCACTGACCCTGAAGCGGGTCTAAGCAGGCCCACCTTAGGAAAGAGGGCTCCCCCCCCAGATTACCTGGCCTCAACACACACATGCGTGTGTACACACACAGAGGACCACCCCACAGCCACAGGATTGCCCAGTCTCCCAGTTTCTCTTGCATATTTCCAGTGGCAGAGCTCTCACCACCTCACAATCTGTCTCCTAAGCTCTGGACAGTGCTGGTGGTTGGGCACATGTCCTCATCTGTCTTCCCTTCCACTTCTGTTGATCCCCAGGTTCACCAGGCAACCTGGAACAAAAGAAAGAACTTTTGGGCTCAAAGCCCACCTCCGCCTTTAAGTTTCTGCAGCCTCGGTCAAGTCCCACCACATCTTTGCAGCTCAGTTTTCTTATCTGTTGAATCAGCATAATACTACCCAGGGCAGAGGGAGGCCAGGCGTGTGAAATGCCACTGCCCGTGTGAAAATACCTGGCTCACAATAGATGCCAAATAAAAGTTGCTCCCTCCCTCTCTCCTCTTGCACACTTTGCTAGGGTGGCTTCTTCAGGCTGAGAGACCAGAGCAGATTGAAGCAAGTGACGGCAGGACCACTGGAGGGCTTGGAGCACCAGAAAGGCAGCAGGCCCTCTGCTGCCTGGCAGAGCCTGGCAGAGCCTAACAGCAAGGGCTGAGGAGGCTGAGGCGTGAGTGGGTGGCAAGCTTCTAGGTGCAACTGAATGGGCATACAGGAGGACTCCTGAAGAGTTTACATGGCTCTCCAAGTAGCCAGGAAACGCCATCCCCTTTTAATTCCAGTCCTGCTGGATATCATGCTTTTGTTGAAAAATTGTACTTTTCTCAACAAAACTTGGAAACTTTGATAAGTGTCAGAAAAGACATAACATCTGGATTACAGGACCTGCTTCCAGAGAGTTGACCGTGAGAGGGAGGATGTCTGGGTAGGGGATAGATTCTGCCCTTCCAACCAACCCACTACTGCTGCTGCTCCCAGGCCACATTTTGAGAAATTCTAGAGTAAAGCAGAACCACTGACTTATAAAACTCTTTGGAAAACAAGCTTCAGGCCAAGATGGGGTCACTGGGCTATGGGTAAGATGCAGTTTGCCCTGGGATGGAATATGGAAAGAGTGGTAACCACTCCCACCTCTTCAAATCTGTTCCCCATCTCCTGTCCATGCTTAGAGCAGCCAGCCTGGGTGTCTCTTGGAAACCAGATGGCTTCATTTCTCCTCCTCCTTGGAGGCAGAGGAAGATAGCACCCCCCCGTAAGGGTTTCACAGAAACCCTTACAGGGGCCAGGCAGGCCAGCCACCCAGAAGAGACCTTCAGGCAGAAGGGAAGAGCCCTGGAAGGAAGGCAAGCTACACCCTGACTTTCCAGACACGTGTGTGCATGCTTACACACACATGTGCACACTCATGAGTGCACATGCAACAGAAGAAAGCCCAGCCCTCAGCCCCACACACCCCTCCTTCTCGCGGCTGACAGTAGCGGAACCTCTCGTCAGGATCCAGCTCTGACACCAGCTTGCTGCGTGCCTTTGAACAAGTCCTTTTCCCTCTCGAATGTTTCCCTGCTGCAGCTCATTGGGCTAAGGCTGGCCTAGGGAAGGACACAGCATTGCAGGAGCCACTGATGTGTTCCTTTATTAATGTTTTTGTTTGACAGTTCCATATTGAGCAATTCCCATGAAGCAGGACCTGCTCTACTAGCACCAAGCAAAAACCAAAGGAAGCTCTGAACCAGACGCTTTATCGCATGTCCCAGTACTGCCAGCAACTATGCAGGCTGCCCTCATCGCCCTTGTTGCACAGATGAGAAAACTGAGGCACGAGAAAATGGCAGAGCTGGGGTTCAGACCTTCACACAACGCTGAAACTACCCTGACCTAGCCCACGTTCCCCAGGTCTCTGCAGGGTGGGGGCTCCTGACTGCTGCCATTCCCTAGGGAGCATTCTTCCCGTGTCCTCTGAGGTCACTGCCCCACAAGAGAAAGACCAGAGGCCAAGGGCAGACTGCTGTCACCCTCCCAGGTCCGAAGCTTCCGGGTGGGTTCAGGGCTTTGGCCACTGCTGCCCCAGTGGCAGCCGAGTGTCACTATGGCATATCGACTTCACTCGGGGTCACCAGGCAGGGTGGGAGCAAGCACCGGCTCTCCGCGCATGGAGCCCTCAAGGCCTCAGCAGCCTTGGCCCGCTGCCTTACCTCTTGCTTTGAAGACGTGCCCAATCATTTCCCATTGCCTGGAAGACTCTGCCTCTCCCCTCGGCCTCACTACATCCACTGGGAAGCTGCTCTCAACCTCCCCGATCCCCACAATCCATCTAGCCACTCCAAGAACTGCTGAGCTCTGCACCTGGTGCGGCAGCCTTTGGCAGCTGGGGGGTTCTGGGGTACACCAAGTGTCAGCGGGGGCTGCTCCAGAAAACACCCAAGACACAGGCTCTCAAGACAGAGGCACTAGCTGCTCTGGGGAGGGCACCGTGGGGTTTTCTTAGGGCTCACAGAAGGAGTCAGGAGAACCCAGTGCCTTCTGTTCAGTGAATTATTAAAGAGACTTGCAACAAGCAGAAAGTGATGCCACTCTTAATTCCTTCACTTTAAAAAGGTGATTTCTTATGTAAAAACTATTAGGTTAACAGAGAGTGGTTTATTCTGGCTGTCAAAGAGTAAACCTCTTATGGTGTCAGCTTTAATTTATAATATGGTAACTATCCATAAGACAAACTGCCATAATTTCTCAGGCCCTCAATAACTTTTAGTAAGAGTGTGACAGGGTCCTGAGGCCAAGTTGCTGAAACTCCAGCGGAACACAGGGGCCCTTCCCTAAAGCCGATTGCACCGGGGTGGGGGGCCGGGGGTTGGGGGCTTGTGCCCATCCAGAGGCAGACAGGGGCCCCGCAGGCAGTGGACAGACAACCTAGGTTGTGGACCCAGAGTGGGCAGGCAGCTGGGAGACAGGTCCTGAAAGATACCTGGTCAGACATCAAGGGGGGAGTTTAGAGTGCGAAGCAGAAGCATCCATAAGAACTTGGGTCTGGGCTCCAGAGCAGAGATGCAGAGGGGAGGGAAAGAGCATGCCCACTGGCATCAAACAACAAAAAAGCAGGGAGGTGGGGAGATGAGAGCCACCTAGGGTGAGGCTGGTACTGCAGCCGGGGCACATCTCACTGCCCGCCGGCATCGCCTGACTCCTGCTGTTCCACACCCTGGTCCTGCTCTGCCGCCACCCAGGGACTTGGCTGGCCCCAGATCCTCATGCTGTTTCTCTTGCACTCAGTCCTGCCTTGCTTGGGGTCAGCTGAGTACCTCTGTTCCTTGAGCCCAACCAAAATAGCCTGGAGTTCTGTCCCAGCTCCGGGACGCTGGGCAAGGACAGAGCATCTGTCCCCTCATTGTCAACATGGAGAAGATGAGTCCAGCTCACGACGCAGGAGCGAGCTCTGAGGGACTGACATCATAACACATGTAGGGACACTGGCACGTGCCATGCCCTCGACAGGTGCAGCTAATATTAGCATGCCTGCTCCTGCCTCGATGGCTACTGTTATTATTAGTGGTGGTATTAATATCCCGGCAGGAAATGGGCTCCAAGGTCACAGAGCTCCTGATGTTACTGAGGGATAAACAGGAAGGCCAGAAGCGGGCAGAATCCGGGCAGCACTGGAATCAGAAGCCGCCCTCCTGTCCCACCCAGCAGGCCCCAGTGACTGTAAGCTCCCTAGGGACAGGGGACGGGCCAGCAATGTCCACATCGTGTACCCACCCCTTCCTCCTCTCTCAGCAGGTTTCTTGCTTGTTTGTTCATTTTTGGGCCATCTCCTGGGCCAGCCACCAGGCTGGGTGCTGAATGCCCACAATAGCACTCAGTTCCAAATTGCTTTAATCTGTTCTTAGATCTCCCTGTGACCTCTCCCATCTTCTGGCCCCTGGGAATCTAGGCCAGGGATGGGGTTTGGAACGTATTCCATGAACCTCACCCTGATCACCAGTAACAAAAGCACACTATTCCTCTGAGCAGTCTCACACCTGCCCCCCATTCTGGGTCCGTGCAGAGCAAGACCCAGATCCTCCCCCACTTAGCAAGGGAGGAGAAAAGGCTCAGAGAGGTTTAGTGTCTGCCTCAGGACACACAGCCAGGAGTGGAGGACTAGAGCTGTAAACAATCTGGGACCTCTCCAGATTCCAGGGCATGGCTAGGAACAGGCCCAGAGTGCAAAGACACATGAACACGGTGTCTGAGAATGGGTCCAGCAAGGCGAAGGGGAGGGGTCCCTGTGGGTGCCCATATCCAGAGACCAAGGCCTGGAACAATCACTCCCACCCTCTGCTCACTGTAGCGGTCCGTCTTAATGCCAGCATACCTTCCTCCATTGTGCTTGCTTTATGGCACCTTGCAGAGATTGCGTTTTTTCAAATTGAAGGTTTATGGTAACCCCACATCAAGCAAATCTATCAGTACCATTTTTCCAACAGCCTGTGCTCACTTCGTGTCTCCGTGTCGCATTTAATTAAGGTCTGTACATCGTGTTTTTAGACATGATGCTATGGCGCCTTCAGTAGACTACTGTACAGTATAAACATAACCTTTGTAGGCACTGGGGAGCCAAAAAAAATCGTGTGGCTCACTTTATTGCCACTTTTGCCCTATTGTGGTGGTCTGGAACAAACCTTCAACATCTCCGAAGTATGCCTCTGCTCAATGGGAAATGGTAATGCCCTCAAAAGCCCCGACTGCCCTGAAAGGAAGAGGCATCCACCCTCCTGGCTGGGAAAAGTGTGGGGAAGAGGACGAAATAAGGAAAGTTCAGCTAGCACTCGTTGGAACTGGAGGTGAAAGGCAGCGCACTGAGGCAGAACAGGACTTGAGCACAAGTCAGGAACCCACTTACCCCCAGGAAGTTAGGGTCGAACAGGGAAGAGACTGGGTGGGTACAGGTCTTCTGCCCGCTCTTTCCCTCTCAGCCCCGGTCAGTCCTGCCAGAGTCAGGGTGTCTCCCTAGCAGTTTGCTTGGCTGCAGGACTCAGGTCTGGGATCTGGGCCGGAGCAAATACTAACCAGCTCTGCAATGTGGTGCTTACAGGCTGGCCAGGGAGCAGGAGACACTGGGGAGCAGGGCCCAGCCTCCATAAGAACCACCATTTCTGTACAAAAATGAGCCTCTCTAGTTTCCTTATTATGCTGGGTGTTTAACCCAAAGAACAGGGCGTAGTAGAGTGGAGGCCTGGAGTAAGGGCGGACCCCACAGCTGAAGTGTCAGTAAGACCCAGGACTGTGAGGGCTCCCCTCACAACATACCCATCACCAGATGGGACTCCCAGGGTCAGATACCCCACTATGAAGCTGAGGTCAAAAGGCTGCTCTTTGGTCCTCACTTGAACTTGAAGCTGCTCTGGACTGCACTGATCTGGGCCAGCTCAGCAGAAAGCAGGACATGGGGACAGTCACTGTCACTGGATATCGGAAGCAGTGATGCAGGGGCCAGAGCCTGGACAGGGCATTAGGGGGAAGGATGGGGCCAGAACTGCCAGGGAAAGTGCCTTTTGCATGTGTCCTTAAATAGATGGAGGCAGGGGGAAAAGGAGGCTTTGCTCCAAGTAGCCGTGGCTGGGCGTCGGTGCGGGAAAGTGTAGAACAAGACCAGTTGTCAGTACCCAACCTGCATTCTGGCCCAGCCCTGCCTCCTGCCCCCAGAGATCCTTTGCCAAGCAAGTTGTGGCCCATCATCTCTGAAGCTATGACCGGACTCTGTGCTTGGCGAGACCCCTAACAAGGCACGCACCCCCAAACATATCCATATGCACGAATAGATGTGCACACACGCCACCTGAACACCACACTCAAGCACAGACAACACACTCACAGCTCCAGCCGGGCTCCGGCAAGGCCCAGCCCCTGGCCTGCAGGGGAAGGGATGCGAGGCAGCCTGGGCAGCAGGCCCCGCCAGGGCCCCTAACAAAGGCGGCTGAGGCAGACGCAGGCAGAGGGAGGAGGAGTGGGGGAGGGCGGCTCAGGCTGGGGAGGGACGTGGCTCAGAGCCGAACAGGCCACCAGCAGCCGCAGCATCTGCTTTTTCTCACCTCTAAAGGGAATCGATTTGTCTCTGACTGATTTCCCTGACGTCTAGTTTTCTTCTCCGCCCTGCTGTCAGCCCAGCCACTGTGCCGGGGAGCAGGGAAGCTCCCTGGCTGCCTGCCTGCCGCGCCCCCCCACCCCCCAACTGCCTCCCCACCTCACTCCACCACACACACTCACACCACACTCTGCACTCACACTCACATGCCCAACAAAGAAACCCACACTCGCACCGCAGCCACCTCCCAGACACCCACACTCCCACCAAGACAGACGGGCCTGCCACATGCAGCACACTGCTACCCAGGCTGACACACCCCCACACATCACACACACACACCTCCCAGCCAGACTCTCTCTCTCACACACACACACACACCATAGCGCAAACCCAGCCAGACTGACACACACACACCACACCACACAACGCACACCCAGCCAGACTGACACACACAACACCTC
>NW_004567112.1:32321154-32341416 GCF_000260355.1 Condylura cristata | reverse complement strand
CCCAGAAAGACAACTCACACACACACAGACAACTCACTCCCAGCCATACTGATACCCCCTCCAAATATCACACATACACAACACAGTACTGCCGGACACACACACGGAGCACCATACCCACACCCACCTCCATACCCTCCCCACAGGAGCCCCCGCCATGCCCCACGCAGCACATACTCAGAAGGCCAAACATACTCAGCTGTACACCCATACATGCCACATGGTCACCCTCAGATACCAAAAAGTACATCGACCCACACAGCACACCCACACACACAGCTTTGCTGCAAGAGAGCACAGATACACCCACACCCCTGATCTTCACACATCCACCCAGCTAAGGCCCACAACTCCCTGACACACCACACAAACACACACACATACTCCCTGATCCCACCAGCACTCCGATTCCCCTCAGCCACAATCCCCAACTCGCCCAGGCAAGGCCCCACACCACCTACACACCCACCCTGAGTCTCGCCACTGCCCACAGGCTGCTGTGGACCTAGGCTCCTCAGGGCTCTCCTGGGACCCCCTGAGTCATGATGCCTTCATCAGCTGTTGCTGCTGGTGTTCAACAAAGGAATCAGGTGACAAAGCCTTAGGTGGAAAATTGTACCCAATGTCTTAGGCAGAGGACAGCATGGGTGTGGAAAAGAGCAGTGGGTGGGAGTGACTGTGGCAAGCTGAGGGCCTGGACATACTCACTGGGGAGCCTGGGTGAGAAGCTGGACCCTGGGCTTGAGTAGTTTAGGGTCAGAGGTTGGGAGTGAGGATGTCATCCTCTCAAGATGATCAAGATCAGGTCAGCTTTTCTTGGTCACTAACAGGGTCACTAGCAGTCACAATTACCTTACCAGGCTTCCTGTGTTCCAGGGGACCCTACAAATCAACAAGTGACAGAAGCAGACAGAACAATTAACAGAACAATCTGGCCCTCTCGATGTTCACAAAACATTCTCACTTCTGTGATGAGCACATTTGCCTGTATCCAAAACATCCACTGGAGAGGGAAGAATTCCCATATCATGGGTGAGGAACTGAGGTTTGGGAGGGGGACTCATCCAGGCTCCCACAGGGCTAGTGAATAAAGAAACCTGAGGCCAATCCAAGTCTCCTGGTGGCACAGTCCAAAGCTTCAGACTCAACCAGATAATGGTCCATCTGCCTGAAACCCCATCAGACCAGTCCAGATGGGGGCCATTCTCCATCTTGAGGACCACAGGGAGAGCCCTCAACATGGGCGCTGACAAGGCAGGTTATCGAGGGGTGTGTGTGATTGTCACGACATGGGGCAGAGTATGGAGGTGGGCAGGGCACATGGTGGGCAACAGGCCTGGTGGGCAGGCGCAGGGGCTGTTGTCTACATGACATGCACATGAGCATGGGTGTGGAAAGCCACGTGTCCAGCAGCATGTTGCAGGAGAGTCCAGGCGTGACTGGTTCTGTGTGTGCGGGTAACAGGCCAGGGCCTCGTGAGCTGTGGGGCTGTATGCATGGGAGAGCAGTCAGTGGGTGTGGCCAAAGTTTACACAGTAGTGTGTGAGAGAGCTGGAGGGGGGCCCCAGAGCTGGGGTGGGCTCTGCACCCTATTTCCTGCCCTTCCCTTTTGATTTATCTAGCCAGGAAGCCCTATGCTCAGCACAGGCAGCACAAAATTGATTCGACCTGGTTCTTGGATCCTCAAAGTCTGGTCAGAGATAGGAGAGCCAAGTACCAGCACAGAATGGGTGCCAAGGAATCGAGGATTGCAGGTGCTACCATTGCAGACCTTGGCCCCTACTCGCTGCCCATAAGCTGCACACCTCCCATGAGGCACACAAACATGGAAGACACACCATGAGCTCCTGGAGGGAAGAACACGAGGCAGCCCCCATGAGGCAGCTCCCCACTCATGGCTGGGACAGGGGGGTGCTGAGCCTGCTGGCTGGGTGAATGAGCTCCCCGCTCAGTGCTGAGCCCTCACCAGTCCCTTTGTGTAGCCACTCACCCCACACCTGACTTCATGCCTACATCGAGCTGGGTGTCGTGCTGCCGAGGATGTCAGCTAGACACAGGTCCTGCCCCTGGGACAGTCTGCGGTTCTCTGAGGGCCCACTCCGGCTGGCACGGACAATTAAGCCATGACCCACACTTATTTTCTGTTACATTCCAGACATCGTGCCTCCGAGCAACTCAGAGTGAGGTCTCTCTGCCTTGTCCAAAGCCCTTGAGGTAAGTACTGCTGTTATTCAAGCTAAGGAGCTCATCTGTAGGATTTAAGAGAAACGAGAGAGGTAGACAGATGAGCTTTGAGGAAGGCCCAAGCCCTGTTCTTCCGTCAGCAAAAGAATGATGCCGTGGCTGTGGGCAGAGAAGGGCTGGCCTTTCACAGGGCTCCTTCCAGCCTGCTACCACACTCTCCCAGGACCAGATGCCAGGGTGGTTAAGGCTTCTGGGGAAGAAGCTCAAGTTGGTGGTAAGGGAGACTAGGAGGGGGAACAAGACACCTCCCTTAACTCATTTGGAGGAGAGAAAATAAACAGACCTTTATATTTGAGGTGTGGCCATGTGTCTGGAACCTGTGGAGTCCAAGGACCCTTTGGATTTTCCGGGACTCCCTTCAAGGAGCAGAAAATGGCCAAGTGACCCCTGAGAGAGGGTGTCCCCTCCACCCTGCCAGGCAGCCCTCTAGAATATCCCACCCTAGTGACCTCGGTGTGGTATTCTCCATGGTCTCCCTTAATGCCACCCCTCAAGATTGGTGATTTGGATAACAATCAAAGGCCAGGGCCAGATGGACCTCCTTTTACCAGTGGAGAAGCTAAAGTCGGCACGAGCAGGAAGCAGACTGGTTTATGGTGGCATAACAAGACAGGAACTGAAGTTCAAGTCTCCTGACGCTCAGCCGCCTACCTCAGAGACTGTGACTGTGCACGGCCTGAAGTCTTCTGACAGCTTGTAAATCAATTTTCCATCCTCCTCTCCCTCCAATTTCTTCTGATATTTCTCCTGTCCCATTTTTTCTCCTTCTGTTCTACTCCCAATTCTTACTTCTTTTTCCTTCTCTTTCCTTCACTGCTTTAAAAAGGTGCTAAAATGTCCCCCAGTTCTAGATGAAAAGATTGCTCTGTGTGGGGAGACCTTTGAGGTCTTATACCCCACATGTAGCAGGCAGAACAATAACCCCCCCCCAAGATGTCCACACCCTAGTCCCTGCGTAGGCTACATTGTGAGGGGGCGTTGCAGATGGAACTATGGTTGCAAATTGGCTCACATTGACCAGGGGGAGCCAGGGAAAGGAGAAAGAAGCAAGCTGCCCTTAAAGGTGGAAAAAGAGGACATAAGTCAAGGTGAGCAGGCAGACTCTAGCAGTTGTGGACAGCAGAGAACTGGATTCCCCTTAGAATCTCTAGAACAAGTTCCACCTCCACTCTAGCCCAAGAGACCCATTTTGAAGTTCTGAGCTCTATAACTATAAAGTAACACATTTGTGTTGTTTTAAGTCATGGCTTTTATGGTCTTTTTACAGCAGAATTAGGAAATTATACACTTGCCATGTCCCCAAAGCCCTCCAGTTACTGTCCTTTGGTAAGAGGGGTTCCCTCAAGCCAGCTCTCGCCATCACCAAGCCCCTCCTTACGAGAACCTGGGACGACTTGCACGGTGCCAGTCCTGTCCTCCAGGACCCCAGACAAGCTACTCTCCAACTTTCTGGTGTTTAAGGGCACCAAGCATGGGATTCATCGCTCGGTCCTCTCCTTTGCTTTGCCCAGCATCCCCAAAATTCTTTTCTGTTTGCCCCACCAGAAATTTCTCTCAAAGAAACCTTAGCCCCTCTCGTTTATTCTGAGTCCTGAGAGGCACTCAAGTCTAGGCCACAGTTCTCAGGAGTGTAGACCCAGGCTGACTACCAAGAAGTCATTGAGGTAGAATTGAGGTCGTGGTTTTAACTGTCTGTGTGGCCTTAAACATGACCATGCCCTCTCTGGGTCTCTGATGTCCCATTTGCGCCATGAAATGAAATCCCACAAACTCTGTAGAGGCCCACGGGGCAGAGTGGACCTTCCCGCCCTGTGTCCTTTGCAACCCAATTCTCAAGTACCTGCCTTCTTTCCATGCTATTAATAGGAGAAGGAAGGAGAGGAGAGAAAAAATAAGAGAAGAGGGGGACGAATGTCCCTACAGAAATTGTATTCGAATGTTTTATTATGTGCTCTGGCTCGGGCAGCACCTTAGTTAATGGTGTGTCAGATGATGGTACAAATTTATAGCTGAAGGTTTACATCACAGACAGCTGGAATGAATGACAATAAATTAATTTAAAGTGCTACCAAAGTGTTCCCCAAAGTATATGTGCTTATGAGCTCTGGGCTAATAATTTATAAATGCATGCCTTTTATAATCCCGGTCTTAAGTCTTGAAAGCAGCTAGTTAAAAAGCAGTCACATGACATAAATTATTTTTATTAATATCACAAGTGCACGATTAGGGTGTCAGGAATGGTGGTCACCAATCCATGGCTTCTGTAGCCAAGCATCTCTTCTCCCTCCCATCCTCTCATCCTGAGGGGTTTGGACTTCGAAATCCTAGGCTCCAGTCCAAGCCAGGACACCGCAGCCGCGCAGGCTTCCAGGGCCTGAACTGGTGCCCCAAATCCCTGACGCCCCTCTCATGGGATAAGAATTTCACTCAGAGTTCATTATGGTTTCTCTCTTCTGTGGAGTAATTATAACATTACATACTCTTGAGATAGAGAAAAGCAAGCATCTTTATGTATAGGAAACCAACACAGACATTCACACAAACTCAGGAGAGTGGGGATGGGGTACGGGAAAGGAGTGAGGAACTGACTGACTAGCCCAGCCTCCGTTTCTTCACCTATAAATTAGGTGACAACATTGACTTCAGTTGACAGGGCCATTGAGTTGACTGTTCAGAGCTTCTTGGTAAAATATAAGATGATCCTAGCATTGAGGAACGGCATTCCAAGCCCTTCTCTCTAAAGCTAAGTCCACTACATGAGCCCTGGACACCAAGTCCTGCCAGCTTCACATTGGATCCACACAATTATTCTCTTGCAGGTTCACCTTCCCCTGAGTTCCCTTATAAGTTTCCCATGTTTTTACAGCTACTCCTCTAAGAGATGAGATCATTTCTTCACCCTTTGGAGTCAGGGCTGACCTGTGATTCCCTTGACACATAACATCAAGACTGGTTATTGGGGCCTCCCTGGTGGCAAGGGGTTAAGTCTCAGCACTATCAAGCTATCACCAGCCACTGCGACATGAGTTCGATTCTCAGCCAGGGAGCTGACCCACATGATACAGCAGACCTCTCCTTTCTCACCTGATGCTCCCCTCAGCAGTATAGTTCAGTCAATCTGCCTATTTTGTTCCTCACTCTTGTCTCTGGTAAATCCTCTCAACGCCCACCCCCCCATACCTCTGGCCTGCACCCCCTCTTGTACATATAAATAAATAAAATAAATCTTAAAAAAAAAAGAGAGAAGAAGAAAGAAAGACGGGTCTTAAGACATCTGCAGCATCTGCTTTGGGATTTTTAATACTCCCTTGTGGCATCTGGCTGCTATGTTGAGAGAAAACCTATTCAGGTAGAAAGGTCACATGGAAGAGAACTAAGCTGTCTGATCCCTAGTCCCTGCCAATGGCCAGCCCCAGCCATCTTTATGGCCAGTCCACAGATGATGCAGCCCCTGTGAACCAGCTGTGTCCAGCCAATCCAGGAATTATGAGAGATAATAAAAGGTTCTTTTAAGGTATTAAGTTCTGGGTGGTTTGGTACCCAGCAATAGAACACCCCTCTCTACTGATTGCTTCACAGACACTTAACGGGCATCTAGTTCTCATCGAAAAGTTTCCCTGCTCCCATGTGCAAACCAGCTCCAGGCGTTGCCAGCTCCCCTGCTGACAGCAAACTTCAAGCAGAGACATGTAACCAGATGTCTCACCTTCTCCCACTCTCCACCAGGCAAAAGCCTGGCTTTGGCTCCTCCCACTCTTCCTAGATGGTCTTCTCCAAGGGCCCAGGGACGAACCAGCCTTGAGGCCTGTAGTTTGCCTGATGTGACTCTTGGACAGCAAGCCTCCTGGGGCCTCCGGCCTCTCCTTTATTCTTCCTCCTGGCTCCTCGCCACTCTCCTGACGCTTGCCCTCTATTTCCCATGCCATTTTCTTCCATCTTGCTTGTATGTCTCTTGTCCTCCTCTTTAAATCTCGGTGTTCATCAAGTCTTGAGCCCCCTTGTCCACCATGTTCTTCACTCATTTCCATCAAGCTCACCCACTCCTATATGCTAACACCTCTCTAATCTCTATTTTGAGATATATCAGAATGCTGTCAATCAAGACTCCATCTCCAGGACAAAATGTCCAGCTGCCTTCTTTCCATTTGGAGGCCCTGCAGACACTAGAACCTCAACAATATCCAAATTCACCCATCATTGCAACACCTCCTGCCCCCCTCATTTGCCCCCAGGGACGGGCACCCCCTTCTATTCAGTCTCCCCAACCTGGGACCCTACCTTATTTCATTCTGTCACCCTTCCCCATGTAAAATCAGCCACCAGATCCTGCTACAGTTACCTCTACATTGCTCTGAAATAAATTCTTTCCAGTGCCCTTGCCTAGGCCTCCACCTTTCCTTCCCTGTGACACTTTCAACACCCTCCTCATTGCTATTTCTACCTGCACTTCGACACCCAGACCTTCCTTCAGTCTGAAATAAATAGACCCTAACTATATCACTTTGCAGCTTAAAAGTCCTTCAATAGATCCCATTGCTTTTAGAGTCAAAGTAAGGGCCTGAGGGCCCTCCCTCCCTGCCCCCAGACTCTTTCCCAGCTCCAACTCTGACCATGCCCCACATTCACACTGGACCTGTGCCCCCCACAGGCTCTGCGTTCAAACATTCTTCCTGCCAGGCTCGCGCTTCTGCCCTCCACGGCCCAGCAGACACTGCCTCCTTCAGGCCTTGGCTTCCTCCGGGGAGCCCTGAGAGCTGCACAGCACACTGGCGCCCCTCCCTTTCTTCTCCCCCTCCGCCACATTTCTTTGCTTTCTCTTTGTCCCAGCGCTTATCTCCTTAATGTCACCTGCTTGGTCAGTTATTTTTCTTGTCACCTAAACAGTTGACTGGACGGTGGGAGGTAGGGAGTATCCAGGACCCATTTTAGTATGAACTAGTGCAACAGTTGGCACAAAGTTGATACTCAACAAATGCTTGTAAATTAATGAATCTTGGAAAATGTCATCAGCTTCCTTTCACCAACCCCCATCAAAACCTGGCTTCAACAGACTCGAGGGGTTCCCACCTTCACCTTTCATTCACCTCTGGGGCTGCTCGTATTGAAAATCCCCGATGATAACTATGAACTGGGAATCAATGGCGTCCACTTGACAAGAGTAACTGCTCATTGGACGAGACTTATCACCATTTTAAAAGGGAGGAAAAAAGAAAAAGAAACTGAACTACTATAGAACACCATTGGCACAGAGAAGTGCTGTGATCCCTGAGAAGAGAAGCAGATGAAGTAAGAGCTGACATCGTCTGGTATTCTAATTGGATACATGTTCTGTGACACCGAACAAAGACAGAACTCAAGGGGAGCCTGGTGCTCTTGCTGAGCTGAAGAGACAGAGACTGGAGCATAGCAAGGTGCCGGCTTTTGCGAGTTCTGAGCAGAGGGCCTGATGGGAAGGAGCTGGGCAGAGAGGTTCAGAAATCTGCATGGGGGTTGTCTTAAGCCTTAGAAAGAATTATAAGGTGTTCATGTCTAGGAGGAGACTCAGTGAGACCAAGCAAAGACCAATTATCAGAAGAAAAATTAGTATCAAGGAATTATGAGTTGAACAATGAGCAGAGCTCTCAGGGCTGAGAGACTGACTTCCAAACATTCAAAAGAAAAAGGTTTTGTTGATCAACTTCACAAAACTTAAAAGTGAGCTTCAAAAGGACTGACTTGCTCCACAACTACCTGTCGAAGCAATATCATTAATACTTGCAAAAAAGACAACAAAATCCAAACACTGAACAATGGACTATCACAATGTCCTGAATCCAAATAGAACCTACCAGACAGGCTGAAAAGCAGGGAAATTAACCCAAAACTGAAAGAAATATAACTCAATAGAAACAGACTTAGATAATGAAATTATGGAATTAATAAAGACATTTAAAGCACTTATTCTACAGCTATTCAAAGGCTTAAAAGAAAACAAAGTTAGAGATCAATGGAAACCATGAAAAGAAACAATAGAACTTCTAAGACTAAAAAATACAATATATGAAATGAAAACTTCACAGGAAGGAATTAATTACAGATGACACTACAGATCAAAAAAAAAAAAGTCATCATGAACTTGAAGATAGAGCAACAAATATCCAGGGAAATTAGAAAATATTTTTGAATGAAATGGAAAAATAAAAATAATATAGCTATATTTGTAGGTTGCAGCTATAAAAAAATAACTGATAAGAAATAGATTTAAATGCTTTTATTAGATAAAACAAAAGTCTTAAAACATTTGTGCAGAAAAGAAAGCCTGACACTAGCCTTAGAAAGACCTGTTTACAAAGTTGACCCTTGACTGGTATCTGTGAACTTACATTTCAAGAGAATTCCCATCATTCCCTGAAAAATGTAGCTTACTGTACCTAAATGGTGTGTGTAAACAATATGGTGTGTGTTTACCATGGCATTCCTTCTGGGAGCCTGGAATGCCAGTGTGTGCCAGGCAGAAGGTGCCTACAGGATGAGCTCCCAGGAAATCCGCTGGGCACCAAGTCTCTAATGTCAAGTGTTGGCACAACTCATTGCTGGAAGGACTAAGTCATGTAACATCACTGTAAGCAGATTCTTGGAAGCTTGTGCTTGGTTTTCTCAAACACACACCAAGTGGCTTTGCAATTTTGATTTGTACCTTTTGCTATAATATCTTAACAATGAGGATGACTACACAGTGAGTCCTATAAGTCATGCTAGAAAATCATTCAGCCTGGAATGGCCTTGGGGACTCCTGACACACATTGATTCACCTAACGAAGTCTCAAAAAAGAAACTGGAAAAAAAAAAATGTACGTAGAAGGAAGGAAAAATAAAGAACAAAAATCAATAGACTAGAAAATGGACACACACTATACTCAATGAAACCAATCGCTTATGCCTTTGAAAATATCAATAAAATTCAATAAAACTTCCACTAGATTGATCAAAAAATAAAACAAATTATTAATATCATGAATCTAAGTGAGTTCATCACTATAAACCTTACAGATATCCAAAAGGAAACCAAAGAGTATTTAAGATAACTTTGGCAACTTAAATAATCAAATTCCTTGAAAAACACAAAGGACCAAATTTAATAGAAAATATAAATAGTTCCAGATCTATCGCAGAAATTGAAATCATAGAATCTTCCCACAAAGGGAAATTCCAAGCTCATCTCGCCTGATAGAGAATTTTATCAAACATTTAAATAAGAAATATTACCAATCAAACACCAACTCTTTCAAAATAGAGAGGATGAAATATTTCTCATCTTTTTCATATGGTAAACATAGTAACACCAAACAAAAATATTACAAGGAAATTACAAACCAACGATCTGGGCAAAACCCCTACCCACTCTCCAATACACACTGCAGCCTGCATGGATCTATACAAAACAGAACATAATGTTTACTTGCACTTCCAGAGTGTTCTAGAGCAGGTAAAACGGATTTGTAGTAACAGAAATCAAAACAGTGGTTCCCTGGTAGGAGCATGGCGAGGCTTTGACTGGGACGGAGCGTGAAGAAATGCGCGGGGTGATGGAAATGAGCTTTCCCTTTAGTGTGGCCAGGTTATACCACTAGATGCATCTGTCAAAACTTATTTACTACGCAGACAAAATCTGTGCATTTTGTAGATTACTTTCCATAAAATTGACTTTTTTAAAAAATAAATAAATGACTAAAGGCAGAAAGGGAATGTAGTATTGGAAGGAGGAAAGGACGGAGCCTGGAGACTGCAGATCTGAGCCCCACTGGGAGCTGCTGTCACGACCCCTGGGTTGGCAACGGCCCCTGGGTCTGCCTTGCCCTCCTGGGTTGGCAGAGGCGGCCCATGGAGACAGTGAGACAGACCACAGGCCCTGAAGACCTGGCCCTTTGTGGGTTTGCTTTTCTTTTTGTTCAATTCAGAAATCATCTATCAAGAACCTACTATATACCATCTCCTACGTGCCAGGAGATTTGTTCCCACTAATCGCTTATTGAAGGATGCCAGATGCGTGGATTCCAGCCCTGACTCAGGACTGAATAATGGAATGATCTTGCCCAAGTTCTTCCATTTGCCTGTTTCCTTCTCTGTAAAGTGGGGAAATTGTGTGTCCTGGCAGTTTTATTGTACAGATGAGATGGGGTAGTTGTTATGAAGCACTTGACCCGAGTCAACTATAAATGTGGGGAGCTGGTAATGAGGCAGAGCTCGCCACATCAAGAGCACAGGCTAGGTGCCCCGCATGGGGGTTGAAGGAGGGATACGGATGGACCGTGGGCAGCCTAGTGTTTGAGGGCCTGGGCTTGGAGTCGTCCCCCCTCACCTAGCTGTGTCACTCATCTTATCCCATCCACCTCCCCCACCCTACCAGCCCCCCACCAGTGGGGTGGTCTTGTTGGTCAGGAAGGCAGAAAAAGGCAAAAAACCCCACAGGGGTCTTGATACCAACAAGCCGGGTTCTGGGCCCTGATCTGCCAGTTCCATGAGAGATGCTTTGGATAATCACAAACTCTGAGCTTCTGTTTCCTGTCCAGTGGGGGTAATGGGACTCCTAGGACATGCTGGTATATCAAAATTTATAGCTGCAAAAATACCACATGCTGGAATTTTCTTTCAAGAAACTAAATTCTGTCCATCTCCTCCATCATCATCAGGCTTTCTGTCCTCAGCCTGGGAAAGGAGAAGGCTCATGTGCTCCAGGCCTTGGGTCTCCACTCTGTCTTGGCCACAGCAGACACCCTCCTGCTTACAGATGGTGCAGCCCCTGACGCCAATGGTTCCCTGCTCTGCTGGGTGTGAGGCTGCAGCAGGCACAGGACTCTCCACTCAGGTGTGCCGAGACCTGGTCACACCCAGGCCAAGCCTGCTGGGCAGACCTCTGCTCTCAGTCCTCAGGGGACACCCTTCCCAGGGCCTTGCCCTCAAAAGCCCTCCACACCATCTTGCAGCCTCTTGTGAGAAAGCATTGAAGACTTGGGCTAGTTTCTAGTACAATCCCCAAATCACTCAGGTAAAGGAAAGAGAAAGCCTGGTCATCAGGGGAATAACAAGCAGGGCATAACTTCTGCACAGAACCCCTCAGTGGGTCCCCAGAGACCATTCTGTCTGGTGCCTGGCTGTGTATGAGGCTACACTGAAACCACACAGAAGGTACCTGCCTGGCATGGGCCCACAGCAGGGCCTCTGACCCCTGTACCCAGAGCTCTCCGTCCTTGTAATCCATGAAAACAGGCACTGCAGGTGGTGCAGGAAAGACCCAGAGAGGGTACAAACTTTAGGGAAGGTCACACAGTAAAGCAGGGTACCCAAAGCACCTGGTTAGTACTGCTTCCCTCCTCCAGAGGCCTCTGCCACCAGGAGAGAGGGCAAGGCGGGCGCATTTCCAGAGTGTCTGGCTGGCAGCCTTGAAGGTGATGCAGGTCCTAATGAGAGTTAAAATTAGAATTAATTGGAGAAGTATTTTTGTCCCAGAGCTGAGTGTGCGGGCAGTGGAGGAACCCAGTGCTGCAGTAGCAGGGTTGGCAAGGAGGGGCACCCACAGGGGCAGTGGGCGCGGAGAGCGGCAGAGGGCGGATCTGATGCGGGCAGAGTTTCCCTCTTCGCCGAAAGCCCAGAGAGTGAGCCTCTGTGTACCAGCAAGGTACACAGCGTTCACGCCTGGTTTGCCTGTCTGGGAAATGGGCCCAGAGGGGCTGTGAGATTTGTTCTTTTCTCCTCCATTAAAGAAACTGCAAGAACAAGGTTGCTAAGGCCCAAAATGTTTATCTTAAAATGCTACACATGAGAGTGATGGCATTCAGACGTGGGGCCTTTAGAAGAGGTAATCTCCCCAAAGAGCTCCCTCACCCGTCCTACCACGAGAGGTCACAGTGAGAGGATGGCTGTCCGTGAACCCAGAGGCAGCCCTCACCACACACCCAATCTGCTGGCTTCAGGGCCTCCAGCATCCAGAGCTGTGAGAAATAAAAGCTGTTGTTAAGCCCCCCAGGATATGGTGATTTGCTAGGGTTGCCTGAGAGACAAGAGACAACAGTGGCCTCACTCTCCACACCCTTCATCACAAATTTTGGAGCAAAGAAAGAACACCAAGTGTCCTCAGTGGCCAAGCTGTGGGGTACCCCTAGGGAGGCCCCGTAACATCATGGAGGTGATTAAAAATGCCCCTGACACCTGCAGAGGTAGGCCAGGAGCAGGGTGCACTTTATAAAAAAGTTGCTTCCTTTACAAAAGGAGATGCCTCCTCCCCCACCCCAGTTCCCTGGCTTCAGGAGCTCCCCTCCTTTGTTCTGGTGTTGGAGGGGTTGGAGGAAAGGGAGTGGGGGTGTGACTGCTGTGGCCACTACTCTGTTCTGAGGGACATCTCTTCACCCATAAGGGGAGGGCCTGGAGGGAGTGGCCTTGGGCTGGGGTGGTGTCGGAGGCTGGAAAGTCCGTGAGAGACAGAAGCCCCTGTGGTCAGATGGGCCTGGATTACCATCACTTCTCAGGGATGCCCAGCCGTCCGGGCTTGGGAAGAGGGGGGCACCCCCATCTCATGCCTGGCTGCCTGCATGGCCTGAGGTCTAGAATACCATTGAACCCCACTTCTTCTTCCCATAGGCATGGTGGCTGACGCTGGAAGGAGACCAAGGGCAGGGAGTCTGTAAGTAAGGAGGCCACCTGGGTGGGATGGACTGACCACCATGGCTCTGGCTGCTGGTTGATGGGGATGGGACACCTTATTTTTCTGTAAAGGGGGTTAAATCCCCTACAATTTTCTCCCAGCCTCCACCTCTTCCTTTTCATCCTCCTCCACTCTGCCTACATGATCAATCTGGAAAATAATCTTGATCATGGTGTTCCTTGCTCAACTACCCTCAGTAGCTCCCCATCACCTCAGCTAGATTCCCCAGCTTGGATGAGAACTGAAACTCCATAAAGTCTGTATGAAGCATCTGGAGCCCCTAGTGCCTTCCATGACAGTCTTCACAGTCCACAGACTCTCAGAAACGTCTCCAGTTTCTTATGTGACAGTGAAGCTATCTGATGCTCAGAGATGCTAAGTGACTTGCCGGAGGTCACACAGCAGGATGACTTAAAATTCGAATCTAGCCCTGGTGAGTGGTTAGAACTCATGCCCTACCCACAAAGGGGTCATATGCCCAGGAAGTTGTATCCCTTGGCTGGGGAGAGCCTGGGCCCTGGGTGGGTGGGAAAATAGCAGGGAAGGAAGCAGGAGGTTGGACAGTAGCTCTGGAGGCAGCACCCACACCACAACTCCAGAGTTTGGGCCCCAGACAACTCTGCTATGCCTTAGCTGCCTCCTGCGGGGAGTGGCTAATACAACCCCTACCTGCCTCCTCGGTTCCTCGGGAGGGTGGATAGTGGGTGCTGCCAGGTACAGCCCATGGCTTATTCCACAGCCCTTACCTTACACAGACTCCAGAGCCTCAAGGTTGTGGGTACAGCCACTGCAGGCCCCCTCCCACCATGCTTTCTTAGTGGCTGCCCACAGTGGGACTTTGCAGGCCCAGTAAACACCCCCTCACCCCCTTTGCTGAAAGGAAACTTTTTTAAAGCAGCAGAAACCTACATCTCTACATGCTGGGTATGCTGGTGACAGGAAAAGAGCATCGCTTCAGAGAGGAAAGGGCCATGGGAGGGTGGGGGCGGAGGCCTGGCAGAAGAGAACAGAAAAGAGAGCAACGGAGATCTGATAAGGGAACTCTGCTCATCTTGGCCCAGGAGTGGGGGGGTGGAGGGGGCTTGCAGGTTATCAGGGGATCAGCCCTCCTTGCAACTGTTGAGCTCAAGGTCGTCTGAGGTGGCCCAGGATGGCACCCAAACTGCTTGGGCACCCAGACTCCAGCATTTCAAGGCTCAGCAAGGTTCTGCTTGGAGCACACTGTTTTCTTTCTAGGTGTCTGATGTGTTCTGGGCTCTGATTCCCTCCCGAGATAGCTTAGAGAAAAGAAATGGACCTTGTCACTATTTTTTAAAGTCTGCAGATGCCTTTGTCAAGCTCTGCAACCAAATGACCCACGACCTTGGGCCAGTCTCTGCTCATGGTGCTTCAGCATCTGCCTCCCCCAGATGAAGGTGCCGGCTGTCTATGATGATGGCATCAGAACATAGATACTACTGGCCTGGGAATCAGGAAGTTTAGGGTCATGGGCTCTGTGGCCCTGAGCAAGTCGTGTTAGCTAGGGTGACAAGACCGTGCCAGTTTAGCATTGAAACTCTTGGGTCCTGGGGAAACCACTGGCCACCCTTTACCCCTTGCACTGGGGTTTCCTCTAATGAGTCTGTGGAGGCCATGGCCCTCACTCTGGCTGAGAACTGGGCCAGACTTACATTCTAACTGAGACTGGACATGCATGAGGCCGTGGCCCTCTCCCTAGCCGAGGACTGGGCCAAACTTACATTCTAACTGAGAGACTGGACATGCATATGTCCCAGGGGTCCAGACAAGGACAGGCAGTCAGAGAAGGGAAGCGAAGAGGGATGCAGACACAGGGAGGCTTGCCTTGGCATGGGCACAGGGACTTACAGCTGAGAAGTGCAGGGGAGAGTGTTCCAGTGGGTAGAAGCTTAAGCAAAAGCTGAGAGACCAGATATGGGGGTGAGCAACATGCCAAGTTAGATGGTAGGGCCCCAACTGGTTCTCCAGGGCGCCATAGTTGAATTTCTAAATCCAGCGTCTCCACTTTCTGAATTCCCTGGGCTACATCTACTGCCAAATGATTTGCATCAAAACAAACACATAAAAAAGAAAAACGTGACAACAAAGGTTTGGTGTGCGGTTGTTTGTTTGCTTTTTATGTGAAGATAGGCTTTTCACAGAAATTAAAAACCCCCAAAGGGGCTCTAGAAGCGATGCCCAGACCCCCATGCGTCCCAGGCTCCCTGTGCAGCCCACTGCAGCAGAGGCAGACCACCCCAGAGAGACCAACAGGAGGCCACTGGCAAGGGCCAGCCCCATGGGCCCAAGCACACCTCAGGCTGCTCACCTGCCGAGCCCCGCCCCCTCAAAGCATCTCACCAACAGCCTGGGGCTTGGGCCACTAGTCATCCTGGTTCCTTGTACCCTGGAGACCTCACACTTCCTAGTGGGCTGCCCTGGACAATGACTCACCTCCTCTGAGCCTCAGTTATCTCATCTGCTAAAGGAGGACAGTAAGCATGCCTCGGAGTGTTTGGAACAAGTGGCAAGCTTGGAGGGCTGGCCAGGTCAGGAGGCCTAACAGGTGCATTTCTGACCCTCCCTGGAAAGTGCAAACCCATCTGGCACATCCAGAAGGGCAGCCAGCTAGAGGCAGGTGAAAGGTTGGTCTTACCTGCCTGGCTGAAAGTTCCAGCCTGTCCATTAGAAGAAGGGGAGGAGCTACATTGGCTGGGTGCAGGAGAACGCAGTGAATTCTCTCACTATCTCAGTGGCCATCTCAGCTGGCCTGTGTCCTCTAGGGGCCAGGCCAGATCAGCTCTTCCTTGCCTGCCGGCATTTGCTAAGCACCTCCAGCCCCTTGATAGGCAAAGTCACATGACTCCACGCACACCATAATATCCAAATAAGCCATAAATCTCCCGTACTTGCCTGTTCCCTCTGTACCATCAGTGACTCGGTCGGAGAGGTCCAGGCTACCCAGTACCTTCGTCAACAAGCTGAGTCTTGAAAATGTGGCAACTAGTCCCATATCTCACAGCATAAAGCGCAACGAGGACTGGAATCAGTTGCATGTCTGGGTTCTGGCCTCGGCATACAAAAGACTCCAAGGCAAAAGGCCCCAGCAGAAAGGCTCTTTGGGAGCCAAGGAGGTTCCCGAGCAGGGGCACAGCACCACTGTCGTCCTGAGCTGGTAGACACAGAACGGCGGGGAGGCTCAGAGAAAGGCCCAAACAGCAGGGCGCAGAGGGAAGCCCAGACCACTGTGGTGCTCAGCTTCTGGGCCCGTGGGCAGCAAGTAGAGGTACAGGGAGCAAGAGACTGGGGGGGGGACAGCTGGGGTGTGTTACCCTCCCCGCCCCACCCCGCCCCCCATGGGCTTCACCGGGTCACTACCCCCCCTCCTTAGAAGGAAGCAGTGGGGGCTGTGGCTCCCCAGTGCAAGTCAGCCACACACCAGCCTCCTGCACCCACTGCGTTTCCCAGGCTGATTCCCTTGCCAGATTGATGAACAACGTAATAAAGGGGGCAATCACATTATTCCTGAATGCATTTTAATAAAAATCAAATAAAAGCAATTATGTGAATTTTCAAGAGGATCACCTCTCCTCCTTTCCCTGAGGTAGGAAATGGAATGAATTCAGGAAATCATTAAAATCAGAAACCCGAGCTGTGTGCCACTGCTGCGCTGGCGGCGGGCACACAGGCACAGGGAGACCCAGTCCCCAGGGGCCTCCTGGGCGCCTTTCTTTAGCTCCTTGAGTGGAAATCCCACCTATGGCTGAAGAAGGATAATTAAGGGCCAAGAGAGGAGCTTTGAATCCAGGCTGCCTGTCCCCCCAGCACAAACTTCCTGGCTTCCAAGGGACTTCAGGCTCCCTGAGAGAAGGTTCTCCAACCTAGCTCAGGGGCCGGTGGGTAAGGCGGGCATGGGGCCTGCAAAGGGTCCCTAGATGAAGACAGTTCTCCCGTAGGAAGAGGGAGACAGGAAACTCTCAGCAGCCACAGGCTGAAACACTGGGTCCCCATGCAAAAGGACAGGTCCCGCCAGGGGATGATGGTCCCTGTTCCTCCAAAGGGAGGCACAACCTTATGAGCTGCAAGGCAGTTTGGTCACTGGCTAGTCTCACGTGCACACGTGACCCTCCGGCTGGCGTGTCCATTTGAGACTGAGAAGGCAAGGCCCAGAGAGACCAGTGAGGCCACCCAGTGGGTGAGGCACGGACCTTGCGCGGCACCTATCACCCCAACTACCCTCTCCTGCACACCAGCCAGGAAATCTCCAGACCATGAAGTGAGGATATCCATCTTGCAGGTTCAGGACTGAGCTCCCGTCACCTGCTCCAAGCACCCCTGCTAAAAGCGAGGCGCCCCAGATTTTGCCCAGGACTGTCTGAGTAGAGTTGAAACTTCTGATTATCAATCCACAGAGTCCATCATTCATCACAGGAGTCTTTACTCAGAACATTCCAAGTTGCGCGTAGGTCCTGGAAAACAAGAGTTAACCATCTCCCCTAACTCCAGCCTCCATTTTCACACTGGCTAATCCACAAGACGCCCCCACCTGAAGTAGGCTGAGGTGTTCTGGGAGGGGCATCCCAATCACCCCCAAGATCACCTCCCGCTACCACCACAGTCCTGGTTCTCAGTTGCGGGCAGACAGAAAAGCTGGCAGTAATAGGTCCCCTTTTAGGATGCCTGACCTGAAGGATCAAACTGGGGTGAGGAGCATTAACTGTAGCCTTAAGCCACTCCCACCAGCTCTCTGGGGATGCACTTGCGTGCTCATGTGCACTGAGTGCTGGTGATGGGAGGAGGGCCGGCTGGGGCCCAGTTGAGACATTTGGGGCTGTCCCAGTGTCCTGGCTAAGGCAGCTCGGAGCTTCCCTTCACCACTCCTGCTGCTAACAGCTATGGCGCCCTCCTACAGGACACTCAGAGAAGTGCACCACAAGCAAAGTCTCCTTGGGGGGAAACCACAAAGGAGGAAGTTTCTGGGCCCCGCCCTCCTGATGCCAGATTTCCCTTGAAAAGGGAAGGGCTCCTTGGGTCTCTTGTCCTAGTGCTGACCCCAGGTACCCCTCTGAGGACTCTGGGCTGCAGGGCCTCATCTGGGAGAGGGAGCAGTGCAGGGGTTTTCAGAGCTGGTGCACAGGGGACAGGGGAGAGCAGGTCAAGATGGAGCTTGTGAGCCTTCTACCATTCTGCCTCCTCAGAGATTCTCTCCCCTCTCCCCTCAATACCCGCCCTCTGCCCTCAGGCCTCCCACACGGCAGGCACTCCGGAAATGTGCGCCTAGTGATGCTAGCAATCAATGCCATCCAGAAGTGGGAGGCTGAAAGCAGGCAAAGAAAGTAGCCCCTGCGTGTGCCAGGGTCTGTGTCCTTGGACATGTGTATGCATGTGTGTGAGCACGTGTGGACGTGTGCACACCCACTCCAAGGCACACCCACCGGCCTGCACGTGTCCCACACACGCAGATGGATCGACAACAGATGCAAGCCACGAGAGGTCTCCAGCCAACCTTGCCCCCTCATTGCCCCACCAGGCAGACCCAAGGCAAGCTGGCAAACTGACTGCAGGTGCTGCCCCATGGGACCGCACAGGATGTCCGCCTGCTCTCACCTTCAGCCCCAGTCTCTCTTGTTCACTCTGGTAGTCAGCCTGGGCCTGACACTGATGATGCCTGGGGCCTGGGCATGAAAGTCTTGATAGCCACTAGAACATTGGCCCTGAAATAAAGGCTGATGAGCGAGACGCCCAGAGAGTCCGACAGGGAGTGGATGAGCACCTCAAACGCCGCAGGTGGTCATGAAGAAAACCCCCCTCCAGAAACTAAACCTCGGAACTAGACCTAGGCGGAGGAGCTGGGTCTCCCAAGCACACTGGATGGGAAGGGGATTTCAGGTGGGGGTTCAGTCTATGCAAAGGCATTAACAGCATGCCTGCTTCAAAGAACACCTGCTGGTCACACCAGGGTGGAAGTCTTGTAGTAGAGCATTCTCCGGAGAAGGCAAAATAGGGCACCACACCGCAAGGAACCCCGATGTGTGGCAACTCCAGAAGACAGCTCCGGAGGGAAAGGGTGCACGGGTGTGCCTCACGGTGGCTCTCCTTTCCTTTCAAGGTAGGTACTTTCTCTGGGTAGGCAGCATGTAACTCAACGGCTCTCGAGAGTGTGATAAACCCAGGGATGCCACCACCCAACTCGGTGTGCTGAAGTTCCTTTCAATGAGGCGGGTAGGAAGCTGTGAACTTCAGGTGGCTCCTTCCCTCTGGGAAGCTAGGGTCCGGGAGGGGCAGGGGTTCATTGGTGTCTGGAACCCTCTGGTTCTTAAGTACAGTGATCATGAACATTCATTTTAATTTGTTTCCTAGCTTACAAATAGTCTTTTATGTATGAAATATAATGTAATAAAACTTTTAATTGTGTTTATGCCCAGGTTTACAGGATGTTCCGAGGCTGCGTTGGCTGTGATGCCTCTATGTGATTACCCGGGCTTGGCCTCCTCCCAGGTGCCCCAGCCTCTGCTCTGGGGCAGTGCAAGGGATTCTTGTCCTGATTCCATGGGGGCTGTAAAGCTTCTGGTTCTTTCCAGAGCAAGGCCAGGTGTGCCTAGGAAGGGAGGGGGTGCTTCCCCGGCCAACTTGCCTTAGGCACGTCCTTTTCCCCTCTCTGGGCCTCAGCGCCCTTCTGCTCGGCTTTGGTCCTGGGTTGCAATTCAGCTCACCCACACAGCACAGGGGCATGGAAGCGCTCCCCAACTGGAACATGAGACCATGACAGAACTGCTGTGAGGGCTGAGTGAGCTGGAGCACTCTAGGACAGTTCCTGGCATGTGACAGATACTCCACAAACACAGATTTAAACAAAACCCACCGAACAGAGACACTCCGTGGAAACAGTGTGATGGAGTCTGGAGGCTCTCTGCTCTGGGCCTGGACCCACCACTCACCCACCCATCAGGAAGCCTCTGGGATCCTTTCACCCCTGGGACTCACTCCACTCCTGAGTGCAAGCACCCAGTTCCCCTCGGAGAGAATAAATAAATTGAGAAAGTTCTGGCCAAGACAGCTCTGCAAATGCCAGGGTCAGTAACCAGGGCTTCTAATCCCCAAACCCTCTCCCCAGGGGGGAACCCCAGAGGGGGAGATGCCTCAGGGCACACCTGGGGCAGCAATAATCTCAGGGCCAGGCCCAGTGCTTGCTCCAGCTCAGAGTTAGGGGCCTGGGTAGGGGGTGGACTAGTGTGGATCAAAGGCAGAGGGAATTAGCATCACAGAGAGCCCCGAGGAGGGGAGGCGGGGATTAATTCACTCTCCTCTTCCTGCTGTTCTTCCGATGCCCAAGGCACTGGGGG
>NW_004567112.1:32311479-32321054 GCF_000260355.1 Condylura cristata | reverse complement strand
CTTCCTAGAGAAGGTAGAGTCTTGGTTCTGAATGGACAGGCGCGAGATGCCTGGGTCCGAGGCTGAAGTCCAGACATTGGCAAAGGCAAGGCAGTGTACCGCCACGGAGCCCGTCAGTGACACAGAAGAGCATACACTGTGTGTGACCACCACCACAAGAGGGACAGGACACTAGCGGTTCATCATCACACACTTCAGGGGCCTTTTCCGGTGCGCGTGTCCGGGCTTCAGCCTCTGCAGACGTGCCGGCCCTGGGACTCTTCATTCCTGCCGGTTCAGAATCAGGATTCCAGAATGTGCACGTGGGTGTGGGTCTGGGACTCCACGATGCTCAGCAAGCCTCATGTGGGACTGTGTGCGTAAGTCTGGGAGGCCATGGTGTCTAGTGTGTGACACGGGTGGTCAGAGGGGCTTTTGAAAACACTGAACTGGGCAGAAGGGCAAGAGGGGAGTTTAGTATTTCTCAGAGAAACAGCTAGAAGGAACACAATCACCTCACAGGCCTCCGAAGAGGTTCCACAGGCTGTCCCGATTCGATAGGCCTCCCTTCCCTGCCACCAAATGGCAGTGGGAGAACACCTGGTTTAACCTCTCCATTCCTGTTTCCTCATTTTAAAGAAAGATTTCTTTATTTACACATACAGAGCTGGGATACAGGCCAGAGGTGTGGGGGCAGTGAGAGGATTCACCAAGGACAGAGTGGGGAGCAGAACAGGACAACTGACAAAGTACACTGCTGAGGGGAGCAGTGGGTGGGTCAGGAGAGGTCTGCTGTACTATGTGGGTCAGAGGTCTGCTGCACTATGTGGGTCACCTCCCTGGTGGGGGATCCAACTCGTGCTAAAGCAGCTGCAGCTAGCTTACAATGCTGCACTTTAAACCCATTGCACCACCAGGGAGGGCCAGTTTCCTCATTTTAAATGAAGGCAATCACTGTGGTTGTGAGGATTAAGTTAGTCAAAGGAAGCATTTAAGACAGCCACTTCAGCATGAGTTCAATCCCTGGCCAGGGAGCTGACCCACATGGCGTGGCAGACCTCTCCTGATTGCCCGCTGCTCCCCTCAGCAGTGTACTTCATCAATCTGCCTGTTCTGCTCCCCGCTCTGTCTCTGGTGAATCCTCTCACAGCCCCTGCACCTCTGGCCTGTATCCCACTTCTGTAAGCATAAATAAATAAATCTTAAGAAAAAAAAAAAAAAGACAGTCCTAGCACACCATGAATGCTCTCAAGGGATTCATTAGTACAATTAGCACTACCTGGAGGGGGCATGGTGGTGCTGAACCAGGCAGGCCGGAGGAACAGGGTCAGCCCTGAGCCTGCCAGGAGTTGTCTTTGCAGAAGCCTGGCGGGAAGATTGCTTTCAAGCCAGGAGAGCTGGGCAGCCTTTGGCAGTGCCAGGAAAACGGAACATGTGGTGTGAGAAGAATCACGAGGAACAACCTGAGCCAACTTGGCAGGCTTGGTGCCCACTGGGTGTGCACATGGAGCTCCGCCCACCCTCCACTTCCAATTCCCCATGCCCCACCAAGTACCTCCCACCCCCTTCCAGCACCAGCGGGAAAGACAAGCATGACCGCTATCTCCAGCCCTGCTTTATCCTTCTAGCTCTCAAGGTCCCCATTCTGCAGATGGGGAAACTGAGGTTCAGAGACGTGGAAGGATATAACCAAGAGACAGAGTTGGATTCAGGAACCCAGGACTTTATAGAGAAACAAAATGCCAGTCTGGCCCCCCGGGTAGCACAATTCACACCCAGTTCTTCAGGGTCTCCACTGGTTTAACAAACATTGAAAGCAGTCGCCTACCTGTTCCTGAATCACAGATTAGGCCACTCACTCCCTCCTCCCCACATTCAACATCTCTGATCTACCCATCCACCAGAACTTGAGGATGTGCCTAACTTATCCCATAATGAACCCATAACATACCTCTTCCACCTCCACTTTTGTCCCTGCAGTTCTGTCTTGTCAGAATTTCTGGTCCAAATCCTCTATCTGTTAAGGACCACAGCGACTGCTATCTCTTCTATAACACCTTCTCTGATTACCTTGCCTTGGTCCCCTGCCCACCAGAGACCAAGCATACGCCTCTCTTCAACACTAAACTCTACCTGTTGGGGGAGGGGGGTTCTGTACACCCTCACTCCCATAGGCCAGGGCACCATGAGGACAGATGTCTACACCATTCCATAAGCCTCCAAGTCCCTGTTCCATGGCCATATAACAGTATTCAACAGCTAAAGCTCAGAATATTTTCCCAGATTCAAATCTCAGCTCTCCCACTCACTAGCTGTGTGACCTTGGGCTTGTTATCTAAACTCTCTGTGCCTCAGATTGTTCCTCTATTAAGGAAGATACTAAGAGTTCCCAAGGCACCAAGATTGTGATGAAAATGTAATGAATTAACATGTAAGTCCTGAGAACAAAACCCTGTAGTCACCCCTTTATCTTCTAAGTATATATTCCAAGACCCTAAGTGGAAGCCTAAAACTATGGATAGTCCCAAATGCTATATAAACTGCTCTTTCCTCCACAGACATTCCTATGATAAAGTTTAATTTACAAGTCAGTCATAGTAAGAGATTAACAAGAATTAATAATAAAATAGAACATCATGACAATATCCTATAGTAAAAACCTTGCGAATGTGGTGGCTTGCTCTCAGACTAACTTATTGTATGTAGTATTTTCAAATCATGGTTGACTGCAGCTAACTGAAACTTCAGAAAGCAAAACTGGATTAGCGGGGACTACTGTACACAGTAATTGCTATGGAAGTGTTTACTATCACTGTTAATATTTATAGTTATTATTATAACCGGACTACAAGAAAGGACACGATCTCTGTCCCTCAGAGGATAGGAATCCAGACAAGAACAGAAAAGGGGGTTCCTATTTCTGATCTCACCGCATAATCAAGCCACCTTGGTGGTTATCACCAATCCCACTTTACAGACAAGGAAACTGAGGCTCCAAAAGGTGGAGTCAGTTCTCGAGGGAGGAATTGTGCAGATCCAAAGTCCATGCTCTTTCAACAAGCCCGCGCTGCCTCTCAGTCTGGCAGTGAGATAAGCAGTGTACACAAATAGCTGTAATCCAAGGTAGAAAGTGATAAATGCCAAACAGGGACTGATAACAGCTTTGGGAGGGCCGAGCTTCAGGCTCAAGGGGAATGGTGGAGGTCAGGGCAGGCTTCAGAGTAGGTGATACCTAAGTGCAGCCTCAAAGGAAGCCAGACTCAGTGGGGAGTTTCCGTTGGGGGCTGGGAACAACATGAACAAAAACATGGTTACTCTGTCCATGCTACCCATGTTTCACAGAGCCCCAATAAAAAATCTCTGAGAGGGAGGGCACGGAGGAAGTTGAGAGGGAGACAGACTGAGAGGGAGGAAGGGTGGGTAGATTAGCCCACTCGGCCCAAGAACCCAAGAACTTCACCGCTCACCAGGACAGAGGGTCAAAGCTTTCAACTCCCTGAGTGGCTTCCTGGGACCAAGGGTCTCCCTTGTCCTAAGATAGCCTGGGGAAGTAGCTCAGGACTTCCGGCTGGAGTTCCTGACACGGTTTTTTTGCTTAGTACCAGGAAGAGCTCCCCCCCACCCCCCCAATAAAGCCAGACAGGGCTCCTCTGTGAGACAAGGCTGCAGTGTGAGCTCACACTGGCTCCCAGGACTCAACTATTAAATTTTCAGAACTGCATGAGCCGGTTGATACTGGCCGCTTGAAACCGGCCATTTACACCAGGGAAATGGGCAAATGCTACCAATCAGGTTTCTCCCTTTTTGGAGAGCCGGATGTTAGACTACTCGCAGTGTCTGTGACGTGACAGAGCATGCTCCCCATTTCCAGAAGAATGCAAGCTGAGACTGTCCCCTCCTGGGGAGAATGAGGCCCAAGGGTTCTCGCTTAGTGGGGGTCTCACATGACCCCTGGAAACTCTTTCTGACTTTGAGAGCCTACCAAATGTCAGGTTTAGGGAAAAAACAGGGTAATTATTCACGCCAGGAAATCATTAACTACTTGACTGAGAGGCTAGAAATAGGGCAGGACCTGAGAAAACATGTGAGGGGCTCACAGATTTCACAGGTGGGAAACCTCACGCAATCTCACACGGGGAATGAAGGGTGACATCTGAAGTAGACCCCACATCTCCAGCCTCCCAGCCATGGACTCCCCGGGGCATGTGACGACGCTGGTGGGGTTAGGAGATCTCCTTGCCGTTTGACAGGTGTCTATCTCCTCTGCCGGAACTTAAGTTTTGATCATGGGGCTCACGTCCCTTGTGTTCACTGTTGGATCAACTCTAGTGCCCAGTTTTGTGCCTGGAACACAGCAGGTATTCAAGAAGTATCTGTTAAAATGAATCCATGTGTCTGGAATCCTGTTTCCTGGCGGCATTTGGAGCTGCAGGAATATTATCTTCTGAGTCCACTGCCACTTGGGCTGCCTCCTGCTTAGGGACAAGGAATCAAGAGAACAGGGTTTAAATATCTGCTCTGTTCCTCCTTGTATGACCTTGGCCAAACCACTTGGCCTCTTGAACTCTCAGTTATTCCTCTGAAAAGTGGGTTGCTCAGTGCTTCTCGAGGCTGCTGCAGCACTCTGGAGAGACATGCGTGCTCATAACCGGCTCTGAATTGCTGTACCCCTTGGAGGAAGAGGGGAGCTTGGAAAGCAGGTTTTGGTGGCCTGGCCAATTCCCAGGGTTTCCAATGGACACTGGATGGTGACAGGCTGCTATTCTCTTGAGGCTGATATTTGGGATAATGTGAGCCAGACCAGCTGGTATTGGGGAGGGGGTGGGGGGATTGGGAAGTGCAACATGGCAGTGTAAGACAGAGAATGAAATGAAATAGCAAGGGACAGTTGGGGGAACCCTTTTTCTTCTAAGAGCAACTCTGTGGACCACTGAGTGGAGGTGAGCCACTGGCTTTAAAACACTTGAGTCTCACAACTGTTTGTGGCCACCTCTGTTCCCCCACGGCCTCAGGTCTTCACCACTGCGAACTGCCTTAAAGAGTGATCTAAGGACTGGCACCTGCCAAGTCAGGTAGGGGTGGGGTGGAACATCATGCTATGCTCTGAAATCAACCCAGTGTTCTAAACAACCCCACAGAGAAAGGATTTCTGCCACCCTTCAGGGCAGGCAACTGAAGGCCCTTCCCTGTAGGGTGGGAGGACAGGCTGGCAGGCCAGGAACCCCAGCTCTGCCCAGCTGCGGGTGAAAGAGGAAAGAAAGCTGGGGTGGTACTGCTCCTACACCTTCCTGAGTGGCATCTGACTTTTGTCAAGAGGGTGAGGGCAGCGGGAGGGCCAGGGCCAGGGCCAGGGAGGCAGGTGGAGAGGCTGTCCATGGAGGGCCCACAACATCAGCCTGGGCCCTCGGTAGAAAGAAAATAGAAAGGCCCTGTGTCAGCAGCTAGGCCCCTGGGCGGCTGGGCTCTCAGTTCCATTCTGTTCATCAGGATTCTAGTTGGCACCAGCTGCAGTCAGGAACAATGCCTGGATTTCTTTCTTTCTTCTTCTTTTTTTAAAATTTTAATAGAGGGGAGAGAAGGACCGGAGCCACTCATTGAACAGCTCAGCATCACGGAGGCGCCTGGGACTGTGTGTCCTTGAGAAGGAGCACAGGCACAGGGCCCTACAGCTGGCTACGAGGTGCAAGGACGCTGCCCTGGGAGTCCAGGCTCTCAGTCCTGCTGCTGCTTCATACTTGCTGTGTGACCTTGGGCAGGTCCATGTCTCATTCTGATCTGATTCCCCAGAGCCCCCATCATAGCTTGTCCTCAAGACAATCAATGCTGACTCTTCCCCCAAACTCTAAGGGTGGTATCTGGTGTGCGTGTAAGCTCCTGAATGGCAGGGTCTGGTTCATTCTGTGTGTCCCCTGCATCTCCTACTGTGCTTGACCGCCTGTCAGTCACTCAGGAACTTCACGGGATGCAACAGAACAGTGAGCCATTTATAGCTTGAAATCTTGGGGGCAGAGGGGTGTGATGTGTGCACACTAACAACATCCCTGATCAGTGACATGTCACACTGGGCAAATGCCATGTCCTGTTCCCAGATGCTTCATCTGAGGATCAGAGGAATTCATGCTTTTAAGATACTCAATGCCTGGCACATAGGGAAAACTTAGTTGCTATGGTGGTGAAGATGATCCTGGAGGCAGGGAGAGTAGCAGATGGGGGTGAGGCCAGGTATACGGAACATCTGCTTGAGTTATCAGAGTAGACTTTCAAGCAGGTGGCTGTGGACATGGCCTTGAATGCTGGTAGGGGTATGCCGTAGAAGGAGCATGCTGGCAAGTCACCTGGCACAGTTGCCAGACAGGTTCAGGGTAAGGGGGCCATGAGCCTTGAGGCTGGAAGGTCGCAGTCCAGGTAAGGGGTTGAGGTGGGGTGTGCAGACTCTGAGTTCTCTCACCCTGTCCAGTGTCAGAGAGGAAGGACCCCATCAAAGGGCCTCTGTAAACTGAAGTGTTGGCTTGGACCGGAGCCCTCCTGGACAGCTCCCTTCATGCACGTCTCCCTGTCCTAACCTGGTCAAAGGGGGCTTCTGAGCACTGTCCCCAAAGAAGGCCCCTCCAAACCTTAAAGCACGCTGCAGATCAGGCTCCGACTGCAAACCGCAGGACAGGCTGAGACAGAAGTGCCTTTGGGCATCCCCCATGTATCCCACTTTCTCATGTGACAGATGGGAAAACTGAGGCATGGAGTCTTGATGTGTTGGCAGTGGTGGGCTGGGTGCAGAGGGGTCCCAGCTCCAGAGAGGCAGGCTGTTTGCCTATTCTCTGAGTCTCCTACCAGGAGAAGAGGGTGGTGGCTGAGCTGGGTCTGGTACCTCCAGGCAGGGCTCCATGGCGGAAACTGAGAAGACAACACACCTGGTAGGAGGGCCTGGCAGAGGCTAGGCCTGGAAGCTGGCAAAGTGGGGCTCAGAGAACGTAGGCAAACCAGGAGAGCCAAATGTACTCAAAGGCAAACCCCCTCTGCTGGACTCAGCCAGCCCCGGAGGCAGAGAGCTGGGAGCTGAGCAAGGACCGACAGTCTCCTGGAGTTGGAGTGAAGGAGTGAAGACTAACCGTCCTCCTGTTACCCCACTGCGGTGGCAGGGTCTCTGGCAGGGAGGTGAGGGGCCGCTCTAGTCCAAAGTCTCTTGTCTGCACATGACTAGGAGGGAGTTGAAGGCAAATCCCATTTTCAACCCTGACACCCAGTTCAGACCTAGAGTCCAATCCTAGGTCACAGAGCAGCTGTGTAATTCTGAGCAGCTCATTTAGCCTCTCTGAGCCACTTTCCTTTGGGGAAGAGGCAGGAGGGGGGGGGGTTGGGGGGGGAGTGTCTCACACCTTCTGGATTGTGGAGAGGATGAAATGAAAGAATATGTGTTTCTCTGTCACTGTGTAAACACACTGCTTGCTTGGTATATAGTAAGTGCTCGGTAAATATGACTTTCTTCCTGCCTCTTCAGTACCAATTTTAGATGTCCCTGGCTCCCTTTTGGGGAATGAGCGGTGGAGACAGAGACACAGTCCTGAAGAGGCAGGAATTCATCTCTTGAATCCAGGGCCCCCAGACCATTGAGGGCCCTTTGGCTTATAGGGTCATACTCACCGCACCCTGAATCAGTCCTCCACCTCGCCCCAGGACCCAAAGCCCTGCTCCCTGGCCCAGGCCAAAGCAATGGCCTTACCTGATGATGGCTTCTGGAGGGTGAGATGAAGAGCACTTGGATCTACTCTAAAGGTGAGTACAACCACACAGGCTGCCCCCACAAAACCTGCACTGCCTGAGCAGGATCTGTCTCCCAGCTCCCAGGGGCTGGGAAGTAAAAGCCCTTTCCTTTCTCTGTTTCACCCCTAGCCCTCCAGGTCCACAGAGGTCAAGATACACAATTCCCACAGAAGACCAAAGAGTGCCATGAGGCCTTGCTATGGGTTTACAGAGGCCCAGAGTGGGAAAGCAACTAGCCTAGAACCAAAAAGATTTTGGGTGAGGATGAGAGCTGGGGCAGAGATGACTGCAGGAAACTTGGTTAGTAAAGACCTGAGTTCAAATCCTGATCAACTTGGGACGAGTCGGTACAGTTTTGCTAAAGGGGAAAGGTGATAATAGCACTGAACCCAGGCAACATAATAATTCAATGAACAAATATCTACTGCCACAGTGCCTAGCACATCATAGGTACTAAATAAGTCACAGTCTCTTCCAAGACCTCATAGGAATCCAAACTACACTGTTACTTCCCTGAAGATGAACAGGGACATAAAAGGCCCAAGTACCAAGGCTTGGAGCTCAGGAGACCTCAGCAGAGGAAGGCCCAGGTGAGATTTCCTGGACTTGCTGCCATCAAATGTCATGCTCGTCCAGTTAGAAATTACCCCTGGCCCCATGCTACAAGAGTTGGGCTGTTTCAAGTGCTAGGCTTGGCTCCTCCACCTTCTGAAGCAGCTTCTTAGTTTCTAAATGTAAAGGGAACAGGGGATGACCCCCAAGGTCATCTGGATCTCCCATTACCAGGAGGTGATGAGCCCTCATCATTTACAAAAGGATTTGGAGAAAATGATGAGAGCACAGAGCACCCTGACCTAGGCGGTTTTCAAGACAACCGGAATTGGTCTAGTTCATGGCTGGAGCTGGATTCTTGCCTTCCCCTGTCCTTAAATACTCAAAAACTCCATCCTCAGGTCTGGGACTGACCGTGGGGGTAGTAGCTGTCTGACTCCTCCAATACTATGGATTGCTGGAGTCTGGGTGTGGGAGGCAGCTGTAGCTCCTGTCACTATTCAGCAAGCTGAATTCCCACATCCAGCCCTGGGTCAGGCCTTCAAGGATCTCTCAGGTTACCCCCCTTGTCCCTCCTTATGAACGTGGGCCGCCCAGAGGCTGGGGACAGGGGATCCCTCCCACAGGAATGTACTAGGACCACGGTGTCCCTACAGGTCTGGAAACTCATCCCATCCACCAGCCCTAGGGAGTCCCACCTGTGCAAACTAGCAGCCTGATAACAGTCCGTGTGACAGAGAGACTGAGGCCCAGAAATGGGTGCCTTCCCTCGCATCCCTAACAGAGGCAGGCAGAATTTCCCCGGGGAAAATCGAACAGGACCCCGGCACCCCACCCCCCAGACCCCTGTGGACCTGAGCTGCAGTCCTCTGAGCCCTCAGGAATCCAGGCTGAGTTCGCTGGCTGTCAGACTAAGCGTAGCCTTGAGAATGAATTCAGGGCTGACAAATGCATTTGGCCTCCTCTTCCTCGGTGGCGTTTAGGAATGATCTTGCCGACTCCGAAGGAGTTCAAGCCGAGGTCAGAGACGACCTCTGAAGGATGTTTCTAAAATGGAGGTGGGAGTGGGGAGGACTCCGGCCTGCTCCCCGCGTTGGTCGGTGCTGATCACTGCCCAGAAGGTCGGGGCGATCTGCGAGTCTGCGTGGCACGTCCGCGCTCCCCAGCGGGCCTCGTCAATCAGGCAGCCGCCCCAACCCGGGCTGGACGTCTTCCGCTAGTCTCAGGCCCCGGGGGAGACCCCCGCCCGGCAGCCTCCGGGTGCCCGCCCCCGGCGGTGTCATTGT
>NW_004567112.1:32189993-32311345 GCF_000260355.1 Condylura cristata | reverse complement strand
CCGGGGCCGACCAGGGCTCCCCCCGCGGCCCGGCCAAGGCTGCGCCCCCTTGCGCTCTCCCCAACTTGCCTTTGTTATTCCAGCTCCCTTCCTCGCCTCGCCTCCGACACCGCGGCGGACCGCAAAACACGGAGCGCGGAATCACCGCTACACCTGGAATCCGAAGCCGGCGCGGGGCCCGAAGCCTCCCCGCCAGTGCGGGGAGGGGAATGCGTGCGTGCGTGCGTGTGTGTCCTGCTCTGACTGCGCGGGCGCTGATTATGATTTGGGACTAATGTGGGGAGCTTGAGGAAGGGGTGTGGAAGAGGAAGTGGGGGGGAAGGTCATGTGTTTGTATGTAGACGCGAACGTGAGGATTTAGAGCACAGAGGAACATTTGGTATTTTGTTTTTTGACTGTATGCGGGTTTGTAAGCAGCGTGTGCGTACAACTGCTTGTGTGTCTGGGTGTTTGCCGTGGCCGAGTACATGGGCATAATTGTGCGGAACGTGTGCGGGTGTTGGTGAAGGTGCAAGCGTGTTTGTAATACGGAGGGTGGGCGCCTATATAGGTGCCGTTTGTGTAGGAGTTTCTGTGTGAGTGGCAGTGGACGTGAGCCAAAGTGGGTGCGTACTTAGATGCTCCCGGGGGTGGGAGACGAAAACCCCGCTAGTGGGCCACTCAACTGCTCCTTATGAGTGCCATCACTCTCCGAAGCTGATAGCAGTGCCCAGCCCAGGATAGAGGGCTGGGACCGGGTCTGGTTGCCTCCACCCCGCCTGGGCGCTCCCTCCGGACCTCGGGGAAACCCCTGCGCCTCTGGACGGCGCAGGGTGCCGGGGCCAGAGAGAGCTCATCGCTCCTTCTCAGCCTTCGGGGGACCGCGCTCCGGTCTCCCCCAAAATCGCCCTTGTTGGGCTGGGGGTGTCCTTTGCTCGTCCCATCCGCTAATCCCTGGGCTTTTTGAGAAACCCCAAAGTCTCCTTCGAGGGAAGCCTTTGGTGGCGATACTGTCAGCAGTACGCTCAACCCCCAGTTTAGGTACCTGACAGGTTCATGGCCCCAAGTGCACTCCAGTCGGGGAGCAGTCAGGTGAGCAGGGTGATGATAGCTTCCCCCCCTTCCAAATGGGTCCCTTCCAAGGCTCAGCGTTTCTCTCCAACTCCAAACTTGCTGGGGCGGAGGAAGGGCGGGGGGCGGTAGGCGGAGGACGGGCTGGGAGTAGTGGAGGGAGGGGGAGAGAAGAGGGAGGTGAGTGATGGGGGGGTGGCGCGCGAAGCCCATCAAAGCCACAGACGGGGAAAGCTTGGAAAGGGCCGAGATAGAGAAGCGGGGAAGAAAGAGAGCAAACGAAGGGTGGGGGGGAAAGGCGAGAAAGAGAAAGAGGTGAAAAGGAAAAGGGAGAGAGCGCGGAGGGCGCGAGCCGAGCTGAGCGCAGGCGGCGTCGGTAGCGCGGCACTCCACTCCGATCGCAGCTCCGCGCCGGCTTTTGCTGGCGGCCGGCGGCGCGGGGCCCTTTGGAAATAGAATAGCCAATGTAATCTGACACTTCAACTTGCTCGGCTCCGGGCGAGTTGATTCACTTACTCACCCCCTAACGCCGAGTTCCTTTTCACTGTCTGTGGACATTAAAAAAGCGAGCGGCGGCGGGCGCCCGGGAGTGCAAGCGGCCGGGCGGCGGGCGGGCGAGCAGCGACCGGACGGCCGAGCGAGCGAGCAGCCGCGGCGTTGCGCCGTGACCCTAGCCCTGGTCGGCGCGGAGCAGGAGCCGGAGCCGAGCCGACCTCGGCACCCTTGCCGCGCTCCTCCCGGCCCGCACTGGCCCAGCCGGGCAGCAGCGGCAGCAGCAGCGGCGCGTCCTCCAGCGGCGGCAGCTGCGCTCGCAGCGCGGGGTAAGTTTGGGGACAGACCCGGGCGCCCGCTGGCCCCGGGCCTTCCTCTCGCTTCCCGTGTACTCTTGGGGTACAAGCGTGTGGGGCTGGACGCCGGGGCTTTTCTCTTGAAGCGTCCTCCGAGACCAGGAGAGCCGAGCGTGCGACCGACTGCCCGGCTGCTCTGCTCTCCGGTTGGCGGGCGGGGGCCGAGGCCCAGGCGACCGGCGAACGCCGGGCTGCGCGGAGCCGGCTTAGGCTGCGCGCGGGGGCCGGGGCTGGCTGGCTGTGCGGGGCATGAGTGCGGTTGTGCGCGCGCGGACCTGGTGTCCGCCTCCTGCCGGCGCGTCTCCAGCCCTCGTTCTGTGCACCCGGGGGCCGGGCTGGACTGAGGTTCGGGGAGGGAGAGAGGGAGCGAGCGAGGGAAGGACCGGGGAAGGACCATCTCGGTCTCTCCTCTCCTTTGGGGAGACGCGAAGTTGTGCGCCTGTGTGGACGACAACCGCCAAGGAAGGCGCCGGATTTCGGGGTGGCAAGGGGTGGTAATGTTAAGTTGTGCCTCTGAATTTCCACAGAAAACACACACTTTTGTAAATGGGAAGTGGGGGCGCGGTTAAGTTGTTTGTGTGTGAATTGCTCCGGGAGACGCGGCGCACCGTACCAGCCGGGAACGCCTAGGGGTATGTGTAGGGGCCTCCTGTAGTGCGTCTTCAGACGCTTGAGGGGCGTTGAGGCCAACGCCTGAACCGGACTGCCCGGGCCAGGAGGGGAGCCCGGAGGGATGTGCGTGTGTGTGCGCGCGCGCGTTGCAAATATGAAAGTAATTTCCCCGTGTTCTTTCTTCCTCTTGGTCTCTGGCTGCGGCGGCCCCGGGGGAGTGGGAGGCCGGCCCGGGCGGAGGTTGGGGGGCCAGGACTGGAGCTGGGGTGGGGGGCGGGATCTGGAAGCTTGTTCCACATTCCTGGCGTCTGGACTGGGGAGAAAACAGTGGGGAGCACGGCCTCGGCGTCTGGGGCGCGGGCAGCAGGCGCGCATCGCCCCCTCGCCGGGGACATCTGTCCAGGAAGCCGGCCGGGCGGGGAGAGGGCGCGGTGCGGAGGGCAGGCTCTCCGCCCCGGAGCAGCGGGGGCGCGGGCGAGGGGCGGTCGCCTCCCCGGCCATTGTGCGCCAGCAGATTTTCACGGGAGACTGCCCTGGAGCCGCCGCTGCAGAAGGCCAGGAGCCGGCCTTAGCCCGGGGTTTAAAAGACACTCCAGGAATGTAAACAACCCGAGCGGGAGCGCGCCAGGGCAACTGGCCCGGGCCCCCCACCCCTCCCCGGGGACGCCCGACTGCAGGGCCGCCCTGCCTTACCCCTCTACCTGCCCCGCCGCAAACTTTTTCCTCTTGTCTTCCCTTTTCCCCCTGCCCCTTCAGCGAGGCACCGTGCGAGGACCTCTCCTCGGGCAGGGGCCAAGGGCGCCCAGAATCTGGCTTCTGACCCTGGAGGCCTGGCGGCTGGGCCTCTGCTTAGGTGCCCAGTGTCCTGGCTGTGCCTGAGAGCCGCTTCCTGGGCAGCAGTGCCCGAGTAACTGGGGCTCTGAGAGCCTGCCGCCCTCTCTCCCTCCCTCCCTCGCTGCTCCTCCCCGCTCCTCCTCCTCCACTCCCCTGACTGCTTTTCCAATGCCCTGACATGAGGGAGGAAGATTTAACTTGGCAGCCCAAACAAATGTTCTCTCAGAGGTCCTCCAAGAAGCTGGCAGGGTGAGGGCACTGCCGGGCCAGCCTCTCCTCCTCCCTGCTCTGCCATTTGGAGCCCCCTGGATGGACAGCCCAGGGCATGGCCGAGTAGGACCCAGCCCCTCAGATTTAAAAGGGCATTGGGAAGCTGCCCCCTCAGAGCCCTGGCTTGGCACTAAGCAGGAGCTGCTAGGAGCAGCCTCCTGCTGCCAAGGGTTTTCTGGAAGATTTTCTTGAGCAACAGTTTGTCTCCCTGCTGCAACCTGGGAACAGAGCCTGGTAGACTAGAGGGTTAACCAGTGCGGTCTCCTCCTCCCTCGTGGGTGTGAGGACAGGCTGGTTACACTGGGAAGGGCTAGAGGCCAGAGGCTGTTCCCAGAGGTGCCTGAGTTTGCTTATTATTGTTTTTTTGAAGGTAGAGATAAAGAGGCAGGCGCTGTGGCTGAGAATGGGCACTTTGGTTGCTGGTGAATTCTGATTTGCCTTCTCTGGCATTTGTAAGGTTTTCAGCGTTGAGAAGTTGCTAACAAGTGATCAGGGAAGTTTAGCTGAAGGAGCAAGCCCCTTAGGTTCTCTGTTCTGGTGGCTCTTTGAGAAGGTCCAGAGTGGGGAGATTCCTGGTTGCTGGCTTGCTGGCTGCCTGGCCCTGGTGGCGCGGTTTATGAATGCCCCAAGCCTTATGCTGACCTTTCTGTCTTCAAGTTGAGGATGTTGAAACACCAGCATCAAACAAAAGACACATTGAAAGCCCTATCTGCCACAGAGCACGTGTGACTTTGGGGCCAAGGGAATGCATTTGGAGGGAGATGGTGTTTTCTTCTGAGCTTTATGATTTTGGTTGGGTTTTTGTTTGTCCAAAAAGGACAGAAGCATCTCCTTGTCCTGAGTCAAGGGGTTCTGAAGTGCTGCTTTCACCTGTAAACCTCAGAACTTTAGCTGCTGGTAGTTGGTGGCAGTTGACTAGGGGATGGATGTGGGGGACTAGAGCGGGGAGACAGAGTTTTCAAGAGTTTGAACTGGCTTTTGGATTGGGGGTTGAAGCCTTCAGGGTATGGCTCACAGAGAAGAACTGGGAAGAAGAAATTGCTGGACTTAAGGCAAACTTTGATAACTGGCCCTGTCTGCAAAAAAGGGATTTCTGGCTTCTTTGTGGGACAAAATGTCCCTTTTTTCCTCTTAAGGAAAGGGGGGTGAGGGGAGGAGCTGCATTCACAGCCAGGAGCAAAGTGGAGAAAGGTCCAGAGACTGGGGTTTGGCCACAGAGTCAGGGCTTCTCTCTCCCTCTCCTTGTTCCCCCGTGTACACATGTACGCACACACACACACGCACACACACACGCACACGCACACACACACGCACATGCACAGATACACACACGCACATGCACAGACACACGCACACACGCACGTACACACACCTCTACCCCCAGGAACACATTGAAAACACTACCTGCCATAGAATGTGTGTTACTTTGGAACCAAAGGAATGCATTTGGGGGAAATTGGGTGTTTTTTCAGAGTTTTAAGATTTCATTCACCTTTGATTTGAGGGTTTATATCCATCCCTGACCCCCCTCCTCACCCGCTATACGCCCTGACTTAGGCTTTGACATAGGACAGGTTTCCACTGGAAAATTGCCAAGGAAAGGACCCATCTTACTTTGCTCCTGCCTGACAGAGATGGGGGCTGGATAAGGAAGGCAGACACTTAGAGGCCTGCTGTGTTCTGAGTATTTTGTCACAAGAGTACCCGTGTGTGAAGCCATGGATGCTGAGTTCTCTGGCCTTGGCCTGGTTCCAGCAGGCAACTGTGACCCTAGCCTCAGGGTGAGATGCGGCTGTAAGAGATTTGGGCACCAACAAGTTAATTTCTGGAAGCTTCTCTGGGCACTCTGTCAGAGAACCAGGAAGCAGGGCCTGCCAGGCCGTGACTGTCCCATACGTTTTCATTCATAACTTTGTTCCCAAGGGCCCCTGCCTGGCCCCTATCACCACCTCATCTTTATGAGGTTCCTTAAGTTTTGTGTGAACAACAAAGGCTGGGCTGCCTTAATTACCTAGACCCCTGCTGCAGCCTTGCCTGGTGACTGCTTTGACCTCTCAGCAGGACACAGTGGCCTCTGTCCACACCCACCAAGGGGGACTCTTTGTCCCTTAGCGCCCCTGAGGATGGGGGAGGGAAGGCTGGGCTTTCCTGGCTTAAGCTCCAGAGGTGATTCTGAGGTTGGGCCCTGCCCTCAGGGAGGATGAAGGGAGACTGAGAAAACCAGTCTCAGGTACCAGTTCTAGGGAAAGACTCCAGAGACCCATTGTGACTATACAAGTCTTCCCATTACCTGAAGAGAGGAGGGAGAGGAGACTGTAGCTGGCAGGCTGCTTTGGGGCCAGTAGCAGTCACTGCTGGACCTCAGTCTCCTCATCTGATCTACCTCCCTGGTACATCACTGTGCCATCTGGGCTTGCATGCCCTCTGGGACAGGGCACTCACCACCTGTGGTAGCCTCTGCCTTCAGCGGATAGCTCAGTGCATATGAGCATGCCTTTTGTAAATCAGCCGTCCTGACCCTCATGCTGGGCCTGAGGGTCTCCCACATCCCAGACTTGTTCTTTCTTCAGTGGTACAGTCTCAAGACCAGGCAGGTTATACTGACCCACAGTGAAGTGACATCTCTTGCTCTTACGGGGAGTGTGGAGACTGGTGAAGGGTCGCATGAGGGGCTTACTGGCATCTATCTGCCTTTGTGTACTGAATTCACCTCTTGGCACTGTCTCCTTGTGGGGGGATAGGGAGAAGGCAGGAAACACATAACAGGGGTGGGGTGGGGTCAGGCCAGGGCCCAGCATTGATGCCATAGAGATTTACTGAGAGCCAACAGTATGGGGGCCTGTCAGAGACCCAGGAACGTGGAAGTCCGTTCCAGTTTCTTAGGAGCTTACAGTCCAGTAAGGGCAGAAAGATCAGTCCAAATAAATAATTAACCACCAGCAGCTGGCTGCCTGCCATGGTGCCTGATGACAGCAGTAACCCCAGCCCTCGCCTTTGCACAGCACTTGGTGGGCCTGGAAGCGCTTCCCCGCTTTGTTTAACCCCAGTAACAACCGTGTTGGCCTCCACCGAATAACAGAACAAAACCGAGGTTCGGAGAGCCTGGTTGTGCGAAGCCGGGACACAAGCCCAGGCCATACTGATGTCAACTCTGCTACCGCCTCCACAGTCCCCTTCCTAGACCTTTCTGGGGATCTGGCTACAGAAGTTGGTATGATCCCTGAGAATGAGGGTTAACAAGGAAGAACTGTGCCCAGGAAGGAAGGAATGGGGAGCAGGTAGGCTTCTGTGCTTGAGGCTTCAACCTGACTCTGAAGCAGGAAGCAGAGATGTTTCCAGGCCCAGGTCCCTGTGTGACCCAAGGTTCTCCCCTGGGCTGCAATGGTTTCTATAGACACAGACCTTGACTCAGCCTGCCCCGCCTCTGGCTGAGTCAGTCCCCAGGCTGCGTGGGGTGGCTGCCCTGTGGGGGCTCTGGGGTTCCTTCTGCCCCCAACACAGTCGGCCTGCTCACCAGGACCCTGCACCTGGTTTTGTGGAATGCATCAGTGTCACCCCAGGAGAAGACTGCTGCTGGTGGGGTCCAGAGGGGGGAGTAGGCTCAGTTGGTACCTCTTCAGGAAGTCTGGCCCAGCCTGGCACACCTGTGCAGGTAATGACCATAGCCCTAGAGGGCCCTGGCCTCTGCCTGTCAAGCCCAGCTGCCGGGGTTACTGTAGGATTGTGCTGGGGGCGGCCGGGGTGTCTGAGCTAATTAGATTTCTTAGATTTCAATGCTCCCCTAATCCTGTTAGCCCGGCTGTAATTGTAACCACTTGAAGGTTTCAGCCGTAGCAGGCTGTTGAGGACAGACGGTGTGGGGACTGCACTCTGCCCCAGTCCTAGCCTTAGACAGCCGGCAGGGACTGTGGACTCCCTTGCAAGGTCTCTGGGGTGGGGGTCTGAGTAATAGTAGGTGTTGTGCATTTTCGTAGCATCTTCAAGTCACGCACGGTCAGGGCAAGCATGGCCCTTAGAAATCAGCTTAAAGCCTCCACTGTACAGATGGGGAAACTGAGGCCTAAAGAGGCAGGGTCTGGCTCAGGGCCTAAATAGTTGTCAGTAGCAGGACAGCTGGAACTTGCTGTCTGACTCGGTGATCTTTGCCCCTGGAAACCTCAGGGCAAATCTGGAATGGCTCAGAGGCCAGTGAACCTTCAGAGAAGTCCACCGCCAGAGATAGAGGCTGGGGCTTTGGTTGTTGCAAATTCTTCTCCCTAATTGGCATCACCTAGTCTCTCCCCAGAATGTACATGCTGGCTGCCTTCACTGACATGCCGTTGCCTTTGCTGGCCAGGGTTTCTGCTGGTATCTCAGGTCCGTCTTTCCCTGAGCTTCCAGATGTAGAGGCTTCTCCTCTCTCGCCCAGATATGTGTCTCAGATTCTTGATCTACTGGAGGGTCCAATTCAGTGCAGATTATTGCTGTGCCAGAAAAAAAATAAAGGTATTCTGATGGGAGAGTGTGGCAACGAGGGGTGAGTGTAATGATAAAATACAATCTCTTTGCACTTTAAGTGAGTTGTTCTTCCACAGTCATGGTTTGGTGTCTGGCATAAATGGAAACTACACTGGCAGAACTGCAGAACTACTACACTGGCAGTCCTTCCCTGACCTTCCTGCTGCCCTACCCCCATTCTGCTCCCACCAGCTCCTGCATCCAACCACAGAGGTGGGCTCTTGTGAGGGCTTGGTAGGGGGTGGCTGCTTTCAGAGCTCCTGCCTGGGAGGGAGGCCCCTCCTTCCCACCCCCCCTCTCCTCCCCCGTGTTTACATCCTGTCTTCCTCTTCACTCTGGAACAGCAGAGAGATATTTGGAATCTCCTTCCATTCTGGAAGTTCCCTGTCTCTGGGTTTTGCCTCCCTAAGCATTTAATAGGGGTTACCTGGTTTGATTGTTCCTCTTCTAGCCCAGGAAAACCCAGCTATGGAAAGATCCGATTGGCTGTATCCAAGGACAGCAGCGAACAGTGACAGAGCCAGGCCTGGAACCCCGTCTCTCCCAGTCCATTAGTTCATTAAACATTTATTGAGCATGTACTCTGGGCCAGGCGTAGTCCTGCTAGCCACCTTCAGAGCTCATAAATAAATGCTGTTCCATCTTTGACTTGGGAGGAAGTGCTAAACCCAAGTCAGGTCATGTCTAAGCTTTCAGAGAAAGGAATAAGGAGGGTAGGATGTTTCCAGTGTCCCCGCCCCCATCCTAAGCAGCTGAAGGGGCTCACCATTAGTGCCCCAACTCAGCAGCTTACTTCTTAAAAGGTAATAAGCGGGTTGCATTTTGGATTAGCATTTGGTGTAAAGCCAGAACCTCCTCAGGAGGGCACAGGGTTTATTACCTGCCCAGGTCTCTCTAGTCTAAGATGAGGCACTTCCTCTGCCTGTCTCTGGCCCCCACCAGCCCTCCTCTATTGACCTGTGTCCTTTGTAGAGGTAATGCCTGCTGGCATGTTCCCGCTATCACTTCCTCTGTGGAAGGAGAAGCTGGGTGGGAGCCACCTGCATCAGGCCCTTTGAGAGCAGTGGAGGAAGAGCCAGCCTGGCTACTAGACCAGGGGCAAGATGCCAAGTGCCTGGACCTCGCTCTGTCCACAGGCTCCTGCCCACTCACTCAGGTCCCACACCTTGACCAAAGCTGGAAAATCTAGTGCACCGCTCTAGCCAGGCTGCAGCTGGGCTGAGAGACAGCCAGGGCCCAGGGAGACCCCTGGGAAAGGGTCCTGAAGGTGCTAATGTGGCATTTGCAAGTGGGAAAGCCCCTTTAAGGGGCTCTGTCCAACCTTCTTGCTTTGGTAGGTAGGTAGGGTAAATCCCAAAGAGATGAAGGTACTGGTGGTGCAGCACACAGCAAGATGTCTCCCCTGCACTGGGTACCCAGGGGGACCAGGTGGCGTGGTGGAGAGGAGAGGAATTTTCTATTGATGCCATGCTTTGGCACTCCTGCTCTTATTTACTTCTTTAAAACAACTTATCTAAGTCTACCATAAATATCAGAATAGGTGGCACTTCTTAGGCAGCTAATTTGTTTTAAGTTGTTAGACTGCCTGGGTTAGTTCTCAGTTCCACTCTTTGTGATCATATGACTTTGGGCTCCTGATGTTTAACTTCCCCAACTGTGGTCTCCAAATCTGCACAACAAGCTTACCAATAGAATAAAAATAGCATACTGCCTTGCACATGAGATGGCGCACAGACACCGAGCCATAATAAATGCTCAGTTAATGCCAGCCTCCGTCGTGTTCATGACCCTTGTTCTCATGGATCCAGGCACAATTGTTAGCATCGGACTACCTGAAAGTTACAGAGGAGGAGGCTTGGGTCAGGTGGATTGTCCACGGCCACGTGGTCCCTCAGGACCAACCAAAGCCTGACCAGGTTCCAAGCTTCCAGGTGCCAACCTTCTGCCATTATCCACATTATACCTAAGTAGCAGGAAGGGCTGATGGGTCAGAGGCCCCCCGTGGTAGCCCAAGTACATTTGATTCGCCCTATTGCAGTTCATTTGAAGCCCGGTTCCTTCGGAGACATGTTTGGAAGGTGCCTCATTTTCCTCCCCTGTAAACTGAAGTGAGTGATAATAATACCTCCCCCTTGGCTCATCCCTGAGGAGAAAAGGAGAGCGTGAATGGAACCAGGCTTCGTCAAACACAAACTTGCACAGAATCACTGCAAACCATAACTGACTGAGCTTCAGTTTTCTCATCTGAAAATTGTGAGCTGAGACCACATCAGAGTTCCCCAAAGTGGATTCTCTTGGGGACACCAGGAAGGACAGGATGACAGCACCTACCATCTCTCTCCTGGGGAATTGACCCTCCTTTGCCTCCGCCGGCATTTCTCCAATCTACAGGACACTATTCCACCATGTCGTTTTATGAAAATAACTGTTGAGCATCTTGGAAGTGCCAGACTAGATGATCCTTTCCAGGACCATTCTTCCCAGTTCTGGTGCTTACAGCTTGGTCCAGCAGATGGGGTGCCTGCTGGAGAGCCACCTTCTCAGGGTGACTTCTTCCCCATCCATGGACAGAACTCCGCTGCAGCCTGCGCTCTTGGTCTTAAAGCTGGCTTTAACCTCACTCCTCACCCCCCAGTCTGTGCCATTTACATTGGCTAACCCTCTTTTTGGTCACCGGACCACAAATCTATTTGTGGCTGGGCATTCCCTAACACAAGGGCAGTTTAGCAGAGGGTGGATCTCTGCCATGTCCCTAAACATGGACTTCAAGGCTTGCTGACTGTCAGAGTAGGCAAGGACCTATAGCTAGTGTGTGAGCCTGCGAGCCCCTGAGCCTGCCTGCCAGTACAGCTTTACAACATGTTTTTCTGGAGAGATGGTCCACGGCTTTATTTGGATTGTTTATAAGTCAGTCTGGACACCTGAAAGCAGCATAAGAACCATGCCCCTAATCCAAGGGTCTCTGGAATAAGATGCTGTGTGCGTAAGATGCTGACTACACTCCCTCCTGTCCCGTCTGCTGGTGTGATCTCCCAAGCCATGGAGGCATTTGTGTTCAATGTCCAGTTTCTAATCCAACTGGACATTGTGTGGGGAGGAAATGGAGGCCAAGGGAGGGGAAGAGACCTAGCCAACCAAGGTCACTAACAGCGGTAGGACTCGGGACATGAGACCTGGCACAGCAGCTGGGGGCCGCTGAGAATGGCTTCCACGCTGGCTTGCTTCACTGCTGAGACCGTGGGTCTGATCCTCCACGGGATGGACCAGAGCGTCTTCAGAAAGGATTGAATGCCCTGAGAAAGAGCTAGCTATTAGGGCGAAGGGAGGAAATACCTGCCCACCCCCTCTTCCAGGAAGGCTGGGCACAACTGGCTTAGGGCTACCTCTCTGGGTCAGGAGGCCAAGCTCAGCCCTGTTGGGTACACTGCCTGATTTTCCTGCTCAGGTTAACGTTTCCTCTTCATGGGCGCTGGTACCTGCTTACATTTGCATATGGGACCCCACCATGTCTTCACAGTGCCTTGCTGGTCAGAATTAGTTGTGAGCCTCTTAAGGGTACCGTGGTGCTGATTTTGGGGAGGAGAGCTGGGGGCCCCAGCTGGTAGGCCCTCAGTAACTGTAGACAGCCAGTTCTCCTCCCTGGCTCATAGACCTCGAGTCCCTCACTTTTACAGATTCCAAGGAGTGGGCTTAGCAGCAGCAGGAACCAGGCCCGAGGATTCCTTGGTCATCAGCCTCCCTCCCCCATCTCGTGTAGCCCGTCCGAGCTCCCGGACCCCCTTGTGCTTCAGATCCTGGGAAAAGAAAGGATAGGCAGGTGTGATTTTTTGCCTGGTCTTTGATGGTGAGGCTGTGGCTGTGAAAGGAGCTTCTTGTAGGCAGAGGATTCAGCATGATTGATTTCCTGCGAAAGGACGGTGTGGCCCGACACCTTCGTATTTGCTTGTTCTGCCTTGGCAGGGTTGACCCCTTTACACAGAAGGAGTGGAACTGCTTTGGGAGTTCGAATCCTTGTGGGCCCCTGAGTTCTCAGAACCTTATGCTCCTGGGTGGCTGCCCACCCAGCCAGCTCCCTAGAGATTTCGGGCCCCCTTCCCAGCTCCTGCCACGTCTGTCTCCAGGATTCATCGGGCCTTTGATTCACAAGACCACAGGGAGCTTGGGGGCAGCCACCTCCTCTGATGCCTGTTCCTCAGATGTCTGCCCCATCTGCAGCACCCCTCCTCACTGCCCCTGCCTGGCCGTGGCTCCTCCACTAGGAGGCTCCACTTATATGGCGCCTGGAAGGAGATCTGCCCCTAGTTCTCACTGCAAGGCATGCAGAATATGGTGAGTTCTGTTCTCAGGATTCTCTCCCACTCTTGACATAAGGGACCTACCCCAACCTTTCCTCTCCAGACTGAGGCCAATGTCGGAAGGGGCAAGAGGGGGCTTCCTGGAGGAGGTAGGCTTCTCTCCCTGGGGCCTCTCATTACTTCTGTCTCTGGTAAGAACCTGGAAGCTTGGAGATTTCAGGACTGCCCTGAAAATGGTCTCACCCAGGTGGTGAGGCATGAAAACAGACCAAGTGGAAGAAAGTGGCCTGACATCAGTCCTTTGAGCAGGGCCAAACAGGCTGGGTGGCTTGAGAAGACTCCAAGTCTCACCCAGCAGGCCCACTCACCACTGAAAATGGGCCCTGCTGGAGGGGGCAGGGTTGGTGAGAAGTGTTCCTTTCCTGTGGGCTTCCACCCCCCACCTCCAGAGCCAGCTTTGGTTGTTCTCTGCCTGAGCGTTGTCAGGGAACTTCCTGCCTGAGTGTGTTGAGGACCCAGAGATCTGGGGTGTCTGCAGAGAGCTCTAGGTTTGGAGTCAGAACTTGCAGTACTGCCTGCTGGCAGCACCCTCTGGGATATTGCGAGAGTCAGAGGGGAGGGCCAGTCCTTGCATGCTGGGCAGTGTTTCCTCCTTGGGCAGGGCTGTGTTTTATTACCATATGCAGGGATGATAATGTCAGCCCAGAAAAGCCTTGGAGGCCATCCCAAACTACCCCTTTATTTAACCTTTGAGTCTGACCCCAGAGGGGACAGAGGCCTTCCAAGGTCACAAGGCAACTGTGTGACCGAGCTGGAGCTGAAACCCTCTTATCCCAGCTCCCTCATCACTGGATCGGAACCCTTGGGTGGAGTGAGACCTAGTGGTGGGGATGCCACTTGGCTCACCCTGGACTTACCAGCCTCATCTCCACAAGTCCTGGGCCTAGTGCCTCGGGTTATGCTCACCTGCTTGGGCTGTGCTCACCTGTACCACTGGGCCTGGGGGCAGGTGGTTGTTCCCTGGGGCCTCTGTGAGACTGCCATCTCCCCCAGCCCTGACTGATGGTGCAGAATGGAACATATTCTTCAGTTCCTGGCTCAGGGTTGTTCTGCAATTTGCAATCAGGTTCCCCAGGAACCCACCCGTCACCTAGGTGTCTGGTCAAGCTGGCTGCAGGGTATAGTCCTGACCTGGGGCTTGAATTTGTGGCCCTCTTATCAACCTATTACAAACTCTGTCAGGGCTCTGAAGACCCAAAGATGCCCAGATTGTTGGAGCAGAAAGAACTGGGACACCAAACTCTCTAACCCCCATTTCCCAGATTTGTGAATGGAGATTCAGAAAGAAGGAAGATGACTGCATAGCCAGCAAGATGCTAATGTCTCTTATCCGCCCTGGTCTGGCCTCCTTCCATTCCTCACTCCCTGAGGCCGATTCCTTGAGCCACCCTGCCAGGTGTGTACGGGACCCAGCCGCTGTGCGGACTAGCGGCTGCTGTTTTGCCTTCAGGACTCCTCCAGGCCCCCAAACATTGCTTCCCTTCTAGGTGTGGGGAGCTGGTACACTGGCACATGTTCCAAGTGGGGATGCCCTTATGCCAGCTTAGGAACAAGGTTTCCTGTCTCCTCCAGCCTCCAGTGTTCTGCCTCTGGAAGAGCAGGGATCCTTGTGTGTTTCCCTTATCCCCAGGAAAAATGCACTCACTTACTCATCCAGGTTTTTGAATGCCTATATGTTCCAGGCACTGTTCTAGGCCCTGGCCGTACAGTGGTGAATTTGAAAGAGGACTTGCTTACAGTCTCATAGGTGAAACAGATAGTCAAAAAAGTTAGCCACTTAATGTATGATGTCATGATAAGATAAGTAGTTTTAAGAAAATCCAATCAGGATAAGATGACACAGAGAGATGCATTGGGGATAGGGCTTCTTTTGATGGAGAGATCAGGGAACGCTTCTGAAGAAGTTGCATTCGAACAGGTAACTCAAGTAGGTAAGGGAGTAAATCCTGTGAACCTTTGGAAAAAGAATTTTCAGACTGGAGAACAAGCTGTGCAAAGGTCCTGTGGCAGGAGATATCTGCATGCTCTAAGAAAGGCAGGGGCCAGTGTGGTTGAGGGAGGAAGATAAGAGAGGAAGTTAGCAAAGTAGGCAGGCGCCAGGTCATGGAGGGCCTTATGGCGCACAAGAAGGGCTTCTGATTTCACCCTCAGTGATTTGGACTAGCTTGTTTTAATTAAAGGACCGAGAATATCTGATAGGTCTTCTGAGGGAATCCTCTGACTGAGATGGCTAGAAATAAGGAGGACAGCTGGGCAGCTTCTAGGGTAACCCAGATAAGAATGTGGGTGGCCTGGACCACAGATTCGGTAAAGATTGTGAGACAAACTCAAGTCCTGGTTGTATCTGGAAGGTTGACCAAGGTCATCTCCAGAATCCAGTGGGATTGCCTACTCACCTGCACAAGGCAGGCAGCAGGGCTTCACGTGGGGCTAGAAGCTTTCCTTTTATGCCCGCCACCTCCCTGTTGCGTAAGCTTCTGTGTCAACAAGGTGCCTGTTTAACAGTAGGGAAAGTAGAGGTCTGGTGACTTGTTCCTCATACACGAGTCCACACAGATAGTCTTGCCGTTCTGCATTTGGTCTTTCTTCTCCCCTGTGCCTTTTCTACCCTCTCATCCCTTTTTCTGCACTTTCATATCCTCTCTACACTGTTGTTTTCTAACATGCCCTCACCCTCATGTTCTGGTCCTTTGCACACGTCAATTCCTCCACCCCTGTAATTCTATCTGGTGAACTCCTACATTTCCCTTAGAGCCTAGTTTGAAAGTTGCCACTGCTGAGTCTCTCCCTGACACTCTTAGACACAGGGAATGTCCTCTTGACTCAGTTCCCCTGTTATCCTTCCTCCCGTATTCCATCTCCTGGATCAGCCAGAATTGGAGTTGGGCCCAGGTACCCTTCACATCCCCTCTCTCGTCTCTGTGTCCTTGCAACTTGGCCAGGTCGAGCACGTCCAGTGTATTCTTGGAACAGTAGCTAGTTGCTATGGGAACAAAGAAGCGTTGCAACTTCCCTAACTTTTGAGGTTGGGGGTCATAGAGAGTAACTCTCTCGTGGATCAGCCCAGCATGCTCAGCATAAGGTTCTTGTTGATTCAGAGTCACCTTGAGCAGGTAGATCCATTCCTATTCCTGAGCCTCCATCCCTGGCACATCCAGCTCTAATATTCCATGTCCCTGTGCTTCTGATCCTGCCACGACCACAGGTAGACCCTTTGCCCTCCTTGGGTCTCAGTTTTGTTCATCTCTCTCCTCCAAAATATCTGCCCAAGCCTAGCGACTCCAGAGCCCCAGGGTTGCTGGCTACAGTGGGATTCTTGTGATTTGCAGACGTCCAAAGAGGGAAGACACTTCCCAAGATGGCAGAGGGGAGCAGAAAGGTAGGCTGGAGTGGGCTTCTGAGGGGTGGAAGCGACCAGGCCAGTTCATGCTGGTCTGAACTTGTGTAGGCTCTGGATCACTTTGCTTCACCTTGAAGATGGCCAGAGCCGTGTTAGTTGTGGGCCTGGCTTCCTCAGAGTGCTGCCTTCTCAACATTGTTGCTCTGAGTAGAGGTTGAGGCTGGCAGTCCTGGGCAGCCAAGGAGGCCACCCATGGTGATGGGGCTGAGAGGGTGGGCAGTGCCTTCTCAATTGTGTCTCTTCTCTCTCCACTTCATTGCTCAGAAGCCAAGAATTAGCTGAGCACAAACCCGCAGCTTAGCTGCCAGCACCCTTCACAGGCCTGCAGGTCCCCGGCAGGGTGGAGCTGAAGGCTCTGCACCAGCCATGCAGAACTCAGATCTGGTTTCTTACCCCAGTGGGGCCCAAGCTCCAAGATGCCCACCATGACCCAACCCCTGAGCCAAATCTTCACCTGCCACTATGCTTAGAGGGCAGAGGCCTCAGCCTGGGATGCCTACTGATTGCCTCCTGGTGCTCAGGAGTGTTGGCCTTGCCATCTAGGCCGGGAGAGAAACCAGCTAAGAAGAGCTAGCCTCTGGGGCTCTGTAAACCTGCTTGTTCATTTGTAAAGGAGGTAAGACTGCCCACTCCCCAAGGCTGCTGGGAGGGAGACTGAGGAAGGCAGCCTGTGGCCAGTAGAACACTTGCTAGGATTGCCAGCTGGAGGCAAGTACAGGCCTCAGCAGAGAAATGCTCTGGTGGACACCGTTTTCTTTGGAAACATAAACCTGAACCTTTCAAGAATGAGAATCTAGAACTGTTTATGAAGGAGAGGAAGTACCCCTCTTTTCTTAGTTGTTCCCTGAGGCCAGAGACCCAGGTGGCCATCTGGATGTGCATTCCCTGCCTGTCACTTCTCCCTGTTGAGCTGAATAACACCACGAGGCAGAGCTGGGCGCAAGAAAAGCCTTGCCCACTTCCCGTCTGGACCACGGATGAGCTTCATGATCACTGCTGCCAAGTCCGGGCTCCCTCTGCCCTGGGTTTTCCTAGTTGTGCCTCGAAGCTGTTTCTAGCTGGGATTCTCTTTGGAAAGTCTGAGCATTTTTATTTCCAGGCCCCCTCCACTAGCACCCTACCTCAAGAGGCTAAGTGCTGCTGGTGTCACGTCTTCCCACCCCATTCTCACTTTGGTCAACAGGTCTGCCACTGGTGGGCAGGCCTCTGGTGTAGACAGTTGGGGGAGCCTTCGTTTTGTCCTCCTTGGGGCCCTTCATGTGTCCCCCTCTGTGCTGCCGTAGTTCACTGCGTTCTTCTCTTCTGGACTGTCCCCTCGTGGCTGTGCCAGTTGTGTCTTATTCCTGTATCCCCAGGAGCAGAGAAGGGGTTCAGTGAAGCACTAATAGATGAGCAATGGGTGGAATGCAGACCCAGATGTCCAGATAGTTTCAGAAAGTTCAGAAATTCCAGAAAACTGCCCAGAAAGCCCAGTTTTTTCAGCTTATGGGGTTTTGCTATGCTAAGTTCACTTGCTGGAATGCGTCTCAGTGTGTCGGCTGTTTAAAAAAAAAAAAAAAAATCCAATATTTTAGTTAGCGCTAAGCCCTGGGACTGGTTTTCTGTATCTTTAACTAATCCCCGTCTTTTAAAGCTGATGCTGTCTGACTTGCATTTTTTTTTATTTCCTTTATTTACCTTTTTTAAACAGCTCCTTTTCTTTATTGGCTTCCATATCGTAAATAATTCCATCTCTCATTTAGTCAGATTTCTCATGCCAAAAAGGCAAGGAGGGTTAGTAAACACTCTGCTTCGGTTATCCTTTGTTGTTTTTTTTCTTCTGTGCCTTGGATTTTTATCTTCCTGTTCTTCCTGCCTGAACCCTCGGCCTCTGACCTCCATTGTCCCAGGGCTTGCTCAATGACATGGCGTCTGCTAGGACTGTTCTGTGCATTAAGGTACACACTGTGAACGTGGAAGACGCGCACATTGTCGTCCCTATGGCTTATACTTTTACTAAAGAAGTTTCTGGTGGAGGGTGGTTAAGCATTTGAAGCATCTGAAGGAAAGGAAGCCTTGTGTTAATTCGTGTCAAGTCACAGTAAGGACACAGAGTGGGACTCCACCAGCTCACTTCCCTGAGGGACACGGGGGGCACTCCTGGCTCCTCTTCCCACTGGAGCCTAAGAGTGCTCCCCCATCCCCCCTCTCCTTCCCAGAGCCTGGCTGGTGGGAGAACTTACTCAGGGAGCTGAGGCTTCCAGACTTCACTTCCTGACGTTCCTGAAGCTACCCCTCTGCACACACAGCCGCCTACCCCGCAGGTCGCTGCTTCCGGTACCCACTTTCCTATCCTCCTTCCACTTGGCCGCTGGTATGACCTTCAAAGGCACCTCCAATCTTGATAAACTCCTCCACTCTACTGAAAACTGCTTTATAGTTCCCTACTGCCTGCAGCCTGGCACTCGAGGCCCTTTGTTCTGGCACCGACTTAGCTCTCACCTAGATTTTCTCTGCTCTCTCTGCCTGGTGAACTCCTAGACACCCTGTGAAACCCTGCTCAAGTCTCAGCTTGCCTTGTGCACCAGCCAGACCAAGTCTTGCTCCATTCCCCCCAACGCTGTTCTCTGATCACTCTTGCAATGCTTACCTGGCAGCAGCTTGTCTACCTTCAGGGTTCCCAGACGTGGGGGGTCCTGACTCCCTGACACCCAGCACTGTGTTTGGCATCCATGAACATGGCAAAGTGTTTGTTGAATAAATGAATGAATAAATGATGGCCATACTTTATACAGTGCTGGTAGGTTGTAGTTTGGAATATATATACATACATTTTCACTCTTGGTGGGTGCCTTGGAAGTAACACACACACACACACACACACACACACACACACACACACACACACACACACTTTGCTTGAGAAAGAATCGAGTAACTCAGTCCCCAGAGTGCCAGCTGCCCCATGGACATAGACCGACCCACTGGCCCCTTTATTTGGACGCCCCCCCCCCCCAGTTAGCATCAAGGATGGCGAGGGAGGGCCAGATGCCCAGGCCCGGGTTGTCTTGCCCAAAGCTTCCCTCGGTCTGAGGCTGCAGGGAGTCACCTGTGCCCCAGTCGCTGTCCTCCTCAGCATGACTTCCTGGGAGAGTTGGCTTGGCAGCAGCAGCCTGGTCAGACTGCAGGGAGCTCTTGGGCAAGACTTGCTGGACAGGGCCAGGGGCTGGAGTCCCGTCTGCACCAGGCGAATCTGTGGGCAAATGAGCTCCGGCTTGCCATGGTGCTGGGGAGCAGGGGAGGAGGGACACTCTTCTGTTGGGTAAACATAGTGTTCAGGCCTGCCTAAGCACATCCCTGTGCTATATCCGTGAGGGGCACAGGGCGGCATTTCCCTGAGCAGAGAGTTGCCAGGTGTGAGCCAGAGAGTGACCGGGAGGGAGACAAGAGTCTCCACAGACTGTGCCGGGACCCGGCATGTCAGTCTTTGTCAGAAACAGAACGGAAATTTTGGGGTCTCTGAGCCAGCCTGTGATGATCTTTTCTCTACCTCAGCACAGCAGCTCCCTGGGATCTGGATGCAAGTAAATTCGCTAATCCAGGAGTGTCTGGAGTCAGAACTTCTCTTTGGCTGGCCCCACTGTCCATACATGCAGCCCATGCTTACCAGAGCACACCCACTTCCCTGGGAAGACCTGTTGTGTAGCAGACACACTTTTTGGGTCTGGCCATAGTCACAACAACCTTCTGCAGTGGGTGGTTTACCCTGTTTTACACAGCAGGAGCTGCAGCTTAGAGGAGTGAAGTTGCTACAGATCCAGAGCTACTTAGGGGAATCTGGTGTCTTTCTCCTTACCCCCGACCCTTTCTCACTTTTCTTTTTAAATCCATGCCCACAGGGCATGGTTGCCAACCCCTGCCTTGGACTGAAGGGTTCCAGCAGGTGCCTCTTGGCCCGGTGTAGCACAAGGGGTGGAGCGGAGGAGTAAGGAGGGGGTAGGTCGAGGTGGAGGGTGGCCACCGAGCTGGAAGCAGCTAGTGGAGTCGTTGCCTGGGGGACATCTTGGTCGAGGCTGGAGCCTTGTTCAGTCACTGAAGCTGAACAGGACCCCTCAGTGGGGGAACTCACACCCCTTGGCACTGTGTAACCACAGATTTGGGGTCATGGCAGAAAAAGTGCACTGCACCTGTACCCAGTCCTGTGGGCGGGAAGGTCTGCTCATTCGCTCTGAGATGGAATTGGCTGAGCATGTTTCTCGGCTGGTTTTTACCTAGGGCTGCTCAAGTGGCCTGTTTGTTCCAGGGGAAGCAGCAGATCCCTTCCTGGGCCCTGAAAACCTGGAGACTAGATGTCTTAGGACTATAATATTGGATCAAATAAGGGTCAAGTAGAAGTTGGGGAAACAAGAGTCCCACGGGAACGTGGGGGTCCCTTTATGTGCTCACCAAAGGGTGGATCCCATGTAGGCTATGTCAACTGGGTATATTTTCATCCGTTAATGAGGACCACCCTGGCTTTGGAGAGCTGCTGTGAGTGTCACTTCTGGAGGCGGGAGTAAGACTTCACCAGCCACGCCAGGAGTCGGGGACCACCTGGCCGTCTCACCCCCTCCTCCTCTGTCCTTCTCACACGCCACCCTCTGGGCCACCTGCTCCGTTTTTACCCAAGCGCGTGTGTCCCTGTGTACTCATGCAAGTTCCTGGTTTTGGGAAGGGAGGGGACAGGTTGCAGACAGGATGAGCCAAGTGTAATTTTATTTCTGTGGTTCTCCTTTCAAGCTGTCACAGTAAATCTATTTTGCTTGTCACTTTGTAAATCATTATGCAGGATTAAGTCTTTTACCAGCTTTTAAGGCTCCTGCAGCTATCGACAACCCCCCTCTTCCCCAAACTGCCTTCCCACTGTCCCTCACTGCTCTGGGCTCTGGCCTTCCTGCTGTTTCTTCTGGTGTGCTCAGTTAAAATGAAAGTGGGGGCCTGGGCAGTGGCATGCTCCTCATCAAATTTAGCCACCCATTTTATTGATGGGAAAACAAGCCCAGTAGGGATGGCCACTCCCAATTCCATTACCCAGGATGCCCCTGAAGCAGCCAGAGGGAAGCTGCCAACAGTAACATAATGTGGTGCCTGCAGTTGGGGGGATTTCTTCATGACCTCAGGGGGCGGAGGTGGGGAGCTCTATTACACCACCCTAACCCTCCCAAGCTGTGATGAGATAGCTGAAGACCACGGGGCAGGGAGCTCCAGTTTGGAAGAGGTTTTGAAGGGAGGAAGGACAGGGCCAGTGGCCACATGAGCTTGGAGCCGGAGAAGGATGTGGAACGTGGGCCAGGGGCCACAGTGTGCTGGGAACCAAACGGGGGGTAACAGTGAGCTAAAGATGGGGTTGTGGCTGGAGGCCCCCACACTAGCACATAGGAGCCCACTTATTTACTTCTCTAGAAAGCCATGCCCTGCTCCAGGATGCAAGAACAATGCAACCATTTGTAGAGATGTTCGGAGCTGCAGACAGTAGCCAGGGTCCACTATGCCAAGAGCCAGCCACGTGCAGTGGTGCATTGCCCATTGCCAGCCCATCTGGAGAGGCCTGCTCAGAAAAAGAGAAAACGGCGCCCACCCACGAGGCTGACACTTTCAGGGAGCCCAGGCTTTATGGGGTACCTATTTTAAGAAGGTGCAGGGTCAGCCAGCCTGTGAGCCTTGCAGGGCTAGGCTCAGCCCTATTGCTCACCACCTTTTCTACCAGGATGGATTGATGCTTCCCCCTAGGCCAGGAGAACCCTCCTCCTCACACAGGTTCCAGCCCTTTCTCCCGCCTGCCTGCCTTGGACATCAGCCTCTGCCTGGCTGCCTTTTCCAGGCCCCTTGACTTCCTTTGTTTAAATGTGACAGATCAATCACTCATCTGCACTATCAGCCCACCGGGAAACCTGCTGGAGTGTGTCCTTAGGGTAGGGCTCTGTGCTGGGCATGGTCGGGGGCTCCCCGATGGACTGGTCAGCAGTCCTACAGCCCCCTGTATTTTCCCTGTTGTAGACTCATGATGCTGCAGATGATGAGGGCAACAGGGCTGGGGGTGGGGGAGGGGAGGAGGGGGCAGTACAGGCAGGTAAATTCCTTCTTTCATTTCCTATTTCTGGATGAATTGCACCGGAAGGCCAGATCCCTGCCTCCTGTATCCAGGGGTCCTAGGGGCATAGGCAAAGACAGTGTTCTTGAGGATGACCAAACAAAACTCCTGAACTGGGAACCAAGCCTTGGTTACTAGACAGAATAGGAACACTGTATAAGGAAGATGCCAGAGAACTGGCTAAGAATTGATCCAGAGAGTAAAAGATGAGCACGGGCTCTAGGCAGAGAGTGGGCAGGAAGGGCTGTGTTGTGGATGGATGACTAGAACAGGGTAGGGAGGAGGAAAGGTGTGAGAAACCTCTTCAGGGCCGGAGGGCCAGTGGGAGGGGGCCCAGCGACCAGGCCACTCCTGCCAGCCAGCCCCTCCTGGTTGAGGGGTGAAGAAGAGGTGGAAGCAGAAGGGGGTTTGCAGGTTTTGGGGCGGGCTTAGCCATGCTCTCGTATAGTGGCCCTGAGCTTCTGTCTCCAACCTGAAAATGGGGTGATGTAGCAACCCCTGCCTAACCTGTCTGCCCAGCTGCTCTGAAGTAAATGAGGCCCAGGGAGGGGAAATGTGACTTGACATTGTCATCTCCTTCCTGAAAATTGCCATGGTGATGTGGCTGTCTCATGGCTTCTGCTCCCTCGGTTCTCTGGCGTGGAGGCCACCTGGTCACCTGGCGCCCAGTGTGCCGTGTGACCTTGGGCCAGTCACAGACCCAGCTTTCTCCTTCTCAGATGGGCCTGTCATGGTCATCTCTGTCTCCCTGGGTGCTTAGTGTTGTGGTGAATCTTGCTCCGTGCTAGGAGACCACGGCTGGTGTCCTGCAGTGGACAGGGCCCCACATCTCCTGGCAAACTGTTGTCACAACAGCATTTCATTGCCTCCTTATGAGTCCTGGCCTCCACCAAGAGATTCTGGTGTGTGCCTTTTGAGCTCTGGAGACTTCTAGGTCCATTTTGCATGTACTTGCAGTTCCTATCCACTTCCTGGAAGTGGACCTCCTTCAGTCTAATGGGTAGCAAACCCTTATCAGATCCTTGGTACCATCCCTCCCCTCCCAGCAAGCCTTGCACCCAGTGTGTGCCTTTAAGTGATGCTCTAGCTGTTTACAAATGTCAGCTCCAGCTGGCACGGGGTGGTTAGGAATCTGGCTTTTCTATAAGATGACTTTTTTTTTGCTTTAGAACATATTTTGTTTTGTAACGTAAAAAAGAGCCCTTGAGTGCCCTCCCTGGTGGTGCAGCGGGTTAAAGCACAGCACTAAAAAGCTTAAGCCACTTCTGCAAGAGTTCAATCCCGCCTGCCCCAGAGGAGATCCACATGGCGCGGCAGACCTCTCCTGACCCGTCCGCTGCTTCCCTCAGCAGTGTACTTCGTCGATCTGCCTGTTCTGTTCCCCACTCTGTCCCTGGTGAATCCTCTCACTCTCCGCATCTCTGGCCTGTACCCGAGTTCTGTATGAATAAACAAATATTAAAAAAAAAAAAAGAGCTCTTGAGATCTCTACTGAAGAGGCAGGGTACTGGAAACAGTGCCCCCCAAAGCTGAATATGGTGCAGCCAGCCAAGGGGCTGAGCTACCAGCCAATCGGAGAAAAGCCCCAGAAGTCTCACTTTCCAGAGGGAGAAACCGAGGCTCAGAGCAAAAGGGGCATCCTGCAGCCACCCAGGAAGAGGGACTGAGCAGCAATGGCAAGCTTCAGGTGATAATCATGGTCAATGTTGTACGATTATTCACCACCACGGTGTGCAGGAGGAGTCTAGGGTCTTGGCACGGTGCCAAGCAGTTTTTGAACATTATCTCATCCAGTTCTCCCAAGAACCCTGTGAGGGAGATTCCAGTCACAAAGCTAGAACGTTGCAGAGACAGGATTTGCTCTCTGGTCCGAGAGCCTCAAACCTTCTGTCCCAGTGTCGGCATGACCCCCCACTCCTGAGTGCCTCTCCTGGGCCTCTCTCTGGGCCTGCCCCCATGAAGCTAGCCCTGTGATGGTGTCTTCCTCTTTCTAGGAGGTGTGGGTGTTTTCTGTATTGGGGAGATAAAAGAGCCCGTTTGGGATGATTTTTATCAGCTTGAGCAAGCCGGTTTGACTTACAGGAAGAAGCTAATTTGCATTTTGGGAAAGAGCTGAGTGTAAAGGCCGCAGTGAGCCCTGGGTGAATTTATAAATAAACAGTCGACCGAGGGCATTGTGTGCCCCAGCTGTACAATGCTGGGCTCATATTGACACCACAGACCCGTTCCGCACGTCACAGCTGCCCTTTGGACAGAAAGGGCCTAATTGAGTAAGAGCACACTGTCAGAAATGCCAAGGATCCCGTCCTCCGGCCTGGCTTCCCTGGGCACAGGCAAGCCGGGTGAGTCCGGCTGAGGCCGGGCCTGTTTACCTAGACTGCTGGCCTTGCATGCCAGGTACAGAGCCCGCAGTGATGACTGTCGGGGGCCTCAGGAGTCTGCCTGCTCCCCCACAGCTGGGAGGGAGGGAGGGAGGGAGGGAGGGAGGTGCTAGAGCAGCTGGAGGAGTCTGGGCAGTTGCGAGGTGGTTACCAGGCCCGGCCCCCTCCGGAACCCAGTCCAAGCCCTCACGCCACTGTCCTTTCGATTTCTGGAGAGTTGGGGCCTTTGACCATGAAATGGGAAGTACTTTCCACGGTTATTTTGAGAATTAAGTGAGAGGTCCACATGTATGTATCAGTGACCCCTGCGCTGCCCTGGGATAACTGGGCCATTCCGGACAAGTCTAGGCCTCCGTGGTTCTCCCTTTCTTCTGCAAGCTGTGGGCTGACTGCGTGTCAGGAATCTGGCACCTGCAGGCTGGGCTGCTGCTCCTGCACTCTGGGCCCGGAAGCTTCCTCGCTCAGATTAGTCTGAATTCATATCCTGCACCTTCCACACCTTCCATCAGTGGGACTCAGGCATTCTCTTCTCAGCACCTCTGTCTACATGGGCGTAAAGTGGAAATATGTTTGGACGAAAAATAATAATGTATGATTAAAACACACACACACACAGGGCCCTCCCTGGTGGCGCAGCAAGCAAAAGCACAGCACTAAGAAGGTAAAGCCACTTCAGCACGAGGAGTTCGATCCCTGCCCCGGAGGTGACCCACATGGCGCGGCAGACCTCTCCTGACCCGCCCTCAGCAGTGTACTTCACTGATCTGTCTGTTCTGCTCCCCACTCTGTCTCTGGTGAATCCTCTCACCACCCCTGTACCTCTGGCCTGTACCCTAGGTCTGTCTGCATAAATAAATAAATCTTTAAAACACACACACAAATAAATGTATGGTGAGCATACATTAGCACAGGTACATTAGAGCAGGGTACATGATGTGTGCTCACAGATTATGCCCAAGATCTTTATTTCAAGAAAAAATACTTTCAAATCAGAACTCTGCTAAGCTAAATATTTTGATTTAATTCCAGGTAATACATAAGAAACATGCTACCAAAAGTTAGAGAACCACCTCTACCAGGGGTTTACCCTGGGGGCTTCCAGAACTTCCACAGTGACATTTGTTCAGGTGACTCCACTGTAAAACCCCACTGGGTCAGACTGAACCAGCCCCCCATGGCCCTGCAGCCACTGATAGGGATCAGCATGCCTTTCTTATCTGAGGACTCTGAGGGCAGAAGTGCTGCTTCCTCTGACTTCTCCTTGTGCCTATCTGGGGCTTTGGGCCTGGAATGTACCTAACACATTCCACCATGTGGATGAGGCCTTTTCGCACCTCTGCACCCAGAGACACCACCCGACCCCTGTGAACCCCGAGGCACCTGGTTACTCTACAGGGTACAATGGATCTCTTTTTCTCAGGGTCAATTATTTTCAATCCACACCTTTTGGGGACCCATGTCTCATGGCCACTTGGGGTCCCTGCACCTCACATTTGTACCTCATGTGTCCACTTAAGGACATATACTTTTGTTGAAACTGCCATCTCCTGAGGTCCCTGTGAAATGAGGGGGGGACATAGGTGCTCACCTGCTTTTACAGGAAGGTACTTGGGCAGAACTTAGTATGGTTAGTTACATGCTGTGCTCAAGGGGCCAGGCCAGGATTTGACCCTGGTTCCTGACCTGACTGCAAGTCTTCAGCTCCCATGGACCTGCTACCACCGGTGGCTTCTAGGAGAAGCATAGGGCAGAGGGTACATTGGAAGGGGGAGATGAGATGAGTGCTGATGGACAAAGGTTTGCACAAGAGCTAGAAGCAAGAGTGTCACAGAACCTCTAGCATGAAGGTCAGGGTGGGAAGAGGGAAGTCAGCCCTGAGACATCCAGCCATGTTCTTGAGAACTTCTTGAACCCAAATGCAGTCTCAGGGAGTGCTGGAAACTGACTCCTTCAGTCCCTGATGATTATCAGACTCTCGTTTCATTCCACACATGGATTTAGAAAACTGTGGGGGGGGGCTGGAAAGGGGGTGGTAGCACCCTGCTAGTTCTGGGGATGTGATGGTGACTGGGACAGATCAGGTCCCTATCTGCAGGGAGCCAGAGTGGGAGAACAGGTCAAAAAACAAATCGGTGACTGACCTTTATGTAAACTATGATAAGTGATAAGAAAGTATCAAGAAGGATGCTGGGTAGAGAATACCAGGGGTGGGCCTGATGGCTCTTCAGTCAGGAAGGCCTTTATTAGGAGAGCCATGAGGGCTGGGGCTGCGGGAGAGACAACCTGCATGCAGGAGTTACCTGTGCCAAGGCAGCCCTGAGATGGAAAAGAACTTACCATGTTCTAGAAACTAAAAGGAGCCTGCGGCCAGGTGGTCTGAATTGAGGTGGGCACTACCCGCATCTTCCCTCTCATCTGGGGTCACCCGTTTGCTGTAGGCACAGCAGACTGTAGGGTGGTTCCTGACCTGACTGCAAGTGTTCAGCTCCCATGGACCTGCTGCCACCGGTGGCTTCTAGGAGAAGCATAGGGCAGAGGGTACATTGGAAGGGGGAGATGAGATGAGTGCTGATGGATGCATATCTGCTCGTGGATTCCACGTGGGGCTAACTCCCTGCCCCAGCCAGGGACAGGGGACAGATGTTATCTTTGGCTGTTTGTTCTTGCCAACCACCTCTGCCTCTGTAGCATGATGGAAGGCCTGGCCTGAGTTGTGATCTGTCCCGTTGCACATCCATCCAGGGGAAGCTACGCTTGCCACGCTCCACCACCCAGAATTTCAGGGACCCTCTTGCCATCATGGAGGGAAGAGGTAGAGGGATGGAAAGATGATCACTGAGAATCCCGGGACTGGTCCAGTTTCCCCACCTGAAGTCAGCCTTGGCCCCACAACCTTTATTTATTTACTTTGCTCCTTGCTCAAGAACTCTGGTAGCAAGCTGCCTGGAATGAAATGTGAAGAACTCAAGATAATAATAAAATCAATTGGACTGTTTCCCCAGTAATTCTAGAGACTGATGCATCATTAATGTTGGTAATACAGTGCCTGTCAGATCACAAACTTCTCAATAAATGTGCAGCTGGCAAACTCTGATAGAAATTGGAGGCAAGCAGAGAATGAGATTTGGGGCCTTTGATATATGGGGTGTCAGCAGTGCGGTGAAGTTTTTATCAATTTCTGTCACTTTGGGCTTTTGTGCTCACTACATATGTGGTCTTCATGGCACCTCTCTGTGAGGCTGCTGGGATGCTAACTCCCCCGCCCAGTAGTGTAGGGAGCAAGAGCTTTGAGGGAGGGGGCTGGGGCGTGCTGCCTACCTGGAACCTTTACCAAGAGCTCGGGCGATGTGGGTTGGGTGGATGGGCAAAGCTGGAAGCCCTTGGACCTGACCCCGCAAGTGTTCATTTCATAAACACTTGCCGAGTCCCTGCTAGGTGCAGGCCACTACTGGGCTTTGCCCTTAAGGGTCCCAGGGGCTTGCCTGGGACTTGGGAAGAGGGAGTAGTCAAGGGGCCATATCTACCTCAGGGTCGAGTGTCTTAAGGGCAGTGGATGAAGTGCCTGAATAATGTGGCACAGTGCCAGGTGGAGGGGGCCTTCAGGCCCAGAGCACAGTGCAGCAGGAGTTTATGGGGGAGCGAGGAGCTTGACAGAGTGGCCCCCGGCAGCACGGCAGGGTGGAAGCTCCCTGGAGGCAGCACAGCCTGGTGGTTTGTGCAGACTGGCCGGCGCCAGACTGCTGGGAGCGCATCGTAGCTGTGCAGCCTTGGAGAGGGGATTCAACCACGCCGAGCCTCACTCTTGAAAAAATCGGGGAGTAGGGCCCTCCCTGGTGGCACAGCAGATTAAAGCGCAGCACTGCAAGCAAGCCAGCAACTTCAGTGCGAGTTCGATCCCCGCCCCGGGGTGACCCACATGGTGCGGCAGACCTCTCCTGCTCCACCCGCTGCTCCCCTCAGCAGTGTACATCATCGATCTGCCTGGTCTGCTCCCCCTCTGTCTCTGGTGAATCCTCTCACCACCCCTGTACCTCTGGCCTGTACCCCAGTTCTGTATGCATAAATAAATAAATCTTTTTAAAAAGAGGGGAGTAAGAGCATCACCATGTAACGCGGAGGCATCTGTGAGTCCAGGTGAATTAATGCTTGTGTAGAGCTTAGAACAGGACTTGGTACGTTGCAACACCCTGACAGATATTGACATTACTTACGCTCAGTTCTATCAGATAACCCCCCGGTAACCTGAGAGCCAGACAGCCGAGATTCCGAGAGGTGAAGGCACCAGACTCACACAGTGGGCAGGGTTTGAGCCCAACATCTGCTGAGGCTGGAGAGAGAAAAAGCGGACCTCAGGCACCACCTCAGGGAGGAGGCGGTGTGTGGACATGGTCGGCCCGCCTGAGCATCAAGCCTTGAGTCACCATTATCAGCGAGGAGGCTCATTCGCAGGGGGAGCTAGGCTTTGTTGGTTGGGAGCTGGAGAAACTCTGGGACTGTCGAGGGTCAGTGTTGGCTCCTGGAGTTTGGTTGGAGAAGGTCGACTCTTCCTGGCAGATAAGGCAAATGGGAACCAGATGTGGGTTACAGTTCAGATGCTCCTGGCTGCCCCCTGCCAGTGAGGCCCTCGCCCTCTTTGACAGCCACTCCTCTGCCACAAAGCAGGAAGACCTGGGGAGGGCTTGGGGGTGGTGTTCTGATATAGCCCTGATCTGCTAGGAGCCACTCAGGGTGTGCCAGTACTAGGAGACCAGTGTTCCTGGGGGTCCCCTGGGTATAGGGTCCCTTGCCCCCCTGGTCTGCCTTTAATGTGCTCTGCCCTCCAAGAGGGGCTTCCAGGAACCCCAGGATTTACTCTTGGCTAGTTCTGCATCTGTGTTTGCTTTGAAAGGAAGGCCAAGTTGTGAGGCCCCCTGGGGCCTCAGGAAAGAGGAAGCAATCTTGTTAGATTGGGGAGTGGAAAAGACAGAGGGGCCCAGCACTGCACTGCTGGCCAGGAGTGGTGGTATTTGGGCATGGGTCTGTCCAAGGCTCCTTTGAGCCCTGGCAACTTCCATGACCACTACAGGCCCTTTGATGCTGAGCCTGGGACACTGGTACTTGTTCTAGGTCCTGCATGTCACAGGTGCCTTGCCTAGAAAGAATCTCCTTAAACCCCCAGGGCTTGGGCTTAAAGGAAGTGTCCCCTCCCACCCAGAGAAAGCCTAGGCCCTATGGGAGTGGGGGCTGGGTGAGCAGTGAGCAAAGCTGCAAGGTGCAGTAGTCTCAGGTACACTCGGGTTGCAAGTGGCCCTCTCTGCACTGCTAGGAGGCCCTGGTCATAGAGGCAGGCAGGCATCTGGGCGCTGGCTGGTGCTGTCGTGCGTGGGTTCCACCACAACTGAACAAATCCTCAACCGCTCTAAATGTGACTATCCTCATCCCCAAAATGGGGGTGCTCATATCTGATTGGAGTTGTGCTGATCCTTGCCCCATAATGCGCAGAGCATGTCTGTGGTTAAGTACCAACCCTGAATCAGGCTCTTGGTGACTGGCCCTGGCCTGACCCTAGGAGCTCAAAACTTTGCCAGGGAACAAGACAGGGCAGTAACTTCCTACAGCAGGAAGGCCTGGTGGCCCTAAAGAGAGCCCTGTCAAGTAGAGAGGCTCAGGTCAGCCTGCTGGGGATGGGCATTCAAGGAGGGCTTCTCAGAGGAGGTGACTTTAGAGCTGTACCCCCAAAGGGTTTGTCAGGGAATGAGCAGCAGAAAGAGGACTATGGAAGACATCTCCTAGGTGAGGCAAAGTAGGGAACTCCACGGGAACGTGACCACATCCTAGAGGGCCTTAAATGCCACATATGTGTGACTTCTAAGCTGTAGAATCAATGGTTTTATTGTGAGTAGTGACATGCGCACAGACTAGATTTGTGAAATCATTGTTGTGGTGGCTGCTTGGAGGATGTTCTCACAGTGATCCCGAGGAGCCGTGCCACGGTCCAGCAGAGAGGGCATGTGAACCAGTGCTGGCAGGGACCTGGGCACAGTGCTGCTTGGGTGGGCTTGGTGGATGGCGGTCACTGTGGCACTGGGTGTTGTGGTATCCGAGAGCAGTGAAGCACTGTGGGTGTTTTTGTCCCTCTGGGCTTCTGCACACAGAACCTTCTGGTGCTTGCTGAACAGTGCAGGTGCCGAACCTCACCCCAGCACAGCTGGGCAGGAGCATTTAGAAATCTGGTTGGCAACTGCAAGTCACAGAGCCTGGGACCCAAGGGCTACAAGAGGACAGGATCTCCTAGAGGAATAAGAGCAGAGCTGATCACAGCTTGCAGGCTCTTGAAAGTCAAGAAGGAGGTGCTGCAGGGAGCAAACTTGGCCAGAGAGCAGAGGACTGAGCTCTGACCTTGAGTATGAACTCAGCCACCATTTAGAGTGCCCTTCCTGAGGCAGCCCTGCATGTGACCGGGACAGGTTCCCGGCCTGGAGGGAACTACTAGCAAAGTGCTGGAGAAAGAGGCAACTGAGTCAGTCCTCCAGAAAGAGGAGAAAATTCCCAGGGTGAGAAGCGAGGGAAGGTCGTCTGAGGCAGCGGGAATAGTACCTGCAAAGGCCCAGAGTCCCAGGGGGATATTGTCAGACAAACATTCCTGCAGGTCAGGCCAGAAGGCTTGGACTGTGTTCCCACCTAGGGACAGCTAATCAGTTGAGCCTCCCACTTCAGAGAAGACAGGCCAGGGGCTACTAGATCTGCAGTTCTCAACCCCAAAGGCATTTGGGGAGCTGCAGGTCAGTGCGTGCCAGGCGCTGCCTGCCCAAGGAGAGTGCTGACCTCTGTGCCAGCCTTCTGACAGCCTGGGTGTTTCTTCTTGGCCGCATTCACATGAGCTAAGAAGAGGACCTGTTTGTCCAGAGGGAGGGGCCGCCTCTGGGCAGGCAACCAGCACCTGCCCCTCCAGTGTTAAAGTCCATCTGGGTGAACAGGGTAGGGAGAGAGAGGGAGGAGGCCAGCTAGCCAGGTGATGGCCGACCTGGCAGGTGTGCCCTGTCATCTCACACGAAGACAGGGTGAGAGTCTTGGGGACCTGTGAAGTTCCTAACATTGTCCTCTGTCCACAACACACAGACACGCAGAATGCCCCATCAGTCTGCTACAGTCTGGAAACACAAGTTGTTAGTTACTGAGCACCAGAGAGATAGCTGAGGACCAGAGAGGCAGCAGCCTGGCCCTGGTCACACAGCAATGTGGACCACCAGCCAACAACCCGGACCCTCAGCCCCCACCCCATGGCACTACAGTCTCCATTGCTTTGGGATGAATTGACTGGAGCCCCACAGGCCTCAGGATCTAGCCACCTCCTCGTCACTCCTGTTTTCGCTGCCATCTGTGACCCCAGGGAGGGGAGCTTTCTCCCAGCACTATCTCCCTGCTCGCCTGATGAAATGTCCAGCTTGTCCAGCTTTCTTTACCTCCTTCCACCTAAAACACCCCAAGGGGACAGAGCCAGAAAGCCCTGGTTCTTGCCTGGGTTGGACCAGGCATGATCCAGCCTGAGCTAAAGATGTGTGACAGGGGAATGTGGACTGTAATGAAGTCCTGGACCCTCTTTGACAGCGAGGCAGAAATCCCAGCTCCCGGAGTGTGTAAACATGGTTATTTTTAGCTCTGGGAGGGCTGTGGGCACAGCAGCGTGACCTGCCTTTGGCTCTCTCCTTCTCCTGTCCCACCCAGGAGTAGAACCCTCTCTGCCTCCTTGCCCTCCCCTCCCTCAGTCTTGGGGCTGGGCTGGTGAAACTGGGGACCCACTAAGAGCAGGAACTTACTGGGTGTGTTTTCAGTGTAGCTGCCCATAGCCAGGGGCTGAGGTCAAGACCAGCTCAAAAGGGACAGGATGTGGTTTTCAGAGAGGCGACATTTCAAGTTACAAGAGAAATATTGGAGCCACACAATTTCATGCTTTTTCCATGGGCTCTTACTCCCTAGTCTTTGTATCTCCCTGGTCTGGACTTCAGGAGACCCTGTCCCAGATGGATGTGAACCTTCACCTAGTCCCAGATTAAATGAGCCTTCCCCACTGTGCTTCCAGCCCACAGGCATGTACGGCTCTTCTCCATGTCTCAGTGCTCTTACCCATGAAGTAGGGTAATTCCCGACCTGTCTAGTGGGGGCAGGAGGCGAGCTAACAGGATGAAACTGTCCACTCAGTTTTTCGTTCAGCACTTTCTGAGCATCATTTTTGTGTCAGATATTATTCTAGCCACCGGAGATAAAGCAGGAACCAGCCTGACAGCTCATCATCAGAGTAGGAATGAGAGATATATAATAAATAAATATATCCATAAACAATAATCAGCTTGCCGTGCAATACAGAAATAATGTAGAGCGGTGAGTAAGAGAGTGGCTGCAGCTGGATGAGGAACTGTATCGTAGACAAGAGCAGCAATCAAGAAAGATCCCTGAGAAGCTAAAAGAAAACAGTCAGTTGCAATGAAGAGAGGAGGTGGTAGGACTGGATAGCAGGTGCAAAGGTACTGGGGCAGGGAAACCACTGGGGCTGGAGGGCACTTTGGTGGTGGGGGGGCAGATACACGGGGCATGTGGACCATGGAGATCACTTGAGGAGGGCTGTAAACAAGAAAAGACTTACTTTACAATTATAAGGAATTGCAGGGGGGAAGCGAGAGTAGGAGGCCAGTGGGGGACTGTTGCCCTGACCCAGGCCAAGGAACTGATGAGAGGTGTGCAGACTAGAACAGAGGGAGAGGAGCCACAGAAGTGGCAGGTGGTTGGCAGAGAAGTAACGTCGGGATCAAGGATGGTCCTTGACTTTTGGATTCAATACCTGGACTGGGATTAAGGGTCAGAAGGACAGTGGATCCAGAAGGGGCCAGTGGGGGTGGAGGGAGCAGTGTCTGGAGGAGGAGCCATGCTGGACACACACGTTTGACATGTCTGTGCACATCATGTCCTCAGCTGGTGCAGCTCCTCTGTCGTCTCTAGGGTCTCTTTGCCAGCCATGAGCCAGCCTCTGTGGGCGGGTACTTTGACAGGGCCTGGCCAAGGGTTTTGTCCAATAATCATGGATGAGTACCTTACAGTCCTCTGGTGTGAAGGGGAGCATGGTTCAGAGCAGGTCGGGGCACGGGCACAGCCTCTGTGAATAGGAGGTTGAAAGCTCTACCCAGAAGGCCCTGCTGGGGACATTGGAGCACCGTCTGCCACTGGCTGGACCCAAGCCTTGGGTGTTGCTACCGCCTCATTCTCGGCTGCACTGACTTCTTGTGAAACACCAGAGGCTCTCCTCGTGCACCTGAGCCAGTGTGAGAAGATCAGAGGAAGCTGCAATACAGCTGGATTTTCAACAGTAAACCTAGTTCCCCTCCATTTTGTCATCAGCTGGCTGTGTGACCCTGCACAAGTCCACTCCCTCTCTGAGCCTTGAAAATCCACTTGAGACACCAGGAAGGAGTGAAAGATCTGGTCCTACAGGACTCTGCCTTCGGCCTGAGTCACTGCAGAGGTTTGGGGCTAAGGACCGTGGTGTAAGAAGAGCCCAGGGACTGGACTACGGAGATGCCTCAGGGCCTACGGTGGAACAGATGAGCATGAAACAGAGGCTGTGCAAGATGATGGTGGAAATGAAGGAAAGCAGAGGGTCAAGGGAAACAGCTTACCAGACAAGCGTTGCGCCCTTGGGAAAGTCTCCTGGCTTTTTTGAAGCTTCTGTTTTGCCATCTGCAAAGAGGAGTAGAGAGGTTAGTGAGCCTTGTGGGGGAATTTCAGGACTGGCCTGAGAGGGAAGAACAGCTACTTCAGTTTCTGGAGTTTGCCTTCTCGTTCCTCTCCAGTTTGCAACCGGACTCCCAATTTTAGGGAAGAGTCCTTTGCTGTTGGGGCGTCTTGTGAGAGCCGTGATCCCGGGCCTGGGAGTCCCGCCAGGCCTCATTCAGGAGGCCGTGACCCTTGCTGTGGCCTTGGGGACTGGCCCCACTTGCCATGGCTTTTCAGAGCAGCAGCCTCGGACCTGCTCCCAGAGGCACCCGGAAGGTTAACCAGAGGCAGTAACGAGCACTCTGAAATCAGGCCAGAGTTGTGTTTTATGTCTCGAAGAAGAAATGGGCTTTGATTTCCTATCAGCATTGATGTGGTTGTTGTGTTGTGTGTATGTGTGTGTGTGCATGTGTGTGTTTTAACTGCTCTGGGTTTTAGAACTGTGGTGGAAAGTGAGGAAAATAGCAGATGCTATATCCATTTGCCACCAAACTGTCTTGAAATGCTATAAATATTTTCTAAAAAGACTAGCTTCCCAAGTCCAATGTGTTAGTTATCTCCTCCCTGAGAAACGGATTCCCGAAAATTAAGACAAATAACCTCTTAAATCACAGTTGTTAACCTCAGGTGTAAAAACCGTTACCGAGTCACCGCGGGTCAGCGTGACTTCGCTCTGCCTAAGTGACTGTGTGGCATGGGGCAGCGGCAGCGGGGAGGAAAGAGCCTTGTGCTTAGTTGGGGGCCCAGTCAGAAGCGTGGCTCAGCCTCTAGCTGCTGTGTGACCTCAGAGCAGGGGCCCACCTCTCTGGGCCTCCTGCTTACGCATCTGTGTAACAGAGACATTCTCTGCCACCTCCTGGTGTCACCGAGCTGTGCTTGTGCACCTGGTCCAGGGTGTGCAGAGGTGACCGTGGGGGCCCCAGGGTGTGCAGAGGTAACCGTGGGGGCCCATGTACTACATTACTCACGACGGCTGCCGCCCCTGCCACCCTCTGGCTGAGCCGAGGACTAACTCTGAGCCCAGATGCTCACTGGCCTCCCTGTGCATGGCAAGAGCCCTGCAGAGCCCCCAGCAGGTGGGCAGCAAAGGAGCCATCATTTGCTCTACTCACATTTGTTTTTGTGCTTAACTTCCAGCCGTTGAGAGAGATTTAATTTTGTTGTTTTTGAAGGTAATACCATGAAGCTGTTATTTTTTTTAATTAATATGATAGTTTATTTTTGCATCATTTAGTGCCTTTTCCCATCTCAGTTGTAATCCCCATGGGCTTTCCATCACCAGATCACCCATGTGCCATCACCACAGTCCAGGGCACCTCCCTCTCCCCACTGTTTTTGATCCCATTCCCCACTCCACCCCCACAAAATGTCTTTGGTATATAGTTGTTAATTATTATTATTTTCTTGCCTGAAGCTGTTATTATTATTTTTTTTAAATAAATGCATTTTAGCACAAACTGTGGACTGACTTGAAGAAAAACATTAAACAAATAACAACCCAGATGCAGGAGGATTGGACAAAAACCAGGAGCGTGCCCTGGAAGTAAGACTTTTGCATCCTGTTTGGCCCGCTTCCTGGCGTGTTCACTGATTTCTAGCCTATAGAAAGAGTGGCCAGAGAGGGGCTGCTGTGAGGATGTCTCAATAACTTGCCTTCCAGTCGCCTGGTACTCTGAGCTGTCTGCAGCTCCTCCAGAGCAGGAGACCCTGTCCTGCTCCAGGCCTTACTTCCACCAGATGTGGCTGGTGGAGCATAGTAGCTGCCCACTAACAGCATGCAAGAGACTTGTGAGTCTCGCTTTGTGCCCTGCCTGGACAGGATAGTCCAGAGCGCTACACGGAGAAGTAATTCTGACCTCCTGCTTGGACTCTGAAAGTCAGCGTGGGGACTGGTCAGCAGTGGCTGCAGGATGTGGGAAGGGAGCTGGGTAGCACACCTGCCTCACCGTTGCTCGGGAGCTCCGAAGGTGGAGGCTGGATCTTGTCCCCATTGCGTCACCAGCACCAGGCACAGTGGTCACCAGTGAGGGCACCAGAAGCTTCTGTGGGAAAAGGCAGATGCTCCTTGGGCCACACTTGTGTGTTGTGCAGGGGGCCGCCCAGCCAAGTCAAAGGAGCCACAAGGCCACTATCTGGCCCTGGCTTCATGGAGCCCAGGCCCCTGCCCACTAGGTCTGCATGCAGGGTAGATGCTTGGGAAGACAGTTTCTCTACTGCCTGTCTCAGATCTCTCGTCTGCTGTTCCTGAAGGCCCCCAAAGCAGGCACTCAGGCTTCTGGTGTGGAAATCCTGGTCACCGGGCATACAGATGTCACCGTCTTGCTTGTTCATCATTCCCAGAGATCTCCCTCTGCTATTGCGTTCTTATCTGGCCAGTAAACAAGGCAGCGTCACCTGTCTCCATTTCACAGCTGAGAAAACGGGGGCCCAGAGGTGGCAAGTGGCCTGCATGAGGGCACACAGCTGGTTAACCCATGGCAGGTTCCTTAGCCCCTTACCTGCCACTTGCAAAGATCACTCAAAAGGCTTGTACAGCAGGTATTTAAAATTCATTCATTGAGTTGGAAACTTTGTAGCTTAATGAGTAAAAGCTCTGTAGCCAAATGCCCTGCTTGGCATTTCACCCACTTCCTGGACATGTAACTTTGGCAAGTTCTTAATCCTTCTGGACCTCAGTTTTCTCTTCTCTAAAGCGGGCACATGGCCTGTGGTGACAGTTAACAGGGTAACAGTCCCCAACTCCGGGGGAGGGCCCTGGAGGCCCTGCCGGTGGTAGGCACCCAGTCAGTGGGCAGTGTGAGACACCTCCTTGGTGCTGGGTATGGAAGGGGCTCCTCAGATCAGCTCATAGCGGGGGACTGGAGGTGACAGGTGGACTTGTATGCCAGGAGAGCACATTTCAGGGGCACTGGTCAGGACACGGGTGCTGTGAGAAAAGCACACCCCCTCCTTCTGCAGGAGGAGGTGTGGAGAAAGGCCTTGGAACAGGGCTCAGAGGGCAGGGAGGTCCTGCCAGGCAGAGGCCCGAGTGTGCAGGGCACAGAGGCTTGAGATGGGGTGGCCCAAGGGGCTAGTCCCAGAGTGCCCATGCTAGGGTCTTGCTGGACACAGGAGACGGTCCAGGACTTCTCTAGACAGAGGAGACAGAGGCTGGCCCCCATGCCATCCTCCTTTGTTATCCTCCTGCAGCTGAGACCTTTGGGCTCCACTGACAGTGGGGTAAGAGGTGAGGCGAAGTGGAAAGTCAAGTCGGTCTGTACCCCTGAGAGGCAGAGTCCTGCCCGGGAGCTCTGGCGCGGCATTATTGTCTGACGTTCGTTGGTCGACAAGCCAGCTCCACAGTCTGTCCTCTACCTGCCCGTCTCTCCTCTGCCTCTGTGAGTGCCACGCGGCGGGCACAACCCCTCCCCAGCACAGAGCCACCACGGAGCTGCTCGCAGGCTTGGTGTGAACACCCCAGTCCACCCAGAGACCCATTTATTCTGCCGCTGGGGCACGGGGCCCACTTTTAATCATCCTTGCTCTACCACGAGATACAGATGGTCATATTATTAATAGTCATAATTAATCAGCATCCTCAGAGGATCTTTTCCCTGGGCATCAAACCCGCAAGGCAAGCAGCCCCTGGAGGTTCCACTTTATAGACGGTGTGTGTGAGGGAGGTGACTCAACCAGAGGGCAGCTGAGCGCGGGCCAGAGGATCACCAGGCTAGGCCTGGTGAGAGCACCCCAGTGTTCCTGTCCCAAAGTGGACTACCCTTCACCCCGCCTCCAGCCCAGGCGCACCACGGTCACTGAGAAAAGCCTTCAGTGCTTGGCACAGGAGGGCAGCCCTCTGCCTAGTGGGTGAAAACCAGAATCTCCGGCTACGAGCACAGGAAGAGACGTGGAATGGAGAGCAAAGGCCAAGGAAGGCAGTGCCTAGTAGACCAGTAGGAAAGGGGCTTTGGTAGCAGGTGAGGGTGGGGAGACAGCCTTTTGGGGGGGCTGCCTTCTACCAACTATCCCACTACCCACCCACACAGACAACGAGCCTGGGCCTGATGCTGGCTGCTGCTCCGGCTTAAGCACTGCGTCCCAGGGACAGTGATTTAATGCTTGCGGCAGGCAGCTTCCTGATTTATGGCCCTGCTTCAGACAGGCCTGGCTACATGAACACAGAGGCAGCAAGGGACTCCCAGCACAGAGCTGCAGATGGCCGCCTGTCCACCTGCTCCCTGCCCACTCTCCCGGGCCCAGTGCCTACGTGTGCATCAGGCTGGCCACGTCCCTGCTCAGCGCCCATCCCCCCCCCAAGCTGCATCAGCCCTGAATGCAGGTGTGTGCTGTTCTGAGTGTGAGCGTGTGTGCAGAGGAACACATGTGTGCCCACGCATATGTGTCTCCCTGCTGAGGCGAGTGGTCGCGTCTGTGTGAGTGGCAGTGCACTCCAAGTCTGTGCCAGGGTGTCATGGACACGTGCCCGTGGGCGTAAGGCCGTGCCCTGCTCTGGTCTACCTGAGATGGGCCCCGTGAACACATAGCGGCACACACATGCACACCCATGTACGTGCATGTGACGTACCGAGACATCCCTGCTTGGAGGTTACGTTGAATAGTAAGACTGCAGTCAGAAATGGGCATGGGGTGCCCCACCCTGGAGTCCTGCGGGGAAGCGGGGAGTTGGGCCTGGCCTCATAGCACCTCCAGAGCACCAGCCCATGCCTGTGGAAGGGAGGGACACAGCACCGCCCTCAGGCCCTCACACTGCGCTTTTCAGCCACTGTCCTTTTCTCCTCCCACTGCCTACCGGTCCTCACGAACTCTGTGCCGAGCCTTGGGATAGCTCTGACCTGGGAAAGCCCAGTCGAGACTGAGGCTGGTTGGGACACAAATCCAGCTGTCACCAGCCTGGGGTAGCAGTGATTGGGCCTCTCCCATCCTCAGCATATTCTCATCTGCAAAGTGGTTTTGACAACGGCCACCTGGAGGGTTGTGTGAGGCTCAAAGGGCTCGGTCTGTCAGGGTCCTTCTGCAGCAGGCCTCAGTTTCCCCAGCTGACTGGTTACCTCCTGGGGCTGTTTTGGGCATCAGATGAGAAAGGGACTCTGGAAAGGGCATTCGGGCAGAGGGGTAGGCACATGACCCCAGAACTTGTTCTGGCTCAGAGCACAAGAGATGAGGGTTTCTGGGCTCCCCCACAACCACCTGACTCCCTAGTGGGAAGCCAGTGGTCACTTGTGACCCTGCCTCCACTGTATCCCACTGGCCTGAGGTCCTAAAAGGTCCTGAAGTGAACATAACGCCTTACCGGAGCCAAGCAAGAACTGTAACCCCCATTGCCAGTCTAGGTACTGCTGCCAGCTGCAGGCTGAGCACCCCGAGCAACCCCCAGCACAGATGGGCTTCCTGGTCTGTGTCCTGCCTCATACTAACTGCTCAGGTTCCTAGAAATGCAAAGTCCCCATTCCGGCAGGGGCTTTGCTGAAAAAATGAGCCTCTGCCCAGGGGTTCAGATACTGTGGGGGTCAAGGTGGATCCAGATAGGCGGGAAGGGAAGAAACAGGCCAAGCTGGAGCTAGACCTGGAAAGACAAGAGGAGTTTACTGCTGGAAGGGACAGCATTCCAGAAGGACAGAAGTGTGTGGCAAAGGCTTAAAGCCATTCTTGCGGAAAGGCGTGTCCCCTCCCATAAGACATCTGGGCTGCTTTGGCCCCGACTGCTTCGGCTCTCAGTGACCAGTGGCTGTGGGGTGAAGCAGATGGCTGACAGGGGCAGGGCCACCCTCGGGCCTGAGCCAAGCGAGGCTAAGTGGCCCACACAGGCCAAAGCCTGAGACCTTGGCACCAGCCACCAGAGCTCTCGACTCGAGAGTTAATGATTCATTTGTGGCCAATTTCTGCTGGCCTTTGCCTGGAAATTCCCAAGCCTGCCCCTTCTCTCAGCTCCAGGAGCTCCAAGACTACAGTCTCATTTACACTTGGCTGAAAACATCTCACCCACTATCCAGGGAATGGCTTTTGAAATTATAGCAGAGACGAGGCAGGTTAGCTGTTAGGAAGAACTGATTCTGGGCCGCAGGCCAGGGGCTGAGGTGGTTGGTTTGAATGTAGTAAAGTTAGAGGCCTCTTTCTGATCTCATGTGCCAAGTGCTGATGAAGGAATCCCATTTATTTTCACGGTGCTCCCCAAATCCTACCCCCAGTCTTGCGTAATGTGAAAAAGTATTGCAATGGTTACAAAGGGGAAGTAGAGCTTGACCAGATGAGAAAGAAGTGGCATGCAAAGGCCCTGGGGCATCTAAGGGAGGTTAAGTGGTGTGGTATAGCTGAAGTGTAAAGGGTGTGAGAGACTTTTAGAAGTATAAACACAATTCGCAGTTAAAGGATGAGGAGTAGGGCAGTTGTCAGTGGGAGTCAGGTCTGGTTCCTGAACAGGGACGTGTGTGTTTGATTTGAGTTTTGGGGTCACTTGTCTCATGGTGTCTTGGTTCTACTGGTTGGCAACCCTTTCCCAGCCTGCTGTATGCCAGCTCAGGCCCCCTTCCCCGGTGCTGAGGTGAACTGGAGGGACAGGGTGACGTGTCCCAACCCAGAGGAGGGTGACAGGGACCTGGCCAACCCAACTGCCATTGCCACTGTACAGGTCCTTGCAGAGGGTGGGGGCTGGAGGCTTCCTCAGGCCCTTCCAGGCCTGTCAGCCCAAGTTCTCAGGGAGGTGGGGGCTGGGGCACTGAAATAGGCTAAGGAGCGTTTCCTTGCAGATTGTGGACACACAGGTCACCCCATCCTGTAGGATCAGCGTGGTCTTGCAGGCCCCGAATGTGTATCTGTCACAGCGCACTCTGAGACTGAGTGGGACATGGCAAGGACAGAGCACAGGGTCTCTGTCACCAGACGTGATTGGCTGCGTCCGTGTGCTCCCCGATTTCCCTACCCCTGCAGATTTAAGGCGATGTCCCCAATACCAAGTGAAACAGAGCTGCCTGATCCTCCCAGCTGAAAGGTCCGGGGATTTAGGAAGGGGGCTTCCTTTATGTCTGTTCAACTTTGCAAATTTAATTCCTTCTGATTATTTCTTGACAGTCCCAGGCATTGGTGGTAAACAAGTGCTCTCCCCAGAATGTTTCCCTGTGACAGCAGCTTTCTCTGACGATGGTGCTATCAACACTTGGCAGGGCCTCCTCCCCACTCCCTGCTCCAGGCTCCCCAGCTCCAGCTCCTGCGAAGCAAGAGCTTCTGAAAGGCATTCAGGAATGTGGGGCTCTCTGCTCTCCGGCTGCTGGGGTGCCCTGCTGGCCGAGCTGGGCAGGCGGGGAGCCTTGCTTCTTTGCTCCCTGCAGCAGCCAGTAGCCTGGCCTGGCCTGGCCTCAAATGCTCCCCCCCAATTGTAGCGGCCCCCAAGCAGAGAGGCAGGGCAGTATCAGGTGTCCCACAGGGCTGGCTCTGCCCGATCCTTGGCATGGCTGTGTGGCAGGAGGGAGCCTGTCTCCAGAGGGCAGCTCTGCCAGACCTGTCTGTGTCTGGGAGGCCAGAGGTGGCCCAGCCCTGCAGTCTCCCTGGTCTGCGTCATGCTGGCTTAGGTGTCCTGAGTCAGAGCCAGGAAATGGATCTGCCTTGCGGGGGTGGAGGTGCTGCTGCCCTGGACAGCCAGGGTGAACCCCAGCCTTCTGCCCATCCACGCTGAGAGGACCTGGCCATGAACATCCCTCCCTGACCTGGCCTGGAGTTGACCAGTGCCTGGAGGGGATCCCCAGGGGACAGCTGACTCCGCGTTCCCAGCCCCCTCCCTGCCCCCTGCCCTGCGTGGCCACTGACTGCCATTCACGACCTGCAGGGCTGCAGCAGGATGCGGCTCTCAGAAGACGGGCACAGAGGCAGGTCCCACTGTCATGCCTTTGGGGGGGCTGCCTGGCTTTCCTGTCCTTCCCCGCTTGTCCTCTGTGCCATCTTCTGTTTCCCATCCAAGAACTGACCCAAGTATTGTTTCTCTGGTGAGGCCCACCCTGGCAGCCACTCCTCCCACCGAAGCCACCCGCTGTCTTTGAGCTGCTGACCTCCACTCTGGCTCCTGGCACAGGGTAGTATAACCACGTTCCCCTGCTGCAGGCTCTCCTGCTTGCCCCGTGAATGCTTTGAGGCTTATTTATTGGTGTGCTCTGCATATCTGATACATAGTAGGCGCTCAATAAAAGCAGGCTGGATTTAATTAAGGGAGCTGTCCCTTTGTTAATGATGTAGTGAAGAGGGGTGGCGGGAGGTGGACAGCAGAAAGGCTGAGCCCCCTCGCGGCCTCCAAGACCCTGGATTGCCGGGGACTGCAGGGGCCCCCCGCCCCGTTCCCACCAAGCCCACGCCTTCCTTGCTGGCAGGAGCCGGCTCCCTGGGCTGCCCGTGCGATCACTCTCCAGAAAACACCCCAGTGGAAACTGCATGAATGATTGATAAGAGCTGAGAGCTGTTTAATTTTTTCCCCCTGTTTAATGGCTATCAATAATTTAATACGCTCTCTGTATGTTTTTAAGGAATAGCACCCATTTTGCCGTCTCCGGTTTAGCGGGCTAAATGATTTAAGTGTTGGAAATGTGCTCTGAGGATGGAGGGTGAGCAAGTTAGAGCAATCTGGAGGCTGGGGGTGGGGGAGGCGGGTTCAGAGCCAGCCAGCAGCATCATGGCCTGGGTGCAGAGGGAGGGGTTTGGGGAGGGGGGTTGTGGGTGCCTGTGCAGAGGGAGGTGTGTGTGTGTGCGTCCGTGCGCGCGCGCGCGCGTGTGTGTGTGAGTATGTGTGTGTGTGTGTGAGTGAGTGAAGGTGGGAGGAAGGGGGTGGGTAGCAGCCAGAGCCTTTCTACTAAGAGCAAGATAATTGCTTTTCCGGGTCTCACTGAGCAGCAGCTGAACAGCTGTCGACTCTCCCCCACCACCAGTGCTGAGTTTTTCTGGATGACTCTGGGGGGCCCAGGAGGGCTAGGAAGGAGCGGCTGCTGGTACCACTGCGGACTGAAATCTCCCTCCCCCTGACATCTTTGCCCCCTTCTAAAGCTTTTAAGTCATTTTAATTTTAATGATGCAGTTAGTTTGCTGCCGGCCCAAGTCTTCCAGATGGGATAGGGGTGGTGTGCAGTGGGAGGGCTCCGAATTACTAATCTCCTGGCCCTAAGGGACCTGGAAGGTCATCTGCCAATGCGCCCCCAAACTTTCCAGATGCAAAAGATCACCTGGGAGGACTTGTTAAAAATTTAAATTTCTGGGCAGCATTCCAGACCCACAGGCTTCCATTCTCAGGGGAGAGACTCGGGAAGCTGTGGGCTTAACAAACAGCCCAGGTAATTCGTACCAAGTTTGGAAAAAAGAGTCCAGCGCCAGTTGCACCCACACCACCAAGTGGACACTCCCCTGTGCTTGCACACCTCTGGGGATGGGGTGCTCACCCCTTTGTGAGCCAACACGTCTACCTGCGGAAGGGACTCTGGCCCAGAGTTCCTTCTGGCACTGGAGGGGTCCCACCCTGCCCTCGTGTGGGGCGTTGCCTCTGCTACATGGTCCACTATTCCTCCAGGGACCTGGTATCCTGCCTCTCCCTTCCTGGTCAAGCTCTGGCTTATCTGCACCTCTGCTGGCCTGGAAGCTTCCTTAGCAATGTGTCCTGAGTACCAAAGAAAATGCCCTGGGGGTACCCCAGGCAGGGGGGAGGGGAAAGCGGAGGGAGAGAGGGAGGGACTCTCCACCAAACCTGGGTGTGCCTTCCCGGACACTGGTAATATGGCGCTGGGGCATCCCGGAGTGGACTGCGGTGGGTGCGCCCCTCTCCTCTGGCAAGCACCATCATCAGTACCTGGAGTATGGGGGATCCTAGAGGAGGCAGAAAGAGAGTGGGGCCTCAGAACCGCCTTGGCCTGCCCGGGGCCATTCCACCCACAGGAGAGAAACTTGTGACTCATCGGAGGAAGCCACTGAGTAAGCCAGATCTCTCTGGTGACAGTGGAGGAACTGAGGCCCAGGGAGGCTCTCTTCAAGGTCATCTGTCCACTAAGGATAGAGCTGGAGCTGCAGAGATGGGGTCAAAAGATCCAGGAAGGGATGTCCAGGACTGCGGCCCTAGCACCAAGGGCCAGCAGAGACCCGAGGGCTGGTGAGGAGGATCAGCGAGGACTTCTGCCTTCTGGCTCAGCACTTATGGAGACGAGTCAACACAATGAGGCGTTCTAGCTGAGCTAACACCCGTCTGTCTGGCATCATGACTCCTCCTTTGCTTTGCCTGCCAGTCTGCATTGTTTCTGCCGAGATGCAGTGCTGTCTGCCCGTCAGACTTGCTATTTTATTTTAATAGATAATTAGGAGAGAAGTAGTGGTACACATTTCATGGATATCATCATTCACTGCAAAGTCTTCCCTCCCTAGAGCTCTGTTGACCCTCTTTGCACCCGCAAATTCAGGCTCTCCATCTATCTATATGAGAGAAGTCTGTGTCCCTAGAGGTGATGGTCTATGCCTCATTTTGTGATCACCAGTTCCCCTCAAGCCCCTTTACACCCAAAGTCTGCTCTGATCACCACAGTGTCGCTGTGGGGGGCTTGACTCTGGGAAGGAGGAAGAGGAGGATTATCAGACCCACTCTCAGGCTCCTTCTTGGAGTGCCCCAAGAGCTGTGAAGACAGAAGAGAAAGATTCACCCCACACTCTGGAAGGCCAACCCCACAGGGATCCCTGGGTGAGGCCTGAGGACAGGGAATCTTCCAGTAAAGGGCACCTTCCTGCAGGCGTGAAGCATACTACAGAGGAAAAGGGCAACCCCATTCAGAGTTGGGAAGCTGGGCTGTGAGTGGACAGAGGGAAGGGAAGGGATGGGAGGCCAGCAGGACAGGGACCGGCTAGAGAGGCAGGCAGGCCTGGCTGGGCAGGTTGGGACCTGGTGCCCCTGACAGGGAGACACAGGGGAGCTTTGTTTTCAGCTTCTATGTAACTACTACATCTGTGCAGAAAAGTGTATCTGTCCTAAGTGTGTAGCTTGACATTGTCATGAAATCAAGGCATGCCACCACACGGATCAAAACACAAAACCTTCTAGACCCTTCAAGCCTGCTGGGTGCTCCCTTCCTTAGTGACGTTAAACAAACAACCATCACTGACCATGTCTCCTAGTTCTGCAGTTTCCCTTGGGCTCCTGGAGCACCAGTCACCTAAGGCCGGATGAAGTCGTTGGAGGTGGGCGGGGAGAGGTCAGAGGTGGCCGCGGTTACACCTGGCAGTTGGAGCTGGCTGCTGGCAGGCAGCCTCTGTTCTCCTCCCTCCTCCTATAAGATATACCTTTGTCCTTCCATGGCCAGGCAGGGTGTCACGGCAATCAGGGCCAGACAAGGCAGGTCCTCCTGAAGCTTCCCCTCTGTTAGTCACTTTCAAAACAAGTCTCAAGGCCAGTGGCGCTATGGAGAGTGGAGCCTAAACCCTGGGCCTGTGGTCATATTTAGACTGCACAGCATTGGGTGTTGTGCCTGCTTCATAGAGTGAGCTTTGTGGAATGGGCCCTTAAGGATGGTCACTATTGTGTTAGGCTTCTTTTGGTAAACATTCTGTTGGTAAGGGTATCCATTTTGTTGGATAGAGTTACAGATCATCTGTTCACCTTGTGTGACATTCCATTGTGTGGCTATACCAATTTATCCATTCTACCATTTGGAGAGTTTCTTTAGCAGGGGCATTATGAATTGCAGGGCTGTGAACATTCTAGTATGTCTCTTTGGGTGAACATGGGCATACATTTCTGTGGACGTGGAATTGCTGAGTTGTTGATAGGCCACAGAGCAGATGACACGGGTTCTCTTGTTCTCTGGAAATGGAGTATTGCTAGGAAAACTTTCGTGAACAGAAATGATTTAAGGAAATGAAACAATGACCGTTTATCTACATGAAAAATATCTTGAGCATTCCCAAGCCCAAAAATCCCTTCCAAATCATACCGCATAGCACATCAAACAAAGCAATACTGACATACAGTAAAAGCAGGAATGAAACGTCACCACCACAGCCTTCATAGAGCAGTTCTGGGAAGGAGCTTGGTGGGTCTGCTCTCACTGTTGGGGGTTCAGGCTGCCACTGGAGCAGTTGCTGCAAAGGCAGTATTTGTGCTCTTTGGCTTGTCGTGAAAGCAAATAATCCTTTTCAGATGTCTTTTGGGTAGTGAAAGTCAGTCCTCATATAGGTCTCTTATAGAAGTGAGGAAGTACAACTTTGAAAAGGCATGGGTACCTGTACTTACTAACTGTCCTCGGAGCTGGGATCCAGTGTATGCCCCACCAGCAGTGTTGGGGCAGGGGTGGGGCTAAATGACTTTGGAGGGCAGTGAGGATTTTCTTTATTTTTTTTCAAAGACTTTATTTATTTGTGCATACATATACTGGGGTGCAGGCCAGAGGTACAAGGAGTGAGAGGATTCTCCAGAGAGAGTGGGGAGCAGAACAGGCAGATTGACTGAAATACACTGCTGAGGGGAGCAGTGAGTGGGACAGGAGAGGTCTGCTGTGCCATGTGGGTCAGCTCCCTGGCTGCAGAGAGCTCCATAGTGCTGCACCTCAACCCCTTGCACCAGGGAAGCTCAGCAGGGAGCGTTTTAAAAAGACCCCCACAACTGAAGATGAGCAGTGCAGAAGAGTATCTTGATTGGGAGATTTCTCTGATCCTGGGGCTCCAGATAAGGCCCCTCTCTGTTCTCCCAACACCTCAGGCCTCCAGGCTGCAGCAAGTAGCACCCCTGGACCAGGTGGCCCTGTTCTGCAGGGGCTCTCTCCTGCCCTCCTTTTCCCACTGCCCCCTCTCCTTTACCAGAAGCTGCTTCATGACTGGCTTGGTCCCCCAACAGTCAGGGAAGCTGGGGGGACTGCCGCTGCAGCCCCAGGTGAGCTCCGGGCAGTGGGCAAGCCCAGGAGATTCCAGCTCCGCTTCTGACCTGGCCCCTCTGCTCTGAGATCAGGGCGGGAAATCCGTTTCTTATCAAGTGCCTTTCCTTTGACCAACCTGAACCCTGTGCTCTAGAATCTAACAGGAAAGAGCCTCTTGGAGATCTCAGTAGACATCTTCACTTCAAGCACATGTCAGCTGGCCAATAGCGGCTTGTTCACGGAACGCTTTCACTGCTCCGTCCATCCATCTGTCCGTCCGTCCGTCTCTGTGGCCTTCCTAGAGGATAGGGAGATAAGGTAGATCACATCTTCATGTCCAGGAGCTCCACCCAGGGAAGACAGCAGCCTCCAGAGGAGGAGACATGGTCAGCTGGACCCAAAGCCTGATGAAGGAATGAACAAAAGGAGGGCAGCTCCGAGAGGCTCTGCTGAGGCCTCTGAGTGGCGTCTCGCAGGACAGTGGAACTCTGAAGGACAGAGTTGGGGGAAAGCACCTGGCATGTCCCAAGGCCCAGGGGCAGGGGGCTAGGCTGAGTACAGCATGGGGAGTGGGGGGACATGCCTCATGGCTCTTGCTGTGGGCTGGCCTGTGGAAGGGCTGACCTCAGTCAGGGGCCGGCTCTGTTGCCTCAAATGTGAAGTCCAGGAAATGGGACTTTATTGGCAGGTAGAGAGTAGCATTTGGTATCTAGGATGGCTGGGGCCGGCTGGGCCTCCCGGCAAGGCCTGGAGGTGGGTGAAGTGGACAGGGGCTGCCTGCAGGATCAGACTTGGGCTCACTGTGCTCTCTGCTGTCTCCCACAGGACGTGCAGCGACTGCACTAGGCCGAGTCAGACTGCTGGGCCGCCGCCTCCTTCCCACAACAGCTTTAAGTCCTGGTCGTCGGTGGAGACCTTAGCAGGTAAGCAAGATGGCTGGTGCTGCATGTGTGCAGGGGTGGGGCTGGCTGAGGTGGCTGCTGCTACTTCAGGGCCTGGAGAGCACGTTGCCAGGCCTCCTTCTCTGAGCAGGAGCTAGACAGGGCCAAGCCCTGTCCTGGAATCCCAGTTTGGCTTTATTCTGTCACCAGCCCCCAGTGCAGCCTTGGGTAGTCCTGCTTTGACCACTGAAAGCCCAGCTTCCTCAACTAAAATGCGAGAGTAGTGAAAGCATCCTCTATGCTCTTAGCACTTAGCGGCACCCAAGCACAGGCTCAGCACTTTTCACAACAAGCCTGTGAGAACTCTGTTCTCACCCCCATTGTACAGATGAGGAAACTGAGGCATGGTCAGAATATACCTTGCCCAAGGTCACACACCTGACTGAGCCCCATGGGGTTCAGTTCCAGTTCTGTGTGGCTTTGGTGCACCAACCCCTCACACTGGTCTTGCCCAGCTCTACTGACCTTTCTTGTGGGTGGAGATCAAAGCAGTCACAGACATCCCTAGAGGGCTGGACCCTGTCCCAACTCAAGGGAGAGGGAGGAAGCTTGTATGAGGTGACCGTGGCCGCTGGTTGTCCGGAGTCGTGACTCACTTGTGGGTATGATGTGACATGAGGTGGCACTCGGGGTCCCTTCTAGAGGAACTGGTTTGAAGCCTTCCCTCTGCCTCCCAAATTCAATTTCCTAAGCTTGCATTAAGCACCTACTGTATGCCAAGCCTGGGACTACAGAGGCACTGGCCTCGCCCCATTCTGTGTGCTGGATACAGAATCAGGGAGGCCACAGCAGATGTGGCCAAGTCCTATAACTTGGGGTCAAAGGATTCAGAGACTAAAAGGGAGCCCTCCTGGGGAGGTGACCAAAAGTGAGTAACATTGTGGGCAGCCAGGAGTTGTGGGATGACTGTAGAGACGGGCAATGTGAGACACCAGGTTGGCAAGGGGGTAGGAGATTTTAAAGGGGCTCAAATATAAGACTGGGACATTAGATCCCCACACCAGTGGAGGGTCAAGGGAGGTTTAAGTCAGGACTGGCGAAATGGGATGCTGGTTAGAAACAGGGAGATAGATGAGTGAGGAGTGCCAGGGGCCCAGTGAGAGGGCAGAGGCCAAGGCTAGGGCCGAGTGATAGGCACAGACATGGGGTGAGAATCCCAGGAGGCTGAGGCAGGGAAGTTGCAAGATTTGCTGTTGGCTGGTGGTGAGTAGGCATGAGGGTAGTCAAGCTGCTGTGATGTGAGGTGGGGGTTGATGGAATTTGGAGTGAGTATGCAGTCTAAAGTCCAGGACAGCTTCCTGGGGAAATAGTCATCACCCACCCCCCAGCTCCTCACCAGGGCTGGTGAGGATCAGTGCACAGTGCCATGAACAACTCCTGGCACTCTGGCATCAACACATCAGAACTATTGTTCCCATGAGGAGAGAAGGTTATGGAGTTAAGGGCACTGAGCATTACATGCTGTGTCTGTGGGCCCCTGAGCCTGCCACTCACCCCCTGGGACTCTGTCTCAACTTCTTGGGGTCAGGCTGTCCTTTGACATGTGTACAACTAGCCTGGGGGTTCTGTGTCATCCCTACTCACCCTATCAGCACTTACCCTGTGGGCTCCTACAAAGACAAGGTCCAGGACCAGCCCTCGAGTGCCAGGCAGATGACTTGCCTCGATCCCCAAGAGCCATGCCAGGGAGGTCCTGACGCTCAGTAGTTTCCAGATGAGGAAACTGAGACACAGAGTAGGTGAGGTTCTCAAAGACTCTTGTTCCTGCCTGTTAAAGGGGGGCTTCACACCAAGCCATCAGATGCCAGAGTTTATGCTCTTTTCTCCAGGGAAATCCACTCAAGACCAGGTCGGTTTATGCCCACTTTTTGTAGGTGAGGAAACTGAGGGCGCCCCACAGCTAGGAAGTGGGAGCTGTACCCCCAGAGTCAAAAAATCCTTCTTCCCAGTGGGGCCTGTCCAAGTTGAAAGGGGATCCCCAGGACTCTCCTGGCTCCTGGGCTTTTAGCCTGACATAGTATTCCCTGGCCAACAAAATAAAATAAAATAAAGAGCATCCTTTTCCTTGCCAGTAAGAAGGTGGATTGTTCTCTGAGGCCTACTATCTGGGCATGATCTTGTAACTTCTCTCCAAGACCCCTTTGTAAAATTTCCTTTGGAAACATGGTGGGCTGGGAGTTCCAGGGTGCCCTGGCCTGGGGGGAGGCAGGTACTACTTGTACACCTGGTAGCAGCCTCTTCAGTAGTGTCAGGGTGTGGAACCATGCACTTGGTTGAGGAGATCAGTCCACATATGGGAAGGAAATCTGAGAAGGATTCCCAGGTGACAAGCAAGTTGATGGGAAAGGAAAAGAAAGACCAAGGGGAGAGCCCAGCTTTGCTAAAACTGCAGAGAATGTAAGTTTGTCCACTGGCCCTCCCCCTCGCCCCCCCTTGCCCCAAAGAGTGCTCGTCAGAATCCTCTAGAACCAGAATCCTCTAGAACCAGGATCAGCTATGCAATGGTGGGATCTGGTGCAAAATGGCCATTCAGGGCCCACTGTTCCCAGATAATGTGAGTTTTCAAGGTGATGCAGCTTCCAAACCCGGTCCCCCTGCCTCTGCCCAGGAAGCCAGCCTGCTGCAGAGCAGAGGAGCTTCTGTGAGCTACCGTGCAAAGAACTAAGTCCGCGTGCAGACTCACCAGCTACCTGCCAGTGACCTTGGGCGAGTTCTCCCACTTAGTAAGGCTCATCCACCCAGGGGAAAGATGTCACCCTCCCTCAGCAGTGCCTGCCTTGAGCTTGTCCTCAGCAGTCACAGGACAATGGCTTCCTTTAGGGTGGGCTTGCCGCCCATCGGGCAGTGGTGTTTGAGGATTTCCTGACCTTTGTCAGCCTGGTTTTTCCAAGTCCACCAGTACAGAGGTGGAGCAGGCAGGGAAGTGGGAGGTGGGGGCTGGGGGAGTGAGAAAAGAGGGCCAAGGGCCTGCTCTTTGTTGTCTTTGCAAAGTCTTCTGCCTGACGACCCCATGCTCACCATCCGTGCATGGCAGACTCACTCCTGTAGGTCAGATGCCCAACCCACCCTCACGACCGTTGCCCTGTGACCCCTCTAGTAACAATGACCTCCTGCACCCTTGAGCTCTCTGTCGTGCACAAGGCTCTTTCACACCCAGCCAGACCACGGAGTCAGCCCTTAAAGGTCCTATTTCCCTTTGGGGAAACAGAGGCTCAGAAGTGCAGCCCTCACCCAAATTCTGGACTGGGGTGGTACCCACATCAGGCAGGGGTGCAGACAGTGGCAACAGGAGGTGGCACCTGGCACTGTTCTGGCTCAGCCTCACATTTCGGCATTTTGGAAGACTGGCGTTTCCCTCTGGTAAAGAGCTCCAGAAGTGCCAGGCTTGCTGAAAGGGCCCTGTGTGGCCGGAGGTCTGGCCAGCTGGAGCAGACATGCCCTCGGCCCAGCTCCTCCCTCTGGTGACTTGGCCCAGTACCCACTGCCAGGCGGACTGGAGCCAGGGGCTTGTGGCTCTGAGGCTCGGGTAAGTCCCACATCAGGCAGAAGTGAGAAGGCCCCAGCTGGTCTGAGCATGTGGTCTGCAGCCCACAGGGACTGATATGATGAGAGGGTGTCTCATCAGAGGCGGGACAAGCTGTCCCGTGTGGCTGATGCTTTATAAAAGGCACTCAGAATACCTTTGGTGAATGAATACACAGGGCACAGATGTGAGAAGGGGTGTAGACTCTGGGAGGCTTCAGGATGTTCCAGCCACTGCTCCTCTTTGTGACTTCAGACTAGTGGCTTAACCTCTCTGGGTCTCGTTTCCTCTCCGGTGAAGCAGGGATAATAATAGAATCTATTTGCTGAGGTGGGAGGAATTCCATGAGCTGAGCCATATAGGACTGCAGGTCCTTGACTAGTGTCATACCCTAAAACATTGTTTCATTATACGGCCAATGAGAAAAAGAATCCCAGTGGGCTTGGAGCCAAAGGACCTTTCTTGAGGACCTGCTTCCATTATAAGCCATCTCCCTTAAAGCTGCAGTTCCAGGAGCCTACGGGTGAGGTTAAGTGAGGATTTGGCTTTCCACCCCTGTCCATAGTGCCTGAACCATGGTAGGTGAGCAGACAGGGGTAAGTGATGGGGCTGACCCTGAAGGCCTTGGGCACCCAAGGGAGTGACATGGTTGGATTGTCCCTTGAGAAAGGATGTAGCATGACAGCATGGATGGGGGTTGGGCTGGATTTAGGTTTTATATGAGGTGATCACAGCAGCTGTAGGTCCAGCTCTGGACAGGGACTGGGGGTGATGGCCACTCTCTCTGGCTAGCCCCTCTAGCCCCTGGTGAGCGGCCGCCTGCCATCAGAATGCACACCCTCAGCTGTCAGTTAGCAGATTTCCAGCATTACAAGGCACAGGGCAGACTTGGGACTAGTTACAAGAACTTGAATACCAAGCCCAGCTCACAGCAGGCCTGGCCTTGGCCACACAGAGCTGGGATTCCAGGGTCCCCATGTGGCGTGCCTATCAGTCATCAGCACCAGCTGAGAATGCACACACCTCCCTCTCCCTGCCTGGAATTTGTGGCCTGCAGCCTAGCCCCTCGGCCCCAGCCTCTGCAGCGTGCCCTGGTCTACCACCCCTACCCTAGCCTGGAACCGGATATAATCTACAGCCCAGTGGGCAAGGTGGGATGCCCCCGGCCCAGCAGGTTAGGACTCAAGCTGCAGTCCCGCTGAAGACTTGCCAGGTGACCTTGGGTAAGTCACTGCCCCTTTCTGAGCAATTGTTCATTGGTCGGTAAAACCAGACGGCTATTACAGGTCAGGGACCACAATACAGTCTCCTCAAGGGGCTCAGCAACCCCAGGAAAACTAGGATTGTCCCAAACTGTGAGGGAGGAAACCTAGCACAGAGTGACACTTACCTAGGGTCACAGACCCTAGGGGACTTGGCCCGTTTTATCTGACACCATAATCTGTGCTTTCCCGCTATGTCAAACTGTCTCCAGTAGGTACTTTTGTGTTCACGACTCCATCAGTCAGTGATAGGTTCCACACTAGGTACAGTGCACCCCAGTCCAGAATTTGGGTGAGGGTTGCACTCACCCCAAAGGGGTGAGTGAGCCTCTGTTTCCCCAAAGGGGAATAAAGACCTTTAAAGGCTGGTTCCATGACCTGATGGCATGTGAAAGAGCCCTGTGCACGACAAGAGAGCTCAAGGGTGCAAGAGGTCATTGTTACTAGAGGGGTCACAGGGCAAAGGTCGTGAGGGTGGGTTGAGCATCTGACCAGTGCTAGGCACTGGCATTTGGAAGTAAGTCTGCACTGAGGAGCTGGGTGAGCACAGGTAGGCCCAGGCAGACAGCATGGAGCCTACTTACAGGGGCTCCTGGTGGGTAGTGAATGCAGTAAGGGTTGGAAGGAGCAGCTTCCCCTGCTACGGGAGGAGGCAGGCAGGGGAGACGGCTGAAGGGGGGCTGGATTCCTGTAGAGGTATAGAAGAATAGGGTCCTCCCAATGTTGGCCCAGCTCGGTGGGTGGTCAAGGTGCCCAGCTGGAAAGTATTCATTCCTCCGCAGCTGGAGGCAGGTGCTGAGGCAGCTCCCAAGGGCCTGGAAGGCTGACTACAGAGTGTGACCTGGATTCTTCGGAGAGTGGGAAGCCAAGAGAGTGGGGGCCAGGAGGACTGGGCTGGCCTTGACCTGCAAGGTGAGGTGCTCACCCAGAGAGAGGAGCAGGGCTGGGGGCTTGGGGCGTGTCCACTCCAGACGGCCAGACCTCGGGGCGCACCAGTCCCTCGTCAGCAGCCCAGCAGCTCTGCAGCTCCCCTGGGCGAGGACTAGTGCCCTTCACCAGGGGAAACCAGTTTTCCCAAATGCTGAAATGTGAAACTGCCCTCTGTTGCCACTGTCTGCACCCTGCCTGGTGTGGGCCTGACCTCAGCCCAGGGGTTGGAAAGGAGGGGTTGGACAAACCTGTTCAGTGACATGGGGCAACAGACGGCCCAGAGACCAGCCCAGATCACATTGCACCCCGTGGCAGGTGCAGAGGCTGGTAAGCCAGGCAGGAGGCATCCTTCCCCCTGAGAGGTGGGTCTGGGTCTCCCCAGCTTCCCAGACTCCTTTGGGAATCTCGCCAATCGCGTGTGATCACTTTGTAGGTGTGGGGGCTACATGTGGCCCCAAGGATGTCTGACCACAGCCAGCAGCAGGGCTCTCCACGGCTGAGCTAGGATTTGGTAGACACTCTGGGAAGGATTCCTTGGGTGTTACTCACTGGGTGATTCTCCCTCCCACTGATGTTTGCTCACCTGGATCTCACAGAGCTCCATCTGGTCCACAGCCACACGCTGAGGGTGAGGACAGTCACACCCATGCCCTGTGTCCCAGGTCCAAAGCCTTGGTGACTTGCAGGAGAGGACAGACACTGGGTGGGGCCGCAAAGGCGGCATCTTTATTTGAATCAGCAGCCACCTTTGCACCTCTGCCTGGGGGAGAGGGGCCTTCAAAATTATTTGACCCAGCCCCTCGTAGTAAAGATGGGAACACTGACACTCAGCTCCAGGAGAATACACCAACGGTGGCCTAGAATGGCATTCCAGGCTTCCAGCCAGGCTCACTGCCATCTTAAACTGCTTTGGATGTATGGCAGGTGCTGATGCTGGTTCGTGGAAAGGCAAGGGTGGGGTGGGTGCAGAGTGGAGAACTGAGGAAGTTCTGGGGGTCCCTGGGGATCAGCCTAGAACTGGGACTGAGAGGTGCATGGGCCATCCTCCAACCTGACTGCTAAGCCTCATTTGTGTTCTGCCTCCTGTGATCCACCTCCTGCTGAGGCTGGCTACCATTAGCACTTCCCCCTCTGTTTACCCAGAGAGCCAGTGAGGCCTAGAAATTGCAGGCTCAGAGGCCAAGGGCAGAGAGAATGCTCCAGAGTCAGTGCCCAGTTTGAAAGCTGACCAGATACAAGAGCGGGGAGGAAGGGAAGTAGAATCAGGAAAGCTGGAGCCACCCATGTCCCTGGTTAGTCCCCTCCTCTGAACTCTGCACGCCAGGGTGCTCAGCTGCCGGCTGGATGAGAGTCAGCGCCTGCAGTACCCAGAACAAGTGTTGAGGGCTCCCAGGGACTCGAGGGTCAGGGAGGACTTCCTGGAGGAGGAGGAGTTCTAGCTGGGCCCTGAAGAATGACCATGGCTGTGAAGGAAGCAGCAGAGGCAAGCACCCTGGCGGGGTGGTGGGGAGAGCAGATCAGTGGGTGGAGGGCCCAGAGAAGTAAATGAGGTTGGAGGTGCCCCCTGGAGGCCAGATGACAGAGGAGGAAGTTTGTACTTTGCTTCCAACTTACTAAATGTCTCGAGCTGGTCACTGCCCCACCTCTGTGCCTCAATTCCCTCAGTGTTCCAGGCACCTGAGAGCCCCATCTGGCAGTGCCTCAGTGGAAGGTCTCTTTGGGCAGGGTGTGAGCAGATGCCAGAATCCTGGATTCCCCCTTCTGTCTAGGTGCTGGTGGGCAGCTGGGACTGCTCCTAGACGCAGGGCTCCTCTCTGGCTGGGGAGAAATGGTTGCTGATTCCTGGGGTTTGCCAGGAATCTCCTCCAGTCTGAGAGGATGGGGAATTAGGCCCTTGGGGCAGATTCCATTTAGGTTATGGGTTGGACCCCCAGAGTAGACTCCAGAGCTAAAAGGTTTTTTGGCGGGTCAGGAGTTGTCAGGTGGGCTTCCCCTCTCCTTCCCATGAACAGCTCTTCATTTGGAGGGGAGGGTGTGGCACTCCCCAAGTCTATGACCAGTTCAGGGACTGACAGACAGGGCCAGGCCTGTGGTCTCCCGGTCTACAGGCTGTGGGTGACTGGCACCCTCTGAGAGTGGCTCCTCCCTGAGATCTGAACTCGGTCCAGGTTGCTGGCCACACCTCTGCTGACCCACGGCAGCCTCTCACTCTCGCCTGTCAGCCCAGCGGCAGCCATGGCCTCTTGGACTCCCAGTACCTGGGATTGCGCAAATCCCCCCAGCAGTTTGCAAAGCGGCCAGCTCGGGCTTCGTCAGCTCCAGGCTGGCGTGTGCTCCCGCTCTGGAGGCCCAGAATTCTCTTCTGGAATAACAGAGCAACCAGTTCATGCAGGAAGGGCATACTGTCCTCGTGGCAAAACCCCGTCACGACCCGACTGCTGTCACCTTCATGTCAGGTGGGCTCGGCAGGGGCCCATTTCCCTGAAGAGGACATTAGAGTCAGAGAAGAGATGGCACAAGACTTGGCCAGGGTCACACAGGCAAGGCAGGAATTAAACCCCGGATTCTAGGCCCTGGTCGGTTTCCTTTAGGAATCCAGCCTGTGTTTCCTGTTTATAGGCAGATGGGCTGGGGAGAAGAGGTGGAGGGAGACAGAGTCACTGTCTCTGCCCTTGGTTCCTGCTACTTTAATTAGCTGGGTCCGGTGGTGGTGCTGACATTTACCTGGTGGGGAGGAGGATCTCCTCCCTCTTGAATTAAGATGCTAAAAATAACTGGGCCCGGCTTCCCAGGCCCCTGCCCAGCCAGTGCCTGTCTCCCTGCCTGCCCGCCCGCCCGCCTAGGCGACCTTTTTCCTGAGTGCTGGAAGCTGATTGCTCTGTCAGCCTGCACCTCCTTGTGCTAAGGGCTTCCCAGGGGCTGAGACGGGGATTGCACTACATGCTCAGACCCAACATGCATGAGGGGGGTCTCTGCACGGCTTACCTACTCCCCAAGCAGAGGGATGATGGACCCCCACCTGAGCTCTGGCTTCCCCACCCTCTTCCTTCTGGGGTAATACCTGCCAGCCTGGCCACCCTACCTTGGGGTCTTGGGCCCTTCCTTGAACCACGGGGGGTTCTCATGAATTACCAGACTCGGATGGGTAAGATGCCCTTCCTGCGTAGTTATGGAGGGCTCACCTCAAACCCCGTACCGCTCCTATAGTGTGCCACCCAACAGGGACACAGGAAGCATGGCCTCTCCTGCCTTCAGGCTGCTTGGCACATAGTTGGGCACAGTTAAGTCCAGCTGTGCACTTACCTCACTTCTGAGCTCCTCTGTTCTCATCTCCAAAATGGACATCATAACTGAGTATTTTTGCAAGAATGAAATGAGGTGAGTGCCAACGGAGAGGGAGATGAGCCCCAAGGCCACTAGGAAACACCCCCGGGGGCTTTTCTTTCTCTTTTGGGCAAACAGACTGAAACCTTGTACATTCAGTAGATGCATTTAAACCAGACTGGGAAGGTCTTGGACACTCAGGCTAAGAATTGGGGACTGACCCATCCCTGTGCCCCTGCAGAGTGGCCTGCCACACCTGCCCTGGCTGTGTATTTGTTCAGTTCTTGCCCTGGGTCAGAGTGACCAGAATTGTGTTGACGTTGGCCCCCACATCCCTGGCTGTGGGGTCAGCCTGGTGGAAATGGAAGTGGTTTACTGGCTGTGGGCTTGCCAGCTACAAGAACCTGGGCCAGTGGCTTAACCCTCGACACCTAGATTTCCTCATCTGAGCTTAAAGATGCGCCCCAGGTACCCTCCTTGGGACCAGCCCCGGCCACACAAGGCTCGTTGTGATTTAGGGGGTCGTCACCATGACGCTTGTGGTAGTAATCTGTAGGAATGACAGCTTCCCCTGCTCTTTGCTGTGTGGTTCGGATCAGACGCTGCGTCCGATGGAAGCACTTTACATACATTCTTTAATCTCAGGACAGCCCCACAGCAGGTACTCATAACTTCTATTCTAAATGAGGAAACTGAGGCACAGAAGGGTCACACATAGTCTGAAAGTGGTAGAACCTTCCGTCCAGTTGCGTGACTATTTTATCGCCCAGAAATCGCTCAGTCCCAGGAAAACCAGGACAGAGAACCCCAACTCCTCCATCCGGTTACTAAGCCTGCTGGCCCCCGCTCCCACTGACCAGCTCCCCTTTTCTAGACACATCCCTATCCATCCCCCTATCTGTAGGCCCCAGGCCCCTGCTCCTTTCTCTCCCTCTGCGCTGCCAGCAGGCAGGTCCTGAGCATGCAGCAGGTAGGTACAGTGGACTCTGTACCCAGGGCTGCTCCTGCACTGGTTGGCGAGCCCTGGGCTGCCCTTTACCAGACCTCAGTGTCCCTGTTTGTACCAAGAGACTTGGCACCTCTGCTCAGGCTTTCTGGACACACTCTGGAAACTTCTTCCCTTAAAGAGGGAAGACAGAGGGAACCCCACCCCCAGCCCTGGCTCAGGCAGCCCAGAGATTGCACTGGCCCTTCCGGTGCATTGATAGAGAGCATTGCTGACAAAGGAGAAAGGTCAGCAGGGGGACAGAGCCGGGTTGGTGGCGGTCTGCCGGCCAGCAGTGCCCTCCCCCAAGCCAGGACTTCCTGGGGGGAGGGGCCCACTGCTCCTTGGGGTCCTGGTCAGTCACATTGACTTAGGCAGCTGCTGGTTCAGTGAAGCTGCACATCCAAGTCTCCTGAGGCCCAGGTTGTCTTTGCACCGTTGTATCCTCACCCCTCAACCTCCTTAACATGTACCCGCGTCCCCCTCGGCATCCCCACTGCCTCACCCGCACCCCTGCCTGCTGGAGTTCTCACCTCTTATTACTGAGCCTTCCCCAGCCCTTGGGCCCGCCCTGGCTTCCCACTATCACCAAGACTGACCCGAGGCCCTTCCTGAGCTCAGTTAGGCTGCCCAAAGCTGCGCCCCTTTCCCGAGGACTGCAGGCTGAGGCTACTCTGAGACAACGGCTGACACCCTCCCTCTCTGCGAGGAGGTCTCCTCCCTGCATATCTTCCTTCTTAGACCTCACCTACTTCTTTCCCTTGGGGAAAGGGACCCCCACTCCTTGCGGAGAGGTTGGGAAGAGATCCAGGTGAGGTGTCAGTGCACCCCAAGTACCTGGCCAACTCTGCACCTGGGGAGCCAGCCTCACCCAGTCTGGAAGGCTGAGGCCACATGGGGGTTGTGATCAGGATGCCAGCCCAGTGCCTTGTCTGCCTCATGCCTCAAGCTCTGCCTTGAACTGCCCTGGGTAGGTATCTCATGCCCCAGCTCACAGAGCAAGAGGGCAGGAGCCATCTGTCTTCCTAGTTCACGTGGAGACCAAGCTCAAATGAGAGTAGGAGGAATAGTGGTTAGTGTAAAGGCTCTGGGGTCTGATCCCAGCTCCACTACCTCCTGGCTGTGTGGCCCCAGGCAGTTGCTTAACCTCTCTGAGCCTCAGTGTTCTCATGTGTGCAATGTGGGTAAAAATATCCCTCCCCCATCAGCTGGTGAGATTCAGTGAAATGATACGTGTTAAGTGTTTGCAGGGTCCTGGGACATTTGAAGGGTCAATAAAGTCAGAGCACACCATCAGCACGAGGGCTGGCAGCTACCACTGTACCCACAAAATGAGGGTCCTGCCCTCCCAGTGGGCTCCTCCTGGTAATCTGAGTGATCTTCCACTGCCCTCCACTACCCCGGCTGCCCCTTCTTCCTGCCCCAGCCCACCCCTGCTGCATCTCCTCGGACACCAGGAAGCCCAGCCCTCCCCCACCTCGTGTTGTCACCTGCGCACCTGCTGAGCCACATCAAACCCACGTCTGTGGACCTGTGAAGCGGTTTCTCTTGGGTGCCTAAAGCACAGTAGGTGCCAAGTAAGAGTGTGTGAGGTTAAAGCAACATTCTCCAAGCCAAAGTCACCCAAGAACAACACAGCACTGACCAGCGGCCCTCTGTGCCCATGTGTGGGCTTCCTGGCTGGGGCACAGCGGATCATGCCCACTCAGGCCTCCGAGGGGCTGGGATCTGGGACCTGGGAGCGGCCAGGAAGGCCTTGGGGCACCAGGGCCGGGCTGTCTGCGGGAGGGTTTTCTTGAGGCAGGTTCTTCCCCTGGTTCCCTGAGTTGTCTGGTGTTTTGTTTGCCTGGGTCCCTTCCCCTCCCCCACAGATCTCTGTTAAATTGTGTTATTATATTTAAACAAATCAATTCCATTGCAGAGTTTTTCCTGTCCTAATGATGAGTTTGCAGCACAAATGCCATTGATTTCTCACAGCCCTGAAAACCAGTTGATGAATAGCACCAGCCTGGTCTTTGGAGAGGCACTTAGAGGCGCCCTGCGCAGGCCCCACCGCCCCACCCCTGTGCTGCCCCCCATTACCACCCCGCCCCCACAGTCACCCGCCTGCAGGAGCTGGCAGTTATATGATGAAGGGAGACCCTCAGCCTGCCACAGGAGGAATGTCCTAGCAAGGGGCCCTTGTTCTGGTGAAACGATCATAGTGAAGATTTTTATTGATTTTGGCCAAAGGCAGGAGCAGAGAAGCGCTGCGGTGCGATCCGTCTGCCCCTACGCGTCTGAGCGCGGTCTGGAGAGGAGAGCCGTGGGTACCAGCCCAGGCACCTTCTCCAGGCCTTGATGGGGCTGCCCGGTCCCTGCTTCTCGGCAGGGGCGGTTCTGGGGGTTAGAGACCTGTGTGCTGGGGAGTAGGAAACTTCCTTTGTGGAATCCTTCAGAACCTCCAGTCTTCAAAGTCCCCGTTGACCCACCGCACACAGTCACTGCCAGGAGCACAGGCTTGCTTGAGCATTTTAATTACCCCAGGGCTTATGTGGCCAGACATTCCTGTTCTCAACTTCGAGAGGGCAGCCCCAGTGGAGGGCTGTCCGTCCCTGGGTAGGGGAAAGACTGCTTGTGCACCAGGGGCAGAGGCTTCCAGACAAAGAACAATGACCCTGCTCCCATTTCTCTCTGTGGGGTGATAGCAGGGAAGCCTTTTGCTCTCCTTTCTCTAGCCCTGGACTTCTGGTGTCCTGAAGCCAGGGTCACAACTGGACCACTGGAAAGACCTAGGTGGTCTTAGGCAGGGTCTCATCACAGCACCCTGCAGCATACCACACCAGTGTGTGAATTGGGTGGGGGAGCAGGGAGGTGGTAAGACAGGAGGGTATGGAAAGGCCTGTGGCAAGCCAGAGAAGGCCTTCCAGAGTCGTCTCTTGGATGGACTGGGAGGAATTCATCAGTGTTTCTGGTAGCTTCTCCTTTATTCCTATTCAAACCTTCGTTTTGGAGACAAGAAGGTGTGGCCTGGACTTGGGCGTGGCTCTTCAAGGTCACAGCCCAAGGCAGTGGTGGAGCCCTGGTGCCAGCCTGGGAGGCCTCTCCAGCCCAGCCTCACCTCTCCCCCAAGGTCGCTAAGGCCTCCCCAGCAGTCAGGGGTGGGGGTTGGGGGGGTGCCAGTTTCTGGGCTGTGTTCTAGGAAAAACAAGTCCCTTACCCAGGAGCCCCAAGTATGGCCCAGCAGGCCCCTCTTCCCTTCTTCCATCTGCCTGCAAAGCACTCAGCCTCCCTCCCTCACAGACAAACCTCTTGTTCCTTATAATCAGGTTAGCCTCCTGTTCCATACTCGCTCCGCTGAGCTGGACCAGCTGGCTCTAATGGCCTGTCGACCTGGCTCTCTACTTCCCTAGAGGTAGGGGGAGAGAAGCTAAGTAGAGAACTGTAAGTGGGAAGGGACTCTGCCCCATTCCTTTGAGTCACATCTTTCCTCAGCTTCTGGATCAAGTTCAAACGCTTAGTTTGCACTGGGAGCCATTACAGTGAGGCCCTGCTTATTTCTCCAGCCTCTATCCCCCCATGCACGCCTTCCTGTAGTCACAGGATGTTATTTCCCACCTCCCTGCCTGTGCCCAAGAGTGTCCTTTGCTACCTCCTGCCTTCTCACAAACTCCTACACATCCTTCAAAACCCAACTCTTGTCTCTTCCTCTGGTCTGCCTCCTTTCAGGAATCCTCTTTTTCTCTGTACTCCCTTGGGTATTCCACTGATTCAGGTCTACATATTGTTCGGGCACTTTAGTTTTAGACCCAATTCACCTTGAATTTGTGACAGAAAGGGAGAATATTTTAAAGAATGTGCCTTTTGGTGCAGTACTTAGAAGTATTCAGCAAAGGAATAGGGCCAGCAAGGAAGAGAAAAGTGGGGACCAGGGAGGGAAAGAGGCTGGAGCGCACAGAACAGCTGCTCCCAGCCCCTCCACACTGCTCCAGCCTACTTCCTGCCAGGGAGACCATTCCCAGCGACATATGCGAGGCCTGAAATAGACATGTGGGGGCCTTAGTGGCACACTTTCACAGCCCATGCTAAGCAGCCCCCCATTCTGGACACGAAACTCCCTCTCCTCTCAGGACCCTGCCCTGCGGCCAAGAACCCCCCTCCGCCCTCAGCATTGCTCCTGCTAACTTTGTTTTATAAATAAACTATATAAATAGGCTTCTCTGACTCCTCGGAGCACGCAGCGTTTAAGGACTGGGGCACTGCTGCAGGCATAATTGTACTACCGAATCCATCAGCTGCCTAATTACCATTCATTTTGCATTTATTTCTGCTAATTAAAAAGAGAGAAACTCCTAACAACTTTTACGTAAATACTATATTTGTTCTATGTAAAGATGGGATGCTAATTTGCTGGTGATTAGCTGATTATCTAATTTTATAGCTGTCACACAGGATAGCCCCATCTCCCCTTTGCACCCCAGATGCCACTCGAGGTCCGCAGTCAGGTGTGGAAAGAAAGGGACCAAGGGAGATCCACAGAGGTAGTTATAGGGTCCTGGGGGTCACCAGAAACATCACTGGCATTTAGGTTCGGGGGTTGTAATCTGACTGACAAACCTGGGGGAACCTTTGGCTCATTCACTCTTTCTGTGCAAACGGAGAAACTGAGGTCCAGTAAGATGGCGGTAGAGAAAGACCCCCCATCCCACCCCCCCACCACCACCACCCAGGTGTTTGGGCTCCTCCTCCAGCTCTTGTCAGAGGAATTTGCAAGGAGATGAAGTCATCTGCAGCTGGAGAATGTCTGTACCAAACCCCAGCTTCAGTAGAGGAAAGAGGTGGCCTGGTCGGAGCCCATGAGCCAACCACAGCCAGTGTGGGTGCTTGGAAACCTCGGCCGCTTCCTACTTCCCCCTGCAGGGATGGCTCTGCTCTCTCCATCCCTGGTTGTGTGCTGCTGGGCATTGCCAGGACAGGCACGAGGGTCTGATTTTCACGTCTTCATCCTTCATGTTTACTGTCACGTTATTCGAAAAAATCTAAATAATACATCAAACCCATGATTTCAAGACATTATTGCTTTAGCTGAGACTAAGTTAAAAAAAAAAAAAGTGATTAGTTCAAAGTGATTTAAATAACAGTATATCAGTAATTTAGATGGGACACACATATGGTTAAAAGTAACTCTTAACTGAAGTTGGGGACACTTTTGGAGAGGATCTGAAAACACCAGGTCAGGAGGTCCAGCAGGGTCAGCCGGGGCCTGAGGGCAGAGTTGGCCAATCCCTGGGCTACAGCCGCCATGGCCCCATCCCTCACCCAGGCCTACTATGCCCCCAGAGCATACCATTTTCTTCCAACCCTGCAGATAAACCCATCACAGAGCCAAATTCCTGGCCACCCACCCGCCGCCACCCTGTCTGTGCAAGGTGACCCCACTGCCGCCAGATCTCCTGCTCATCTGCCCTTTTATCACCCTGTACACAATCAGGGGAAGCCTGGAAGGCCACGGGGGTGGGGGGGGGGCTGGGGCAGATGGAAAACAAAGAGAACAAACAAAGGCTTTGCTCCTGGGAGGCCAAAAGACAGGGTGCCTCCTCCCTCTGCCGCCTGGCCAGATTATCCCGCCAGCGCCAGGCTGTGGCCATCCTCAGGCAGCGGGAGACCTGCCCCACCCTCCAGAGTAGCCTTAGAGCTCACATGTATCCAGCACTCTCTGGCTGACCCTCGGGAAGTCACTTCTCTCAAACCACTTTTTTCTTATCTGTAAATTGAAGGTGTTGGACAGCCTGCTGCATGACCTTCATCAGACCACACCCCTGCCAGAATCTCTCTATGGCAGGTCAAGCATATCTCTAGGATTGATTCCCCACTCTCCAGCCCCAGGAACCCATGTCTGCCCATGGAGAGAACCCCAGCGAGCTCTGGGAAGAATAAAACAGCAGGAGGCCCCAGTTGACTACAGAGAGCTTGGTGCTGGGCTGGGCTTGTAAGGATTTGTTGGCCCTGGGTCCCTGCTGTTGCTGGAACCTGCCAGATGGGAGCTCACAGTGGCATCAACACTAAGCTGTCTGAATTCATATCCTCGCTGTGTGCGCTGATTTCTTTTCTTTCTGTGCCTGTGTCCTCATCTGTTACAAAATGGGTATAGTGTACATTTCTTAGGCTGTGGTGATATTAGCTGAGTTAATTCACATAGTGTACTTAGAACTTTGCCAAATAAAGGTCCATTAATGTTCAATATTGTTATCATCAGTTTCATCGCTCTTATTGATTAAAGGCAAACTTGCCGGGGAGCTCTTGAAGCTTAAGCCTCCCGCCACTTCTCGCTCCCCTGCATGTCCCAGTGTGTTTTGCAGGCGGTTGTAGAGTGTTTTAGGTGGAGGGCCAGCAGATTGCCAGGAGGAGCATTTCTGTGTGAGCATTTCTAGTAAATTGTCTAAGGGACCGTTTGAGAAAGGTACTTAGATCACGAATTTGTTGTGATTTCTTCCCTCATTGCAAATATGTATTTGTAGTTTGATGTAAAGGACCTCCAAAATAGTATCACCTCGAGTCCTGTAAACCTGGACCACTGCTGCATATTGTTACCGTATATCTGGGGCTGGGGTCTAACTGGTGGTCCCAGCCAGAGAAGATAGCCTGGGCCCTGGGACTCGGGGACCTTACTTTTGCTCTAGAGACAATCATGCATGGGCATGATCGTCTCTGGGCACCCTAGACTGTGTGGTCCAAACCCTAGGCCAGGCGCATGGACAGGACACTTCGTGTTGTGGGAAGCAGGTTGCTGTGTTGGAATAGTTGCCCCGAAGCTGTTGGCAGGCTGGCTGACTGCGCTTGGTGCCCCAGTTTGGTGCCAGGTAGGGGCCCATGATGGACCCTATCCTGAGAGCTCTTGGTGTAGCTGGAACCACAATATTCACACCTGGAAGGTCAGGGGAGCTGGTAATAGGCCTGTTCACATCAGGCATTTCTGGAACAGGAGTCAAGAGAGCCCAGAGGTCATGAGAGCTAGACATTCAGGCAGGGCACCCCAGGCTGAGGAGGCCCCCCGAGGAGTGGGCACTGCAGGCCCTGGCGCCTCCATCGGCAGCAGGGCCCCTCAGCCCGGGCTCTGACAGGGACATTTATAACTCACAGCTGTGCGGTCCTGGGCCCAACTGACTGTGGTAAACCGATCTGGCTTCAGGAAGTCCCGTCCCGAGGCCACTCCCCATCCGACCCCACACTCTCCTTCACCTCCTGACACCCACATCCTGTTCTCAGCAGGAGGGGCTGGCAGCCAGGCTATGAACCCAGGGGCCCAGCTGGGGTCGCCAAGCTGTGGGCTGAGCAGGAGAGGGCGGAGAGGCTCAACAAGTCCCGTGAGCTGTGGGGTGTGCCTTTGGGATCATCAGGCTGTACCCCTCAAGACACATCTAGGGGAACAGTGGCACAGGCAGAGCCAGAGGTTACCCAAGAGCCTACAGGAGCAGAGAATCAAGAGCTCAGTTTCAGGGATACAATCTGTGCTTCCAAATCTAACCTGAGAGGGGATTATACTTGCAGCCAGATGCTGCCTAACCTGGAGGAGGCTGATGGAAAAGGGCAGATACACCAGCGGCCTCAGGATGTTGGGGAAAGATTCCATCTTGGACCCTCGGTCTCTGCATAAGTTGCAGCCCTCCGCTGGGACTGCCCATCCTGACACGAAATTCCTCATGAGGCCTTGTGACCAATCTGCCCGGATTCTCACCGCAAAGTTCACATTTGGGGAAAGGAATGGCCTCACCCAGCGCAGGGAAGAAAGGACAGTATTGAGAGCTTCCAGGACTCCCTGACCTTGGCCCTCCTCCTCATAGCTATACAGTTTAATGAATTTTGAGGCCCTGTCAGCCCGTCACCTCTCCCCACAACTCTCTCCTTCCATACACAGGGAGGATTGATAAATAAGTGAGTTTGCCAAAGCTCGGCCCACATAACTCTGGTAACCTGTGACAAGATTCTAGAATTAGTACCAGAAAGAGCATATATTTTTCTTTCATTACCTATATGTTTATTATGGTTTATTAAAAGTATATACTAGCATATAAACTCAATGGAGAGGATGACTTTGGACAAGTCCGGATTTATTAGAGCCAAAAAATAATGAGTTGAAGTTAAGATAAATATTAATTCAGTCATCATACAGATAGGATTCAGCTAGGCCCAAGAATCATGAAGGGCATAGGCGAAGCCCAAAGTGTGGGACACAAAATAAATAATCACCAGTGCTCTTCTTTAAAGCAGGCTTTCAAGCCTGCTTCTGGGCCTCCTGAGTAGATTGACGTAAGCCGTCCAGGCCTGCCCACAGGAGGGGACGCGGCGGGGGGTGGGCCGGTCTTCCCAAGGAGGTGTGCCACGTGAAATGGCTCTCAGTATTGGCCAGAGATCTGGTGAGCGGTTCATAATGGAGAAGGAATTCAGGCAGGGGTCAGAGAGTGGCTTTGGAAGTGGCTGCCTGCCGGCGCGTGAGATAATTCCCTGAAGCCAGGCACACCACAGAGGAGGCGCAGCGAGGGCTCACAGGCCAGCTAAAAATACCCGACAGCTTCTCCCTGTCACCCTGCCTGGGGGCTGCACAGGGAGCCCATGGTGCTCTGCTTTTCTTACCAAGAAGGGATAGACAACAACACTAAAGCCCTGGATGTCCAGAAGTAACATACATGTTTAAGAAAATTGTTTAAAACCCATTGGGAGGAGTTGGCTTCCTCGTGGGAACGCTGCAGGGTCGGGGAGACAGCCGACTGATAAATCAGGCATCCCCGGCGTGTTTAAGTGGTCCAAGAGGCCACTGAGATTAGCAGGGAGGGACAGGGAGGGAGTCACCGCTGTCCGTGTCCCTGGCCGCTCATAAGTGTCCTGTCTCTCCTGTGTACCCAGACGACGGAGGAGGAGGCCTGCCGTGCCAGACCAATGCTGCTGGGGGTGTGAGGAGAAGAGTCGCCACCCATCACTCAGCTGCCATACCCAGAAAGGTAACGCCAGACCCCAAAATCCTGGTGCCCAGCAACGGGGATGAGGTTGCGCTGAGCAATAACTGAGCAGGGCTGGGGAGTGACAAGAGAGTCAGCAGTGCTTTCTCCCAGCCCTCCTTACCCCGGGCTGCGGCTGCTCTGTAACTTCATGTGTGGTGTCCCATATAGACTGTCAGCTTCAGCTTGTCCATCTCTAAAATGTCCCCCATTTACTCCAGTTCTGGAAGATTCTGGGAATCACGTGGATTTGGGTGTTACTTGGACTGAAGCTACCCTAGCCTCTTGGCTCGGTGTGGGCTCTGGGGTGTGTAACCAAGGGTTTTGGCCCCTGTGGATATAGCATTAGGCCACAAGCAAGGTCAGCAGGGCAGATAGGACATGGGAGGACAGGATCTTCTGAAGCAAACCTGGCCGAGGTGTGTCTTCTCGGATGGGCATGTGATTGTATTTGTGACAGTATTTGAAACTCCATAGTGATCTCCCTGACAGCTCTGGGCAAGAATTATTGTCTGCATTTTCAGACCATGAGACCAAGACTCAAGGAAGCTAATGGCCCTGTCAAGCTTCACACAACAAGCTGCGGCTGCACCAGAGCCGCCTGGCTTCTGCCTATTGACCATAGCAGCCTGTCCTTCCGCTTCTGCTATACCTCATTGCTCCAGGCACCCCCCACCCCCTAAGGCCAGTCTATCGATTGCCTGTGGTGGTAGCTGTCTGCCCATCCACCCACCGAGCGTCCACCCACTCACCTACTCTTCTGTCCATCCTCCTGTCGAACTACCCTCTCACCAGACTATCCTACCCACTGCTCCTTCTAGCCAACCGTCCACTATCTAACCCACCCCTCCCCTCATCTAACCATCTTTTCATCCACCATCTGTCTGGCCGACCACCCATGTGCTCATTCATTCACACCTCAAGTGTATACTCACCCTTGTGCCAGCTCAGGCCTGCACTCAGAGCTGGGTTTTGAAGATGGAACAGGATTAGCCCCGCCCTGAAAGGGCACTGTCACCGTGGGGCAGGCAACACATGATCCCAGAGGTGGCTGACCCAGGGCCCAGGGCAGGGACTGTCTGTGCTGTTTTAAGAAGGGAGATTAATCTGGGTAAGAGTCTATAGGGTGGGGCAAAGTGTTCTTTGATAAGAGTACTGAAGGGTGGCTTCTGACAAGGTAACATGAATGCCAGAAGGAAGTGAGCTGGGTGCCCTTGGCACCTTCAAGGAAGTGGCAGGGAAGCCTTGTGGCTACAGTGAGTGAGGGGGAAGAGCGAAAATCAGAGAGAACTTGAGGGCTCCACTCATATCGGTGGCAAGAGTGGAGCAGGGAAGAGCAGTTTGGGGAGTCTAGACTCTAGGCAGGAAGGGGAGAGGTGAGAAGCCATTGACGTCTGAATATATTTCAGAGCAGATGGGCTTGCCGGTGGAGTGGAGGTGGGAGCGGGGGTAATCAAGGAAGCCCTTAGGCTTGGGACAGGAGCCACAGGTACAACAGAAGTGTCATTTATTCAGCCCCGGTGCTGGCAGGGGAGGGCTGAACAAGATTGCATATTCCATCTGAGACGCCTTCCAGACATCCAAGGGGAAGGGTGGAGGCTGTCGGACAGATGATCTGGAAGGCAGATCAGTCCCGACGGGACATATGTGTGGAGGGGCTGCCGTGTACAGACAGTGGTGTAAGCCGTGAGGGTGATGAGGTCACCTCGGAGGCCAGTTGGAGATGGAGTGGTCAGAAGCCCGAACGTGAGTCATGGGGCTTCCAGCCCAAAGAGAGGGACGAGCGGGTGGGGGCAAGGGGAAGGCCAGTCAAGGAAGTAGGAAGAGAGGTAGGTGAGCAGTCTCTTAATGGCCAGGGAAGATTTATTGGCGAAGCTGAGAAAGGCACTCTAGGCGGGGACAGCTGAGCAAAGGTTCCGAGACCCCAATAAACGAGCCATCCGTGGAGAAGGCTGGTGGAGAAGGAGGCAGTTCTGGAGCAGTGCTGCCCTTCATGCCTAACACACAGAGGTGTCTGGCTGGGCGGTGGGGCAGCCCACGTCTGGGACCCCACCCCCCCAACCCCCCGGCCTGCACTCCCGGCCTCAGCTGAGCTCGCCTTGAAGTCTGCACACCTGGCACTTTCTTTTTGAGACCCTCCTGCCTCTTCTGACCTCTCACCTCCCCTCTGGAGCTCTTGAGCCCAGGCATCCTCTCCTTGCCTGGTTACTTGTCTGCAAAGACAAGCCTCAAAGTGCTGCCCACAGGCATCAGGGCCACAGCTTGCTACGGAACCCTAAGCCCTACCTAGGTCCTTTACCTTAAAAGACACTACAAAGACTTCCTGGCCTATGAGTGTATGCCAGAGCGTCCGCGGGCACTCCCCAGTTAGAGGAGTACACTGCATTGGGAGGCAGTCATGTCATGCTGGGAGCTCTGAGTGTCTCCTCTTGTGCATCTGTGATGTTCGGGACTCACCCACCACTCAGTGAGTCAGCTCGTTCCGGGAGGGCTGCAGGAAGGGGCCTTGAGGCCAGGCAGATGCTTGACGGGCATGGGCGGTAGGAGGAGAACTAACAGCCCAAGAGGGCAGTGTCCAGCCTGTTGGCCTGAGCAGATGCACCCTGGTGTGGCAAAAGCTGCCAAAGCCTCTCCGAGCTGAGGCTAAGATGGAGCTGGGCAGGGAGCTGCCCCTCAGGATCTCCGTGGGGTGTTTGAAGACCCTTGGGAAGGTGCTCTGCTGATGCGTGGCTTCGTGGGAGGTTGATGGCAAGAGGCTACTGGTAATCTAATTAGTGTGCCAGGCAGATGAGTCAAGTAATCCCGTCCCTTTAGATTCACTTTTCTTTAAGCTGTCCCCACCCCGTCTCTCGCTAAATCCTCCCACTGCCTGGGTGAGGGCGGGTGGGATGGACTTATCTCCATTGAGCAGATGGATAAACCAGGGCTGGAGAGGAAGAAGCTCGCAAGTTATCACAGCTAAGCAGTGTCAGGGCAAGGGCTTGACCCCAGATGATCTGAATCTTCCTACTTGCCCTCTGCCATCTGCCAAACACCTCTAGAATACCCAGGCTTGCTGTACCTTTACCTCCTGTGTAACTTCTTCAGCTTGTAGATGAGGAGAAGGAGGCCCAGAACAGGTGGGACAGCTGGTCCAGGACCACACAGCAAGTCAGGGCAGAGTCTGATCTGGCCCCACATGTGTCGTGTGTCAACCACCCGAGCTCCCCGCCGCAGGCGCAGGGCCCCTGTTCTAGAGGCACCCACTTCCTCTTGGAGCACCCACTGGCTGCTGTCCCCAGGCAGGCGCTGGCACTCGCTCTGCTTGAAGGCACCAAGTTCCTCATCAGAAGGCTCCATTGTGCCTATTGTTTAAATATAGATTACTAATGAAATGCCTTTTCATTGCCTTCCCAGTGAATAGTTTCCGTGTAAAGTTAATTTGCAGTGTTATGTAAATTCTGTTTAACTTCAATCAAGTTTCTAATTATGTTTTTACCACAGTAATTCCCATTTGATTTGTCATCTCCTGTTAGGTATTTAATGTTCGCTGGGCGGTGCTTCCCCTCCCTGACCCCCTGTCTGCCTTTCGGTCTCTCCCTTTTGCTCCCCACTTTCTCCTTCCACTCCCCGGCAGTGGGTCCCTTCCTCTCTTCCCTCCCTCCTGTAGTCTCTCCATCTTCCGTCTTTCTTCTGCTGTGACTCTGTCACTTCATCTCTCTCCCTCTACTCTGTTTCCTCTGTGTATTTCTCCATCTTTACCCACCCCCTCCCTGGCTCTTCTCTATCCTTGTTTGTTCCTCATATTCTCTCTTTCCCGAGTGTATTTCTCCTCACACTCCCTCATCCCCCTTCCCCCCACACACCTCTCTTCTCCTGCCTCTTCTGCCTTAGAAGACTTCACAGAAGCCACTAGGGAGGCTGAGTACCTTGGACAGACAGAGGAGGAGAGGCGGGGCTGGCTGGCCCGCACCCCTGGGAACCCTGGGACTGGCCTCGAAATCTTGTCAGGAACCTGTAGAGGATGGGCCTGTCCCTGAAGCTGGGGACCCAGCCCCTGATCTGGTGGGGTGCTGGTTAAGAACACTGGGTGGTTCACACACTGATTCCTGCCTTCATTTTTTTAAAAAAGATCTGTTTATTTATGCATACAGAACTGGGGTACAGGCCAGAGGTACAAGGGGTGAGAGGATCCACCAGAGACAGAGAGGGGAACAGAACAGGAGGATATACTGAAATACACTGCTGAGGGGAGCAGCAGGCTTGTCAGGAGAGGTCAGCCATGACATGTGGGTCAGCTCCCTTGCCAGGCATCGAACTCATGTTGCAGTGGCTGAGGACAGCTTCACAGTGCTGAGACATAACCCCTGAGCCACCAGGAGGGCCCTTCTGCTCTCATTAACTTCAGATTTTAACTTAAGGTTGTAACAACCTCACTTGTAAAATGGGGTGAAACATCACCTACCTCCTGTACTGGTTGTGAGGTTCAATGAGATGCATATGAAGGGCTGAGCAGGGGCCTGCCCAGACTGGGGACTCACAATCACACCCCTTGTTTTTCTGTGGCCTGCCTGAGATGCCCCTACAGTGGGCTTCTGTGCGACTAGAGTCCTGGGAGTCAGGTCTGGGGTCTAGGCAGGTAAAGAGCCAACCACAGACCCCTCCCATACTACAGATACTGGTGTCCCCAGAGCAGAATGTCAGCCCTAACTGGCAAGAGAGGTGGCCTCCTTCTCCCTTAGTGGAATGGTGTCAGGTATTTGACGACAGGCCTGTCATTCCATGGTCATATCGAAGGCACAGACCCCCAAATCTGGAGGAGCCCTCGAGATCCTGGCACACAGATCTTTACAAACAACAGAACAAAGCAGAACTGTTCTGTCAAGTCTGACTAGACAGCCCCTTCTCCCACCCTTTCTCTTCTTGACACCCCCAGGAATGGGCCACGAAGTCCTGTGCGAAGCCTTTCTGGCCTGTCCTGGGCCCACGTGGAGACCCCTCCCTGTGCCTCAGCGCTCCTCCAGTCTCACTGCCAACACCTCCAAACTCTGGGCTTTGGGATTCTCCTGCTGTCAGGGAGGCTGGGTAGCCACAGGTTCCCAGCAGGTATCTGCCCTCTGGGTGGGGAGGGCGGAAGGAAAACACCAGCAGAGGCTCTGGTTGGGCGTGATCCTCTCCTCTGCTCCTCTCGACTCCCCCCACTCCTCTCACTTCCCATTCAGCATGTCTCTGGTGCGTCCAGGAAGCAGAAAACAAGTGTTTGGAGAAGGCATTCTTCTGGGTGAAGAACGGCAGACCCAGACACTTGTCCTTCAGAGACACAGAAACCTGAGCTGGCCCGGTCCCTGCCTTGCTGGGCTGCATGACCACCTGACCTGCCAGAGTGGCCTTGTGTGTGTGTGTGTGTGTGTGTGTGTCTCCCCGATCCAGGAAACCTCAGCCCGTCATATGGCCGTCGTCCCTGTTTGTCCAAGTAAAGCAGTTCAGGCCGGCTGCAGCCAGGAGCCTGAGATAGGGAACTGGGAGTGGAAAGGGGGGGTAAGGGTGGGCACACTGGCCTGGGTGGCAGACACAAGACTCACTGGGGGCAGAAGGCAACCCTGAACCAGGTCCTGGAGTTCTTGAGCCTTTGGATTTGGGGGTTGGGGTGGAGGGCCTGGCATCTCCGTCTGTCAAGAGGGCATTGGGCTTGCTGACCACAGAGAGCCATCTAGCCTTGACAGAGAGGGTGGTCATCCTCTGTCTAGGAGGCGCTCTAAAAGACAGTCCAGATCAGAGAGGGGTACACATGGAACGCCCCCCCACCCCCCCACCCCTACCCCGTCATGTTCCCAGGAGCGTGCAGCTGAGCACTGCCCCCTTGGTAGGAAAGCTTAGTGGGGCTTAAACTTGCTTCATCAGATCGCTGATCGATTCAACAAACAGGTATGAAGGACCTACTGTGTGCCAGGAGCTGAGCCCAGCAGGAAGTGGGGTCATAAGAGCACAGACCTTCTGGAACCTCTGTTGAGCCTATATACCTTTGACATATTTTCCTCCTGTGGCCGGGCAGGTCCACCTTGTCCTGCGAGGGAATGCTTTGACCATGACGTAGCCATGTCCCACCCCCGTCATTCCAGGAAGATGGAACCCCAGCATGGGGCGCGGGCAACAAGGAAGGCAAGAGACGTCACTGCGTCCCTCGTGGACTGAGTGGCTAGGGAGAGGGTCCCCGTCCTCTAGAGAATAGCTGCTAGGTGGGACTTCCAGAACAGAGGTGGACAGAGCACAGAGGCCTGCCTTCCGGGGTTCTTCTGTGAGTCGACCTGGGCAGCAGAGCCCCGGAAAAGTTGCTCAGGGGGGCCGGCCCGAGCAGGGCTCCCCATAGCCTTCCCCGGGGTTACCAGGCTTGTGTGGCCTTAGAGGGCACAGCCCCCCTGGGGCCCAGGTGCAGACAATGTGGTGTCTACCTGGTGAGCAACCAGGTGCTTGGCATGAAGGGCACAGAGCTGGCATCAGGGCTACAAAGAACATTCTCAGATCTGGTCTCTGATGTTGATAATATTTGGAGTGTACAACCTAGAGGGCCCCCTGTGAGCTCAAGGCTGTTTTGTTACCCTGGCAGGAGGCAGAGTGGTATGTGGTAGAGCTGGTGACTCAGGCCAGGCATCCTGTCACCCATGAGTGAATACAAAGTGTAAGCAGGGTGGTTCTTAAGTATGGGGCTAGAGTCCCCGAATACCTAGGCTTGCATACCCCCAGAGACAGGAGACTTACTCCCACCCCCCTGGCCATCTCAGTAACTTTTCCTAGTAACTTGTACCTGGGTCCCCAACAGGCTTCTGCCTTGCACCCTGCTCACCCAGAGATCTTAAGCCTCTGACCCCCTGACCAAGCTCCCCTTTAGCGTCATACCCCTTGGCTGAGAATCAAGCTGCAACCACAACCATCCCATTGGGGTCTGTTGTAGAAATACGAGCAAGACATCTGTGTCTGGGTGTCGGGGTGTGGCTAAAGTCAGCCCGTGGCCAGACTCACCTTCCTGGAATACCCCCTGGGGCCACGAGGGGACGGAAGTGGGTCTGCTGACCCTCTTCCTCAAGAGGCCCTTGGACAGCCCACGGTGCAGGCAGGAAACCTGGGTCCCAGCTGTGCCCTTGTCCCTGGGCTGATAACAAGTAAACAAGTCCCATTGAGGGCCAAACTAACTCCAATCTGCACTGCTCCCCTGACTCTGAGCTAAGAGATGTCCATCACACCCCCAGCCCCCAAACCGGCTGGAAGAGTTCTTCACTCTCTGGCCTGCTGCTTTCTGAGTCACCTGTTTGCAAGCGGCCTTGATAGAGGCTAGGGATCCCACGGCCTCCCACAGCCCATGTCCGGAGAAACCAAGGGAGTAGGGGTGGGGCGGGGTCCTTTGTTCAAATCTCTCGCCCCCATGAGCCAGACCAGCAACCTGCCCACTTTCATATATCCCCACCCATGGACAGGTGAGTTCCCAGCTCCTGAGGCAGAGGGAATGGATCAGATTCTGCTGGAGGCCGTGGGTACCCCCATTGCCCCTGGGCCTGGCTCCTGTGCCACCCAGACTCCTGTCAATTTAAGCAGGGCACGCAGAGCAGGGGTGGAAAGGAAGGGGTCTTACTCTGGGTGCTGCCAATGGTTTGCCGCCTTTTTGCTCCTGGTCAGGGGGTGCAATGCCTGGTAGGGTTGTCACACTTTCTGGGGGTGCCACACTGCCCCTCATATTTGACCCTAGAAAGTTCTGCCTTTGAGAAGCTTCTCCCTTTGAGAAGCTGAAATTGTCCCTCAGCTTCTCCCCTGTTGTGGTCCCTTCAGTTCCTTAGAGGGGACACTGCTCCTCTGCCCAGAATCGGGGAAATCTCTAGCCCCTGCTCAGCTGGGGCTAGAGTTACCAGCCCCTAGAAAGAAAGCCCTGTGATGCTTTTGTCAAGCTTCTTGCTAGAAATCAAATAGCTGGGGGCCTAGAGGTCAGGGGACAGAGGCCACGAAGCAGGCCCTGGGCGGCCAACCTACTCCTGTCCCAGAAAACTGGTGCCTCTGAGAAGGCCTCCATGGGGCCATCCTTCCCTCTCTCCCAGGCTGGGTGGGACCAGTGGGACAGGAAGCCAGGCAGGCCTGGAGGATGGGACTCAGGGTCGCCTGGGCCTGAGCCAGGGATGAGGTGAAACCCAACCCAGGCCTGGCCTCAGGACCATAGCCACAGTGGTCACTCGACCTCAGCAAGTGGCCACCCGCCCACCCAACAGGAAACCCTGCCCAGGCACCCTCTTTGTCCCCTGTTTGCCTCGGGTGGCGCTTCTATTATTTCCCGCAGGAGCTGCTGCCAGTAATCATGCCCTCTTGAGAAAGGAAGCTGCAGCTCAGGCTTGTGGGCAGCCTGCCTCTGGCCTGTTTTGACCCCCTCCCGGGGCCTCCCATCGGTGGAAGCCCGGGCCCACGCCCAGACCTCACCTCACACAGGCCGAAGACTTGTCTCCTCCTAGACACTTAGTGACCTTTAGGGACCCGGCAAGAGAAACTTCATCATGGAGCTAAGCAAGGGTCCCAGAGAATAGGACCCACTACCAGCTGGCTGGTAAGGCTACTCTGGGCCTTATCTGGGAAAAGGCCCGTCACTGGATCATCCCATTTCTGACAGCACAGTGCAGATCTGGGTGTCTCAGCAGACAAGGGGACTCCCTCCTCCCAGGAGCCGGGAATGGCACACTGCCCACGTCTCTGTTCTGCTGGGCAGGTGGGCCCGGCCAACGGCGTGTGTGGGCGCGGTGCTGAGAGAGAGACAGGCCCTCTGCCCCACTCCCTCCACCTCCTCCTTCCTGGAAGGCTCTCTGTGTGAGTTCTTCGTTTTCCTTTGGTCATGGTGTTGAGCCCACGGTGCTGGGAAGAATAGGGTGACGATGCTGAAAACTAGGTGTTTCTGTAGCACTCTGGAGATCTGGCTCTAATTATCTAAAGGAATCAATGATCACTATCAGAGCAAATATTCCTGTTGTTCCATTTTGAGAAGAAGACGAAGACAGGCACAAGTGAGTGGATCACCCTAGGTGGTCACACTGGGCCTTGATCCCGGACAGCTGGCCCCAGGGGTGCTGCCCACAGCCACTGTGCTGTGGTCTTCTCTGACCTGTGACCATCCACCCCAGCCCAGCTCAGTATCAGCAGGGTGTGAGGGTGTGCGGTCTGCGTATCAGCTGCTACCCAGGGGGAGGATTAGGAAGCCTAGATAGTAGACCCATGTCTCCATGACAGTGGGCGCGTTAACACAGGCCCTGGGCTGCTGAGCTCTCAGGGACCACTGAAAGCTGTGAGCCACAGGGAAGACCTGTGCTCTTGGACGTATCACCCTTCTGAGCCTTGGCATCCACATCCGTCAAGTGGACCTTTCAGAGCCGATGTCCTAGGGAGCTGTTAGGAGTCTTGAGTGTCTAGAAAGAGTGTCTGACTCCCTGGGGCCCCACAGTCATTTTCTTTCCTGTGATTCAGATCATGGGGCGTTCCTGGCAGCAGGATGAATGTAGGCAGGGGTGCAGTAGTGGGCAAGCCAGTGACATTTAGGCAAAGGTTCAGGTAAGAGTCAAGCTGGGACCTGGAATAGGAGGCTGAAGATTTAGAATTGTACCTCACAGACATTGAAGGTTGGGGGACAAGGGAGTAAAGAGTCCCTGGGGAGAGGAACTGGCAGCAGGGAAGCCTGGCATACTCACTCGGGTGTGGGCCCGGATTCGGGAGAGTCACGTGGCTAAGAAATTTGACCCAAGTGGATGTCAGCACCAGCTGGGCCCAGCCAGCCTCAGTTTTTGCCTGCAGACTGGGTATGAAGTACAAGGGACACTGGCTATGTCAGACCGGAGAGAGGTGCACTGTAGGGAGGGCAGGAGCCAGTGCCAAGGCTGATGCCCAGGCCTCTGGTGTCCTGCAATCCCCCCACCTTGAACTTTTGTGAGCTTCCCACCCAGCCCTGGGTGGGGCCCCACTACTCTTTCCTCCCTCTGTGGCTTTTCAGCCTAAATGGGAGGGGCTTCGGAAGCTGCAGTGGGCTGTGTGAGCCAGGGTGGGGGCATTGGCAGTGGGTGGAGTCACGGGATGGGTGGCTGTGAGTCAGGAATTGCTGGGCCCGTGTGTCATCTGGCTGCATGCTGGGCTGGCTTCCTCACGCCTCCGCCTCATCTCTCCCGCCCGCCTCTGCGCTTCGCAGGCTGCTCTGCTGGTGTCTGCTCAGTTTCCAAGAACCCACGATGGAGACGTCAGAGCCCTTCTTTTAGGCTCCTCGAACACACAGAGTGACCATGACCTAGCCCCTCTCTCTCCTGGCTGTCTTCACAGTTGAGGAGTCAGGTTTGAACTAGCCGAAGGTTCTTGGCTGTGACAGGTAGCTTACCCCAGACCAGATGAATCGGACCAGGGCAGGCCTGCAGTCTGCTTGGGAATCCCTGGACTGGCTGGCCTCTGATGGCTGTTTTCCTCACTCTCCCGGTGCCCCGGGCTACACTGTGGACCAGCGTGTAGATTTTGGAATCCTCAGCCTGCATGGAATCCAGCTCTCGCTCTATAACAGTGCACACACCTTCACGTCTCTGAACTTAGGTTTCCTCATCTGTGAGGTGGGAGTGACAGTCCTGTGTTACAGAGTCTCTTTGGGACTAAGTGGAGGCATCTATATAACGGTATCTTTAGAGCCAGGCCTGGCACGGACGTGGTATGCCCTGGGCAAGCATCACCCACTGTGTTCATGCCACCATGCCCATCACTGTTCGTTCACTCACCCAGCAAACATTCCGAGTCCTTTTACCTGCAAGCCCTGTGGATGGGAGGAGGACACACCTTCTGGGGGCTTACCTGGCCTCACCTGTTAACTTGTGGAGGGTCCTGACCCCAGAGGGCAGATTCTGTCAGGCCCAGAGATGGGTGAGCAGGTGCAGGGAGGCTCCCCCAAGAATCCCACTGAGTTGCTGAGCTGAGAAAGCCCCTATTTCTAAAAGAATACAGGGAAACTCCAGACTCAAGGGAGAAGGAGGGGATCCCAGGCCTGTCCTGGTGGCCCCAGCTGGGAAATACCTGGGGGTGTCCCCAGTCCCTCCCGGCGGGCCCACAGCATACTGTGGGTGTGTGATGGCTCAGACAGGGTGGGCGGTGCACACAGTCGAACAGGGGCCTCTTCCTGCCCATACTGGGTCTGGTCACATCCTCCATCTCCTAGAGTCTTTCCAGCAACCTGGGGGCTTAGGCAGGCACCACTCCTCCCACTTTGTAGTAGGAGACTTCGTTCCACTTTGAGTGATGGAGACTTGGAAGGAGCGGGAAGCACTGGCCCCAGGGAGTGTGATATCACAAAGGCAGGAGGGCCTTCCTGCAAGCCAGCAAGTGAGGACAGTCAAGCCTCCTCGGGAGGCTGTGTGGGTGGATGGAACACCTTGGGACAGGGGGCAGAATGCAGTGTGATGGCTAAGCCCCTCTCAGCTGCCTTGTTCCCTAGCCTTCCCAGCAGCAACTCTGCAGACTGCCACTGGGCTGCTCTGGGAGACAGCAGCTGCTCTGCAGACAGCAAGACTTCTCGGGGCCTGGCTCTTCTGAGAGCCAGAGTTTGGGTCATGCACTCACCCAGTTAAATCTTCTCCCTCCCCATTGCACCAGCGACTAGACCAAGTTGGCAGTGACAGGTAGGGGGCAGGGGAGGGAATGCAAGCCCTGGCTAAGGCCACATGGCTTGTGAGTAGCAGAACCAGGATTTCACCCAGGCCTGGGTGACGTTAGTGCCATGCTCAGACCCACCACCCCCTGCTAGCAAGAACAGTGCTGTCCTTTGTCCAGCATTTGTAAGTCTGGGCCTTGACCATCACGTCAGACCGGCCTGGTTCACGTGTGGTCTGTTTGGGGAGCACGACCGCCAGGGCTCCGGCCACTGGCCCACGAAGGGGTTCATCGGGAACACTTGGTGCTTGGCAATTTGCCTGTGCCATGGAGGTACCCATGCCTTTCAGCCTCTTGACCTGCCTGCTGCTGCCCAAAGTGGAGGGGGCCTGAAAGCCAGTCTGCCTCTGGGGCCGAGAGCTGTGGTGCTGCCCAGCCCTGCACCCATCATGCGTATAATGTCCTTCATCTAACCCTGACGCCAGGGTGAGCACCAGATGCAGAAACAGACCTGGAGGGACAAGTTATTCCCCCAGAGGGTCGGATTGGACCCCTTAGCTGCTCAGGCTATCGCCCTCAACCCTACTCCCAGCTCCAGACTTGCGCTGGGCCTCCGCCCTGGCCTTGGGCCTGCCCTGGCCCTCTCTGGGCTTAGTTCCCACCTCTGTAAGGTGGTTCCCGACCTGGACTCAGATTCCAAGATTCTTCTGAGGGCCTCTACCAGGTTCCATTAATGTTAGAGGGAATTTGGGGTTGGGAGCACCACAGGGGTAGGGATGAGGGGTAATTCTTCAGGACAGGTGGGCAGGTCAGCCAGGTGCCAATCCAAGCAGAGAGGACAGAGGTCAGAGACCAAGCCACCTAAGAGGCAAAAATTCAGTTAGGTCATTGGCATTAGGAGTGGCCATGTGCCTGGATGGGTACCAGGAGCCCTGGTTTGACCACCCCAGCCAGGCGCCCCCATGGGCAAGAGCCAGGCCCCTGGCAAGGGTGCAGCTATGCCTACCCCTTAGGTCTGATGAGATGGTGGGTGTGACATGGAGCGCATGCCACAGAGCTTGCTCTGGAGGGGCAGACCCACGGGGCCTGTTCCTGAATTGGCCCAGATGGAGCCTGAAGACAGTGTTCATCAGAGTCCTCGGTCTTTCTGCACCTCTGTATAGGGATCCAATGCCTCCACCCTAGGAAAGACCCCCCACCTGCACCTGGCCAGCAAAGCTGAGCCAGCAACAACCAAGACAGCCCCTTACTTTGCTGAGCATGTCATATGCAAGTGCAAACCTTGTGAGGTCCTCACCTTGGGAAGTCCTCTGTGAGAGTGGAGACTTATTATCACTACTTTACGGATGAGGAAACCAAGGCCCAGAGAGGCTAAGTTCCTTGCTTAGTAAGCAGAACTGAGGCCCCAAATCTGGTGTGTCAGAACCTACAGCCGCACTGTGCACTAGCAACCCATCTTACACCATTGCCCCTTGCTTACAGGAGAAAATTGCTCATTTGGTGATACGAGGAGAAGGGAGATCCTGCCGTCTTCCTCCAGAGTGAGTGAGCTTACAGCTCCTGGCGGCCTACTGTACTAAGGATGGGACAGGCCATGAGAGCTGCTGGGGCTGGAGAAGGGTTCAGGCAGGTGGGAGAACGCGCTGTTTGCAGCAGGCTGAGTTGCTCAATCTGTAGGCACAATGTGTTGTCGTGTGTGTGTGTGTGTGTGTGTGTGTGTGTGTGTGTGTGTGTGTGTGTGTGTGAAGTCCAAGAAGCTGGTGCACTACACTGCAGGCTCAGAGGTGCCCTTCTGAACCCCGTTCTTGTCACACCACGCTGGGCAGGCCAGCCCCTTCCCCAGTGGCTTGTGGGTAGGTCAGTGCTCTGGCTGATGGTCTGTTCTACAAGATCAGCCTAAAGCCTCCCCTAGTGGGTAAATAGCTCAAAACCATTCAAAGCTGCCCTTTTTTTTCCTCCTAGCCAGTAGGCCTTGGCTTCCTCCTAGGCCTGGGACCCTCTGTCTGGCTGTCTCTTCCCCTGTCTGGATTCCTCCTACAGCCATCACTACTACCACCAACCCCCCCAAGCCTGGTGAGGTCAGGGAATACGTATTCCAGGAATGTGGGAGGCGGGGCGCCAGCTTGGTTTGGATAACCATCGGGGTAAATATTTGCCTTGCTCCTGGAGCCAGCCCTGGCCGCCAGGGGAGGATGAGGGTCAAGTAAGGGGATGCTTCCCTGGGTTGGTCTCTGAGGTGGGGGCATCCATGTCACCCCAGAAGCCAGGGTCTGATGCTCACTGTCCCTGTGCAGGCCCAGAGACAGAGCCCCTGGGCCCTGGGCCAAGGGACCAGTAGCTATTTGGCCCATCTGTAAGATGGGGTACGAACAGCTTGCTGGTCCAGCCCCAGCACTGAGGGTCAGATCGGGCCCAGTTGGGGCACATGCTGACATGACCACAGTTCTGGTCCCCATGTGACCACACAAGACCTTGAGCAATTAATCACCCCCCGCCCTGAACTTCAACAGTCACTGGTGGCTGGGCTGTTCCTTTCTCTGTGGCTCCTAAAGCTGCATAAGAGTCCTGTAGCTACACACAGCCACCAGGGCACATGTGTGATTAGCAACAGGTGGTGGGAACCCTGAACTCTGGTTCAGAGGTGCCAACGGGGTGACCTCCTGTCCTACAGACCACACTGGACAGTCCAGCCCCACCCCCCAGGAGCATGTGGGTAAGTCTGTGTTCTGCTCATGGTCCAGGCCTACAGGGAAAGCCTGGAGCTTCCCTTGGAGGGGAAGTTGCTGGACGGGCAGTTTGTCCCTGTTCAGAGAGGAGATGAAGGCTCAGAGAGGCTAAGTGACTCACGCAAGGTTACCCAGAGTTAAGGACAAAGCAAGGATTCACCCAGCGCTACCCAGCATGCGCTTAACCTCCCCACTGAGGACAGGGTAGGGCTCCAGCCAGAGGGCCTGCGCCCAGCCTTTGGCACCTGTGGAGAATGGGAGTGTCTTAGCCACAGGCCTCGAATCCCAGGCACAGAGCCTTCCCGGAGCCCAGCTGGGTGCTGATGGTGTGGGCACCTCTGTCCATGTGCCCTGAGTCTCTCCAGGCTGACCCCAGCACCGGTCAGCTTCCCAGGTACCTCCACCAAGTCCACACCCAAGTCCTCCCAGGGGGCCCCAGGAGGAGGTGGAAAATGGAAAGGGGGTGTGGTTGAAATAACTTTCTGGGTCCTAAGACGGTCTCCGTCAGAGTGACCTCTCTGTCCCAGACCCTGCCTTGCCTCTCTCCAGCTGTGATATCTCTGGAATCCTCATCTGCCCTGGAAGCTTAGTGTCTTGTTCTACAAGGCGATCACCTGACTGTCCTGTTCTGCCCTGCCCTGCCCTGCCCTGCCCATGGTGCCCCAGACGCACGGCGAGAATAAAGGCCTGGTTCATTAAGGCCTGCACACACCCCTCTCTGCCCTCACAGTCGGAGCCACCCTGGGTCCCCTCCCACCCCACCTCCAAATAAACATCATGAGCTGAAAACACCCGCAGGAGCCTTATGGGCAGTGGGTGCTCATCCCCTGGGGAAGCTGGGTGGCCCCACCACCCCACTTGGCCCTGAGGCTCAGGCCGCACCCAGCTCCATGCCTCTGAGCACCTTTTAAGCATGAATGGCTTACTGCAGTGTCCACGTTTCTTCTGGCTGTGTCTGGGTGCAGCCACTTACACCTTGTCCATCTCCCTTCTCCTCAGCCTGGCCTCACCTGGTAGCCAAGCCCACTCAGGCTGTGAGCCTCAGCTTAGGGCACTAGCAACGCCAGGGACGGGGTACACCATGTCACTTCCGTGTTCCCAGCCCCCCCCACCCCGCCCCAACCTGGGTTCCTGCTTCCTGAGTACTATTCCCCACCTGCTCGCCCCAGCCTGCCTGGGCAGCCCGGCACCCAGTGCAGTGTTTGGGGGCCCCTGCATGGTGGCAGGGGAGCCTGGGTGCCCAGCAGCACCTGGCCTGTGCAGGGCGGCCGAGCAGCTCCACAGCAGTGGAGCAGGGAGTGAGTGGGCTTCCTGGCTGGTGGCCCGGGAGTAGACAGTGAGTGAGGCAGGCTGTTTGCTTACACCCTGGCTCTGTTCTTATTAGTGCTCTGGACCTCGTGTGTAAATCGGAGGTGCCAGTTTAGGCCTTGTAACATTTCACTGAGTGTCAAAGGAAATATCCCAGGAAAACCCCCCATCTGGACTCAGTAAAGGTGAACCTCTTCTGGGGGACTCCCCAACCAGGGCCTCAGTTCTTTATCCTAGTGCCTCCACTTACTGCTGTGTGACCTTGGACAGGTCTCCTCTCTTCTCTGGTTTGCTTCCCCCCTTTGCACAAAGCCAGTACCTAGGAACGGGGAGCCATGAAGCACTTGATACATCCGCCACGAGCCTGAGCGCCCTGAGAGGCAGGATGGGCTGGCGTCTCCCCTTGGAGCCTGGGCGATCCTCACTGAGCAAGCGAGGACTTTCCGGCTCTGGATTCTGTCTCAGCTGCCAAAATAATTATTTTCTTTGTCAGCGGGTCTGGAGGCCAGTTTGCCTCTGGGAAAGGCTGAGCCGCGAGTGGTGGGGAACAGGATGCTGATTTCAGCTTTGCCTCAGTTGCTGACTTTTCGCGTGACCCCTCCATGGGGTGGGAGCAGTCCTTGCCTCTCCAGTCCTCAGTTTCCTCCTCTGTAAAATGGGAGAGGGCCTTTGTGTTCATGGCTAGCAGAGTGTGGGGGTCAAAGGGTCAGTCTGCGCACACATCCTCTGTCCCGTGCTGGAGCTGGGCACTACGCTGGCTCTGGGGGTTTTGGGGGCCCAGTGCTCTGCAGCGCCCAGGGCCTGCCCCTGCAAGGTAACTCGTGCCTCAGCTGACCTGGTAGGTAGACAGGAAAGCTTCTCTCAGCTTCACCTCCCCAGAGGCATCCCTGAGTTTGTGGTAGGTAACCGGGTACTCATTCTTTCTGGCAGACACCACTTTTAACTGTGTATTGTTTGATTCTTTGCTCATTGCCTGAGTCCTCATGAGAGCAGCGACCACCATCTTGTGATGTTCATTAAATAGTTCTTAAATGAGGAAACGCTAAGTGCTGCCATCCTGTGTCCTTAGATCCTTCTAGAACCCCCAGGAGAGAGAGGTTGTGGTCCCACTTACCAGATGAAAAATCCAGACAAACCAGAAGCATATCAATGATCTCCTCGCTGGGAACTGACAGATGTGGGGTGACAGGGGCCAGTTGGCATCTGGGCACCCCATCATTATACACCTTTTCCTCTCAGTCCTGCAGATACCCCATCTGTCCGAAGGGGATGTTTCAGTTTTGCTGGCTGCAAACTTCCCAGCATGTGGGAGTGTGGGCTGTGGCAGCACAGTGGATTCAGCGGACCCACTGATCACCCCTTTTTATGTCAGCAGGATGGAGCTGGAGTGAGGCAGAGGGCCTAGATCTGCTGACAGTCACGTGGGACGCTGGTGATTCGAGGGTCACTAAGGTAGGTGGTGAGCAGGGCTGGTGGGAGGCAGTGGGGAAGAGGCAGGCATGGCCTGGCTCCTTTGTGCCTTTGAGAGGCCTCAAGCCTCCTGCGTGGTTCTGAGTGGAGCTACCCCTGCTGAGACCTTGTTGCCCCTCATCTCTTCCCCAGAGACCTCTTAGACCTGGCCTTTCTCGAGAGTGCTAGGGTGCACCCCAGGAGAGGGTCAAGCTTGTGGTCCCCACAGGTGCCCCCTCCATACCACTCTGAACCCAGTGGGATGTGGGGCTCATGTGTGAAACGACATGGCAGCCCACACGAAGAGGACTGGGTGACAGAGAGGCCTGCTCACTGCGTTGGGTGCTCCCAGCCCACTGAGCATGCTGTGGTATACACATGAGCACCCACAAGTCTCTGGACTCTGGGATCAATGCCTGTGTTTAAATCCTTGTTCTGGCACGTGTCCACCCTTACTTTGTGTGGTTTCTCTTTGCCTCTTTACTGTCTATAAAAGAGGGATGGCACACAGGTCATGTCAGTGTTTTCCTCAAGGATCCTGGGAACTACCTTCTCCTTGCACACCTCAGTTCCTCTCCCTCCCAAAGGGCCTGTGAAGGTCAAGATGGATAGACTGGTGTCCTGGCCAGTGGGGGAGCTAAGACCCCTCAGGGAACCCTGAGAGGAAGCAACTGGAGTCAGCAGGAACCCAGACAGAGCTTCCCAGGCAGGCCTCTGACCTGAACAGCAGCATGGCCCATCAGCATGGTATTGCAGCATTGATCTCACTCGACCCAATGCCAGAGGGCGACCGGCATCACCCCTTTCCTCTGGGGCTCCCTATCCAGAGATGAGAGTACCAGAGTCCTTCGTGCCAAGGACCTGGGGCCTAGCAGGAGAGCCAGGGTCTCCACCTTGATGTGAAGCCTTGCCCAGCCATCCCCCCCCTGCCCCCAGCTTCTCCCCGCAGGCCTGTGTGCCCCTCAGGCCCAGATGCAGGGCCAGGCGAGCCTTGGAGATTCACACGTTTCTTTTGGCTCTGGAGCAGGAAGCTTTCTTCCTGCTGCAGGAAATCCCAGCTCCCTGCTCAGACTCATGACCTTGGGTTAGTCCTTTTATTTTTGGTGGGAGTCAGTGTGTTCTCATTGAAAATGAAGGTAATTATACCAACACTGCAGAGGGCTATTAGGAGGATGCTTTAGCAGGCTGGAATGATCTTAAATGGTAACAGCTTAGCGAGAGTGTACTGTATGCTAGGCAATACCCTCCTTAAATACATATTTCTCCCCGCTTTCTCCCTTGAGGAGGTGTGTTTAATGCCTTGCTCTCCAGTGGCTCAGAGTGGTTAAGAAGCGCATAGTGCTATACGTGGTGGAGTAGGGATTTGAACCGAGGTCTCTTGGAATTCAGCAGCACTTGGAAGTGCTCGGGAAACCACCTTCAGTGCCGCCTGCAGCCTTGACCCAGCTGCTCTGGGGAACCAGAGGTGTCCCCCAAGGCTGGCGGTCTGCCTCTCACCGGAGGGCCTGTCGGCTACTTGATAAGACTAGGGGAACCCAGTGCTAATTGTGAGGTAACCTTTGAAATTCTCCTTCACGGTGGGTTCTCTCTTCGGATGTTTTTCAAGGTAATTCATTCCCTTTCCAGAAATTGCCAGTGGCGGAGCATTAGGCAGCTGGTAATTAATCATAGGAGCGGCCTGGAGTTTATTCTTAAAAAAAAAAGAACAGAACAGAAAGCCTTGACGGAAAAAGAAAAGAAAACCACTCATGGCGAGGGTGGTAATCAATACCTCCGTGTCCTAGAAACGGCCGGGGCCGGGGCCGGTGGGTATGCGGCCTTCTCCCTTTCTCACGGGGCTGGCAAATAGCGCCTGTGGCGGCTTGGGTGCTGCTCTGCCCTGAACCATCAGCACCCGGGGAGAGTTCTGAGCAGGTCTGCTTGTGCCTGGACTCAGCTTTGCCACCTGTGAAATGGGTGAAAGGCAGTTGTCAGACTAGGAAAGAATATTAAATTGTCATCCTTGCTCACTCCCGTATCCTCATGCTTGACACATGGTGGCAGCCCGATCCCCACTTTATTAAGTGAGTGAGTGAGTGAGTGATTATCTTGAATCCTTGTTAGCTCCCATTAATCACAGAGGGAGTGCTGGGCTAAAGGACTTTGTTTCTCTAATTCTGTTATAATTCAGAGGAGACAGCCAGGTGAAGGGGCAGCTCTGTCACTTTCCAAACTACGGAAAAAAGACATTCTTGCCAGTGGGCTCTGGCCAACAGAGCTTCGGCCTCTCGGTGGCTACCACAGTATCTCCTTGGCAGACTCAAGTTCAAGTGTCTAGGAGTCTGAGCTGTCTGGAGATGTTTTTTCAAAGCTACTCTGGGGGAAGAGTAGTGAGCCCCTCATTGCTGGAGTTGGGCTGCATAAGGCACTCAGTGGCTGGTGGGTGGGCCCAGAGCATTCTTGAGTCTGGGAGAGAGCATGAGGCTCTCCAGAGTGGAGCCTCTCCCCCGATAGAACTTTTTCCTAGAGGCCCCTGGTGAAGGGGTGGAGATCACCAAGGAAAGGGAACACTGCATGACCATGATGCTGTGGTGTCTGCCTGCCCTGGAGGGAAGGCAGGTGTGCGGGCGTGGGGGGTGTCGGTACACAGCCATGAACAGGCATGAGGATGTGTGTGATTGTGTAGGCTGGCATATAAGGTGTGAAGTGTATGAATGCCATGCACGTGTGTGACGGGCAGCGAGTGTCCACTGTGTGTGAGGCCCCCACCCTGTGTGCAGCTGGCTGTGAAGACCCTGGCATCGCAGGTCATCTCCGCACACGAGCCTTGGCTCTGGCCTCACATTCAGACTGACTAGAGGGCCTGCCAACTTGCTTACCTTGGTGCAGCTGACTGAGGGTCAGTGTGGGGGCATGAGATGGGCTCCTGGAGATGTCCAGACTGAGGGCAGTGACCTCCCATCCCATCATGGAAATCGTGGAAAGAGGTGGCTCTTAGAGGCCTGTGCCTCCTGCTCCAGAATCACAACCCTGGGGTGTCAGGGAGTCTCGGTGCCTAAAGTGTCTGGGTGGCCCCAGCTGGGGAGCCAGGTCTGTTTGGGGCTTGGGAAGTCCTCACAGCCACCTGCTTCTTTACTTCTCCCTTAGCCTCCAAGTTTCAGCTCGTGTGTGTGTGTGTGTGTGTGTGTGTGTGTCTGTGTGTCTGTGTGTCCCTCCAGGTGACTGTCTCTGTCTCCCTGTTGGGTTCTCTCTCTACCTGGACCCTTCTCCTGCCTCTTCCCACCAGCAGCCCTCTCCCTGCGCTGTCATGTCTGTGGCTCCTGCTATAACCCCCTTCTGGAATTTCTTCCTGAGCCCCAGGACTGTCTCACTCCTGTGCTTCTTTCCCTTGGAGGCCCTCCTTGCCAGGTGTCCCAGCAGCACTGTCTGTTCTGTGTCATCACCTCCATCATGGCCAGGACTCGGCACCACTGAGACCTCCCAGGTTTCCAACCTGCCACCCCAATCGCCTTGTTTATCCAGCTCTGGCCAGCATACAGCTCCCTCCCGCCCTGCTCTTTGGAGGTGTCCAAGGCGCGCCTCACGCTCACAGCCACTTGGACTGCTCACTGTGTGTGGCCAAGGGCTGGGGAGCAGTCATCTCCTGTCCTCGTGGATCCGCCGTGCCAACCACTCAAGATGGAGGCCCATCTCCAGGCTCAGAGAACAGCCTCTCTGGATGCTCTGGACCATCCTGGGTGCTGGCCATTGACTAGACCTGGGGAGCGGGAGGAGGCTTGTGTGCCCTGGAGATCTGGCCTTTCCCTCCAGCACTAGTGAAATTTCTGCCATAGTTAGAAGTGAGGTGTCCAGAGGCATGTCGCCAGACAGGAGTATGAGCTTATGAATGAAGAAACTGTCCTCTCCCGAAGGGAGAAGGAGCTAGAGGGTGAACTCCAGAGAACTGAGGGCCTGGAGGGTCTCAGTGGTCTGTGAGCTGGGCTGGTGGGTCCCCTCCCCTCCCCTGGGCGCCCTTGTAGAGGCTTCCTCAGGCCCCTCTCCCGTCAGCTGGCCTGCTGTGTGCCCAGCCAACCCAGCCTGGCATTCAAAGGCACCGGCATCTGGCCCCAGCCTCCTTCTGCAGCCATATGCACTGCCTCTGCCTGGGCTGAGCCCCCCAGGCAGCCCAACCCCCCTCTTATCATCTACTCCCCCAGGCAGCTTTGTTCCTGCGCTTCCTCTTGCCTCCCAACCCCTATGTTGTTGCCATAAGGCTTGAACCTTCTAGAGCTTTCTTCAAGCTACACTGTCTCCCCAAGGTTGAACTTGGCCTCCTTCTCCCAAGGTCCGTGGCCTCCCCCCTCAAGGGCCCCGACCTTTTCCTCCCTGATACTATTTTCCCGCCAAGTGCTTGGAGCCTGGTGTGCTGCACTGCCTGTGTCCTGTGGCCTTGCTTGACTTCTGGCTGCTGAGTAGGACACCACAGCCTCGGGGCCCAGTTTCCTCATGGGCAGGTGAGGAAACTGAGTCTGGGGAAGGAAATCTTACAGCTGAACGTGAACACTGTAGGCAAGACAGCTGCCTGACAGCCGCCTTCCAGCCGTTCAAGTTAGGGAGCTGGGAGCCTCCTCGCTGGTCATAAAGGAGGGTGGAAGCCTGCAAGTCTGACCAGTACCTCGGTGGCTGAACCCCCATCAGAGGGAAGCAGGTGAAGGACTCCATCCCTCCTTCAGTGGGTTCCAGTGCCCCAGGGCTTTCCTGCCTAATCCCTAAACAGCTGGGGAGGTTAGGGGGGTTGATCACAGGCTGTGCCATGTGGGGTCTGCCACCCCACATCGTTCCCAGCCTCCTGGCAGCGGGCATACAACCTAGAACACGGGGCCCACCAGCCCCCTGGAAGGAAGGGTGCTCCTGTCCTCCACCCCCTCCCATATCCAGGATGCGCTCTCTGGATTGTGGAGGTTCCCAAAGACTGTTCCATGAGCCCCCAAGATGGGGATGCTGGGGCAGAGCTCCAGGAGTAAGGGGAGAAGGGAGCCTTCTCACCTAGGGCAGCCCTCCGGAGTCCTCTGTCCTTTGTCTCCCTCAGTCTCTCTGTGTGCTTTGCTGCGTGCTGTCGACAGCTGGGCACTCTTTGGTTTCTACGTGGGCAGTGTGATGGGAAGTCACGGTGCAGGCACTAGGCTTGCCCTGTACCCCAGACAGGACTGGGGCCACTGCCCAAGGCAGAGCCCCTCCGCGGGGCTGGCCAGGGGTTGCCAGGCTCAGTGCACTGAGCTTGAAGAGCCTCTCCCAGCCCAGTGGGACAAGCATGCTTTCTGCAGTCTCATGCACCCACCACGCCTTCCCTCATCTCTCCTCCAAGTCCGCCGTCTGCTGTCTCCCACTGTGCTGTAAGCCCCTTGCAGGCACAGGACAGGCTCTGGCGACATCCAGTGAGTCGGCACACTCTGGCACACCAGTGCCAGAGCAGCAGAAAGCCGGCAGGTGCCCAGCCTGTGTGCCCTTAGCTTCCTCCAGAGATGGCAGTGGGGTTTTGTCCAGGGTGCCCGTTTTTTATGTGCAGAGTGGGTGCTTGAGGATTCTGATGGTGCACAGGCTGTGGGTTGTCTTGTGTCCTCATGGCACACTGTGCCTTCTCAGCCCGGCTCCCTGGCCATCAGGCCCTCTGGTCAAGTGTCTCAGCTCTGCGCTGTGGCCAGTTTGGACCTGTGGAGGTATCACTGACCTCACTGGGTCCCTCCAGTGTCAGTCCACCTAGACTGCTAGACAGACTGCCCCCGAGAACCTTCTAGAGCCTCCATGTTATGGGGCCACATGACCCCCAAGAGTGGACTGAGGAGGGCCAGCCCTACACCTGTACTCTGGCTCCTGGAGAGGAGGGATCTGTGGATGCGCTTCCCTCCCATCTGTCTTTCCTGTTAAGTGCTCCTCACCCTTCTTCAGTTCCGGTTTGGGAAGCAGCACATCTTGCCTCACAGCTGTTTGGGACCCTTCACTGCTTCCCTGAGACATCTTTGGGGGCCTCTTTCGGGGCCTGTGGGAGCATCTCTGCCTCATAACCTCCATGGAATGCTCCCGAGGAGCCCCGTCCGTCTGGCCCACACTCCGGTTAGCTCCAGAGAGCTAACATGTGACAGCCTCACTAGGTGCCTCTGGGGGGCTCTTTCAGCTCCCCCCCCCCAACAGACCCCCCACCCCCAGGCTTGTCACCACCTAGAGAGCCAGCTCCTGTGCCCCTGCCATCTTGGGCCCCAACAAACACCCTCTCAGTCCAGACTGTATACCCAGTGGCCCCAGGGTGGCAAGGTGTGAACCTGGAGTACTTCGATGAACTAGAGCCTGTTAATAATCTGGAACACATTTCTCCATATGCACAGCCTGGCGCAGCCAAAGCTCCAAGATGGTGGGTCAGAGTGACCTTGTGTTGCCAGGGCTTCCTCTAGGTACTCCCACACCCTCCCCCAGCCCTGGAAAGCTCACCCCCCAAGGGGTCATTTCTGTAAATTTCAGCGTGGTAAAGGATGCCGTATGATGTGGTTGAAGCATGAATTTTAGAGACAGGTGGTTTGGGGTTCGAATCCCACCAAGTCCTCCCCCTAATCAACGAGGCGAATCTGACGAGTCACTTCATGGCAAATACCTGGGTTACTCATCTGTGAAGTGGGGAGAAGCCCCCTGCCTGTAGGAGTGTCGTGGGGTTGGAATGCCACAGCAGCTGAGCAGCACTGGTCTTCTCTGTTTACGTAGGCACTTCTACCTACACACTGGTGCCCTTTCTTGGGGCTGGTTTCAGTCAACTTCCGTACCCAGATACTTACTGTCCCAGGGAGATTAGTCTCCCAAATCCTTTTTGGAGATTTCGAGTGGATACTTTCAGGATGATCCCTGAAGTTGGCACTCTAACCCCAAGTGCCACAGGCCACTTGTGCCACCTTTTAAATGCAGGTTCTCAAGTCCCTCTCTTGGAGTCTTTCCTGTGGGTCTGGAGTTGGGCCTGGGACTCTGAATTATCAACCAGAGCTCTGTATCATGTCTGTGATCAGCCAGTACGGGACACACTGGAGCCTCTGGGTGGGGGTAGCCTAGAGGTAGGCCCTGACAGTGGTACAGCCTCACCAAGTAAACATGGACAGTTTCCTTCCCTCTCTATCGCTCTGTTTTCTCATGAAAAAGCCAGGTCAGACCATCTTTCAGGGTTGTTTCTGCTCCTAAAAGCCCGTGATAATCAGGACATTCCCTGTGTTCCTTCCGCCAGTCTCCCTGAGGTGGGTCTGTGGGTTTCAGCCCGGTTCCCTTTGGCCACAGAGCTTTGGGGTCAGCTGCTTCTGCCAGCCCCAGAGATACAGGGACATGAAAGCTGTTCCCTGGACATGACACACCATTTAGAGGTGGTTCCCCTGAGCCTTCCAGAAGGCCCTAGATCATCGGGCACTGCTGGATTTACGCAGATCTGTGCTCTCTTCTGCAAGTGAAGCTGGAAGCACTCACTGGGCCAGCTGACATGAGGATGGGGTGAGGTCATCCAGCAAATCTGAGGGGCCCCTGGGCCTTAATAGTTAACGCACATGGAGTGTTAAAGCTGGAGGATGGCCCGGTGAAGCCCTTCCTTTTTTTAATGAGGAAACTGAGGCCCCAGGTAGCCTTCCCTTGCCATTGCACCTAGGAAGAGAGTGGAAGACAATGGGGAGCAGGCCTGGAACCCAGATACTTACAGTCTGATCTTGGGGCATGCCACCCCCCCCACACAGTTGGGTAGTCCACCAGGGGTGGGCAGCCCTGCCAGACCTAAGCCTCTCTCCCACAACCATCCGCCCCAGCTCTGCTGCCCCTGGGAAGAAATGGGGCCATCTCAGGATAGGAACCAAAGTGCTATCTGCTGCTGTCTTTGGTCCACACTGTCAGCCTAAATCAGCAGCCCCCACACAGCTCCCGGGTCTTCCTGCCCCAGCCAGGGTGGAAGGTTTCCAGGAATATCCATGCAGAGGGCAGCATGCTCCAGAAGTGAAAAGCTCTCACTCCCTGGCTCCCTCCCCTTTTCCACTTGCCAGTACACAAGGGAATTAATAAACCGAGGTGGAAAAGCCAACCCTGTCCTAAAGAGACCTCATCTGAAGCAGCTGGGCCCTGGCAGGTGACAAAAGAGGAATGATTCACCACTAGGGCTTCACCCCCACCCCCACCGTGGGATGATGTCAGCTCCTGAGACTCAGGGTCTGGTCTGCGCTGTCACTCAGTGGAAGGACCTGAGCTTCTCTGACCATCGGCATCCTGCTTCCACAGCCAGCCTTGGGTGTAGACCGGGTAGGCGCTGTCTCCTCGCTGGGCCAATCCTCCATTCATGCTACTCACTCATGCCTGGTACAAGACCCACCTCCAGACCTTTGCTTAAGTCAACCCCTCCTTCCTGCATTCTCCATCTGCAGCCAGCAAGGCCGCAGCGGTTAGTAAGTACCTACTGCTTGTATGGGTCTGTGCTCAACCCTTGGCAAAACAAAAGGATCCAAAAACCCCTATGCCACTATGCAGGTTGGCACAGTCTAGGCCAAGGAGCCCATCCAGGAAAGAGATTTGTGCCCTGGGGCCAGCAAGGTGCCGAGATCAGAGTCATCATTGAGTAGGGGCTATGGAAGGCTTCCTGGAGGAAGCTGATTGGAATAGACTGACTCACAAAGATTTCAGCTGGGTCCTGGAGTAAGAGAGGAAACGCCACAGCCTGTGGTTGAATGGGAACTGCTGTCATCTGACCCTCAACTCCTGGCTGCTCTTCCTCTCCCCAGGGTGCGACTCACCCAGCCCTCACAACCAGTAGAAGGAACTTGAGCACCCCCGCCCCGGCATCTTTTTTGAGAGAAAGGACACAAACTCTCTGAAGAATCTTACATTATCGATCTTTACACCCATCCTTCGGGTGCCTACCCAGCCTGTGGGGAGACGAACACCCCATGGGTAGAGAGCAGACTTCCCCTAAATGGGTCTCTTTTAGCAGAACTAAGTTATCTGCAGGCTTTGGTGCCTGGAACTTTGATAACGCAGGTGTTTAAATGACACTAACTATGGGGCCAGCCAGGGGAGGAAGCCGCGAGTGAGGTGGGAGATTCAACAGGACTTGAAGATGTCCTCTCAGTTCAACGTGGCTTTTCCAGATATACCGGGAAGACCTCCATGTGGCCTGCTGGGCTGTGCGGGGAGGGGGCCAGAGTGTGGTGGCTGTGAGTACCGAGAGGATGCCAAGGGTCAGAGGGCACTCTGTGTATCCCACTGCTGGTAAATCCCTCAGACCTGGAGGACAAACTGCTGCTCTTTCAGGAATTGGGGGGAAGGGTCACCCTGAAGAATAACAGGAAGAATTTTAAGACTAGACCTAGATCAGCAAAGAGGGAGGGCCAGTGGCTTGCCCAGGGTCCTCGACCCAGGACTTCAGACCCCCTCCTTTCTGTTAGTCACTATGCTATACTGGAGTGTGTGTGCGTGTGTATACGAGAGTGTGTACGTATTGGAGAACTCTGATGGTAGTTGTGTTAATTAGCACACCTCATGTACTGCGTATACAGCATCTCATTTAATCTTCTTAGACCTTATTTTGCAAAGAAGTAAGTTGTAGAACCTACAGAAGTAAAGTACAAACCCCTGGGAGGTGGGGTCTGAGTTTGAACCTGGCTTCGTCAGACTTGAGCACGCAATCTGACCATTGCCAGAGGAGAACACACACACACACACACACACACTGTCCCTTTGTGAACTGGGCCCAACTCCACCCTGCTCCTCAGGGCACAGCTTGGTTCCCGCAGGCCGGCCAGCAGGAGGGCAGCCTGGAGCTGGAGCCCAGAACACCTTCCTGCTTGGCAGCACCTGGCATTCTTCCTGCCAAGCAGGCACTGTGTCCATGTCTGCAGCTCATGGACTGGCCACCCCCTGGTATGGAAAGCGTCTCCCGTTTGAGAACAGGAATGCCCTGGACAGGCAGCAGTAGGGAGGGGACAGTTTATGAAAAACACAAACAAGCAGAGGATTATGATCCCTGAAAATGTGCCCTTTGTCTAGTGCTGGAGCTCAGCAAGCCCCAGAAAGTGAGAAGCGGGGCACAGGGAGGGCAGTGCAGATGGAGTCAGGGCCGGAAGCGGATGGAGCCCTGGGATGGGGCCTCTGCCCCAGCCCGGGGACCCTCAGGGCAGGGATATGTCTCCTCTTCCCACAGAAATCAATGCCTGGTTAACGGGAAGCACCTCCCGGCTTGTGCAAACCACCCCGCCACCCCTCCAGCAGTCAGCAGTACGTAGCACCAGTTAGCCAGAATTCTGCCACGTGTTTGGGGCAGCTCAGGGAGCAGGAGGCCAGGCTGCTGCCTCATGGAGCTGACGTTGTAGCGGGGGCGAGACGGAACAGTCATGGAGCCCCGAGGCCTTCCCCACCAGCTGTCCCCACTCCCTCTTTGGACAGCGGGGAGGCTGTGTGTTCCCTGCCCGCACGGACTTCTGCCCTGCTGCAGTCTTCTGGGAGTTTGCCAGAAGCGCCTGGAGATGGGAGGGGCTGGCAGGACCTGTGGGCCTGTGGGGTAGTGAGGCTCTCCCACCCTCTGGACAAGAGCAGCTCTAGACAGCAAGGAGCAGCACTGAGAGAAGCAGAAGCATGAGGCAGATGACAAAGTGGGGTGTAGTCTGTGACTCCTGGCCACCTGACCCTAGAGAGGTTTCTAGATCCTAGAAATCTCTTGATTACTTTTCTCACCTGTAAAATGTGAAAGACAGATTACAGACTTATTCTTAAATGTCATCACAGTGCCTGGCCCTAAGTGTGCAGTGGAGGTCAGCGGTCAGTACCGCAAGGGGTGGGGGTAGGGGACAGGTCAGTGCCTGTTGGTCAGGAGATCCCCTGTAAATTGTCCTGTCTGAGTAGAGGTTCTTTTTTCACAAAGAATCTGGCAGCTTTGGAAAGCCTCTTCTCTCTGGACCTCAGTTTTCCCTGTCTGTTCAGCAAGGGAGTAGGACTCACTGATCTGGCACCTCGGTGACTAGGGTCTGGGGTGTGGAGAGGAGTCGTTGGGCACATCAGCTACTAAGAAAGCTGTACCAACTGCTGTGCCAGGCACCCAGGCCAGAGCTATTGGGGGTCCAGAACCCCCAGGGATGCCGCAAGCACTTTCCGGGCCCTGGTGCCCCACGGGGTTGGCCATGGGTCCCCAACTTGGCAGGGTTTGCCTGCACAGTCAGGCTGGTAGAGCTCAGGCCTGCTCCCTGTGCCTGGCAGGGACCCGTAAATTGAAAACATGATGTTTCCTGTCGGAGGCCAGGGCAGGGCTGGACTCGGTGTGGCCTTGGAAAGCTGGCCTGGCTCTCAGGAAGCCCTGCTCCCCACAGCACTACCACAAAAACAGTGGAAAAGTGAAACCTTTCAAGTCTGTGTTTCCACTGTAAACAGGGGGTGAAAGCTGGCCCCTCGCCTTCTGGCACTGCATGGTTCAGCTTCTCCACCCTATGCCAACCTGCCCAGTCTTTAGAGGTACCTCAGTTGCCCCCTCTGCCCCAGACAGCACCCTCTGATAGGAGAAACCCTGGGTCCCCAATTCATGATGTCATCCAAGTTTAGTCAAGTACTCCCAAGAGTCTTTAGCACCCACCGGGGGAGATGAGAAGGGCCAGGAGAAAACACCAGTACACAGAGACACACAGGACTCACCCAGCATCACAGAGCAAAGTGAGGACAACCCAGCCCCCTTCCCATCTGGAGTGACCTCACAGGACCCACAGGCATGAAGGGAGGCTCTTAAGTGCGGACAGGCATGCCGAAGCAGAGCTGCTACCTGACCCGGCTTTGTCCTATAAATGGAGAGATTTAAAGATTGCACAAGTAGCATTTAGCAGAAATGATTTATTTATTTTAAACTTTGTGTCTCTTTCCCCTTATTGTAAAAGTATGGCACGTTCATTATAGAAATTCTGGAAATCATCGGGAAGTTAAAGGAAGAAAAATTAAAACTGCCCATGCCACTCAGAGGCCACCCCAGTCAACATGCTGGTGTAGTTCTTTCTAGTCACTTTATAATTTTCTTCCTTCTCTTGTGGACTGACGTCATGAGCAGGTTTCAGGGTCATTAGCTGTTACTAGAAAACGTGATTCTTAATGGCCTGGAGGAAGGCCAGGGCCATTTCCCCCGTCACTGGCCTGCTTGACCCCCCGGCCTGGGCTGGGTGTGATGTGTCCTGTCAGGGACACAGTGGGGGGGAGGGGCTCCTGACGCTGCAGCAGAGATTCCGGTGAAGGCATCCTGGCCTGGGTCCTGGGTTCAAGAACCTGAGCAGCTCTGTTTGCTGCCGACTTTGCGTCTGTCTGACCTGTTTCCCTGTCTGGAAAGTGGCCTCCTCTGGAGTCCTGTAGCTGGTCAGCCTGCCACAGAGACCCTGTCCAGGGGCTTCCTTTCACACAGCGAGGTCTTCGCACAGGCAGCTGGGCTGCAGCCAGGCCTACTGTGTGCAGATGTCTGGGTCTACGTGAATGATCAGCTCCACTCCCCTGCCCTGCTCTGCTACGGTTGTGCCTACACACTCCTGCCCCTTTCAACCCACAGCCCACCCAGCTCCCTGATGGCCCCTCATCAGGTGGGGCTGGAGCCCAGCTGGGTGGGAATAGCTGGGGCCCAGGAATCACTGTCTCCAGGCCCTCCCCGCCCCCACCACCCAGCCCCCGGCCTTGGTGGCCTTAAGACAGCTTTATGGGGGACGGATTGAGGCTGTCTCCCTCCTGGCAGGTTTATTTCTTCATTTTTCAAGCCTGGCTCTGATTTTTCCATGTCGGCTTCCTGGTCTCCCCCTCCCTGTCCCCTGCATGTTTCTCTTCCCTCCCCCTCTAATCTGTCAGTCCAGCCAGGGGAGAGGGCTGCTGGCCTCCAAGGTGATTGAATTATTGGGGGGGAGACAGGCCAGGGTTTTCTGCGTGAGTGCTTTTGGCTTCCTGCCCTTGGAGAGGAGCAGGGGGAGGGGGCGTGATGGCGGCGACTATGGACCATGGATTTCCCAGACAGCCTGCTCTCCCCGATCTGGGCCACAGGTGAGCCCTGCTGCTGAGGGTGTGGGCTGGCCAGGGGCCATTACTCCACCACCGTCCCTCCCTCTGAGTGGACAGGTCTCTATCCAGACACAGGGAGGAAGGAGAGGTGTTGGGGCAGCTTGGCTACTCACTCACACGTGAGAATTTCTGAAACGTCTGCTATCACTGTGCTGCAGACCAGGGACCCAGGATAAAGAAAAGAAAGGAGACGGCACATCTAAAACACCTACTGTGTGTGCACATGTATGACTTCAGGTAAAGTGCAGCCACAGTTGCAGGCCTCATTCCTGCACTTGAGAAATGTGCCTGATACAACGTCCTCCTGCTGGCGTGTGGGTCCTGGAGGATGGGGCTCTCTCTGTCTTCTCTGGCTCCCCAAGGATGCCAGAAGACCAGACACTTAGAAGGGATCCAATAAGTGCTTGGTGCACTTGGTTTCCCTGAAGTGAGCCCAGAGAGGTGAAGCCGCCAGCCCAAGGTCACACAGTTAGAAACAGAGTTCCTCTTGCTCTGGCTCCCAGCCACCTCTTCTGGTTTGGATGTTGGCAGAGAGGTGTGCCATTCCAACTGGAGTTGCCCAGCCACTGGCTGCTGTGGTGAGCAAAGAACTTGTGACTCCCGGTCTCACCCCCTTCCTGTCTGTGCTTCCCTGGGTAGGCCCCACACTCTCCCTCTCCAGCCTGCCTCTTCCCCCAAGGAGGGGCAAAGAAGGGAGAGCCCCCCCCTCCACACACACACACACACATACTCCAGCTCATGGAAATGAAAAACACATTGGCTTCATTATCCCGGACTGAATGAGCAAGGTTGCCATGGCGACAGCCATCTCAGGCCCACAAGGGGGCAGGGAAGGGGCTGGCGAGGCCTTGGCAAGGGGGGACCAGACGGCGGGTGAGCAGGCACACCTGGTGGGCAGGCCACAAGAGCAATGGCCATTTGTACCATCCTGCACGTCAGGCCCCCTGGCTCCAGCTCGCCATCCTTCCATCTTTGGGCAGAGAGAAGCATGCAGTCACATCCTCCACTGACTGACCCCTCACCTGTCCATCTGTCCTATCACCTGTCCATCTGTCCCCTTTCTGGGGATGCTGAGAGGAAGGTGGGCCTGTGTCTCACACCATCCTGAAGGTCAAGAGTGAGGGAATGTGAGGAGATAGAGGGTGCTCCCCACCAGAGACCAGCCCTAAACTGAGGAAATGCTCGTGGTGCCAGGCTGTGTGTATCCAGGCATTCCCGTGTCACAGGGCTATCCGAGGTCCCTGTCCTCAAGTATAACCCTCTTAACGGAGTTTGGGTCTCAAATATCTGGCAGGTCAATGGGTGTGAGGGTGGCTATGGGGATGCCACAGAATCCCCTACTGAGGTGGCCCCAGGCAGGTGTCTCTGATGCCAAGCGTGAGTGGACTGGCCCCACAGTCCTGACCCTGGCCAGAGCCCACGTGGGCTCTTCTCTCCCCAGGACCTGTCCTGTGGCTGTCACCCCAGAGCTTGCGTGTGAGAGCAGCTCCCCAGTAGACTCGGGCCCTGCCACCTCTTGCTCAGACTTCCAAGGGAGCCACGCTGCCCCTGTCTCGCCCAGGTTCCCCATGCTGTGAGAGCTCCAGCTGACTCTGGCGTGACCCCAAGCAAACACTGCCTGCTCCCCTGGAGCAGATAGCCCTGCCCCGTCTCCTGTGTGACCCGGAGACGCTGAGGCAGCTGCCAAGAGCTCCTGTTAGGAGCAGCGAGTACCCACTGGGACTTTCCCTTCAGATGGTCAGAAACCCCCAACCTCTACCCTAACTGATGTCAACCTCATCCTAACCTCAGCCCGGCCCAGCCCCAGCCTTCTGGTTGGCAGCTTCCAGCTGCTCTCCGTTACCCCCACTTTCTGTTCCACCATTCTGTCCAGCCTGCCTTACCTTCCCTCTCTGCCTGCACATTGTCAAGTCAGCTTCCTCCCACTACCTGTTTTAGATGAGGAAACCTCAGCTAAACATGTGACTTGTCCAGGGCCCCAGAGAGTGGGCAGCGTTTCCCGGGGCAGGATGCCCCCATCGTGGGAGGCTGAGCCTTCAGTTCCCCACTCAGATGGGCTGAAGGCCCTTGCAGCCCTGGATAGGGAGCCAGTCACGGTAGGGCTGGGGACAGTTTCCCTGCCATCGTAGGGGTGGGGGTGGTGGGAGGTGCTGTCAGTGGGGAGGAGGTGGGGTTGCACTCACCCACTGATCCAGCCTTGCTGATACACCCACTCTGACGCCCCCAGGAGATAGCTGTGAGTAGGTGAGCTCTGCAGATGTGGCTGGTCTCTGTTCCACGCTGTGGCCTCAGCGTCCTGCCAAACGGAGATGGGTGCTCAGGGTGCTCAGGTACGCAGCACAGGCAGGAGAAACCCAGCCCCTCCCTGGGGCGAAGGTGGGGGTAGAAGCAGCATCTGTGATCAGATCTAGGGGCTCATTAAAATGCAGAGTCCCAGGCTCTCTCAAGGAGGAGAAATCTGTGTCTCTATTCCATCCCCCCCCCCCGCACCCCTCCCTTCCCACGCCCCAAGCTATAAGTGCAGCACTTGCCTCGCTGCAGACCCCCGGGCCTGACCAGCCTGCCTGAGGCTCTGAACCAGCATTTCAGCCTTCCTGGCAGAGTCCCCTCCTGGTGCTCTAGCTCCAGGGTCGCAGCCCCTTCCTGACCCTCCCTGGGCCTTGTCTTGCCGAGGCGAGCTTCACACTAACCCTGTGGCCTTGTGCCTGTCCCTTCCCTCTTATCTGTCACCCACTGTTTGTCTGCCCCAACGCCGCCCGCAGTGGCCATGGCATTTGTTCCCTGCGTTGACCTCCCCTGACTCCACGGCTGTGTGTCCCAGGCCCGCCTCCCAGCCACCACTACAGCCACTGCCCAGCTCCCCGCCTGTCGGCCAGGGGCCACGACTGGATAAGGCTGTCATTTTCCCTGCTAGGGATTATAGGTTTGGGGCTGAGGGCGTCTAAGCTGGAGCGGGAGGAGCCGGCACTCTCACCCTGGAGCCAGACCTGAGAGACACCTCACAGGAAGGGCAGCGGGCGTGTTGCAGAGAGCTGTCTAGGCGGGGATGGGGATTCCTGTACCCTGATGTCATCCCAGCTCTGTGTGCATGTGTGTGCGTGCATATGTGTTGGTGTGTGTGCATGTGTTTGCGTGTGCACACATTTGTTCCGTGGGTGGGTGCAAGTCAGTCACACGTGCCTTTGGTGGTGTCTGCACGTATATGTTGGTGGGTTGCGGATGTGTTGGCTGTGTGCTGTGTGTGTGTACGTGTGTACATGTGTGTGCATGCACAGTTCTTTGGGTGCGTGTGTGAGTGTGTGCATAGCTCTCAAGGGGGTCAAGGGCTTTCTTGGGGTCATTTAATTTAATCATCAGGGTCAGGTTTGCCTAAGAGAACACGCGACCCCGTTCTGTCCTGCTATTGCAATGCCCTCGGCCTGGAGAGGCCAGTGCGAACCAGACTCTGTGTATGGCAACACTGGTGTGCAGAGGCTGGGCCGTCTCCCACATACACACTTGGGCTGTGGGGGGACTCCAGTCTGACCCAAACTTGGCCCCTCCCCTCATCCCCTCTGGGGGAAATGGAGTGAATGTCTGTGTGCCAGAGATAGGGCCCAAGGACCCCTAGTGGGATTTGAGGAGTCCCAGGGCTTGAGGGCACAATAGAGGGGTTCCCAGCACAAGCTCTGGAATCTGACTTGCCTGTGTTATCTGGAATCAAGTTGCGTAACCACTTGAGACTTGCCACTCGGGTGGATGTGAGGATTGAGCAAGATTAATCTAGAGCACTTAGTGTAGTAGCAGGCGCACAGCCCTGCCCATAGATGGTCACTAGTCTCCTCCTAGGCTCTGCTCCCCACCATCTCAGCAGTGGGGACCAGAGGAGGGCTATAGGCAGTATAGTGGGATCCATTGGGAGGAAAGGGTAATCTGGGCCGAATGGGGCTGCCGTGGGGCTGGGTCACCCCGGAGCCAGTGTTTCTGCTTAGTGGGGCTGGGTGCCCCTGACTCACACCAGGGCTGAGTTGACCAGGCAGACCTCAGGGGAGCTGACTCATGGGTGGCCTGGGCTTCAGGGCCCATTTCAAGAGCAAGGAGCATGAGGGAGCCGAGGCTAGGGTGAGGTCTATCTGTTCTTGGGGATTCAAAGCATGTCTGCCTGTCACTCGTACCTCGATAGGGAAGATTTGTGGGTGAGATTTGCAATTCTGTTTTCTCCAAGGGTTATAAATCAGCTGCACACACACCCCGATGTAGCATGGGCCTGAGGCGTGCGCGCGCGCACAAACACACATACACACACACACTCACTCCTGCACACACAGAAATGCAACCCCGGTGGAAAAACACTCTCCAGTGAGCTGAGCTCCCGGGAGGGGGCGATCTGGGTCCTCACCTGCTGCTCGGCCTTAGAGCATCCTCCACGGGGAGGCAGGATGTCCCAGGGGTTGGAGGAAGCACACTGCATATGTTAAGTGTGCGTGTAGGAGCCGGCCTGGCCAAGTTCAAACCCCGATCTTACTGTCGCGAGCCTTTACTGTGTTGTGTACTGGGTTTCCGCATCTGTGAAATGGAACTCATTGTAGCATGTGCTTCAAAATGGGATAGAATAAAATAAGGTAACTCAGGTAGAATGTTTAAAAGGTACAGGCACATGGTAAGACCTCGGGAAGTTTTGGATATCATCATCATCGTCGTCGTCGTTTTCTCTGGATTTTGGTGTCAGACCAGGGCTTGAATCCCACTTCCATCTCCAGCTGCCTGTTTGAACTTGGACATGCAACTGAGCCCTGAGCCCCTCACCTATAAAAATAGACTCTGTAGGCTTAAAGGAGATGAAACTCCCCAAGGATGCAATGCCAGCCCCTCAGGACACAGCCCGTCAGCCTTGAGGAGATGGGGCCCCTGGTTGGGAGCCTCCAGGTGGCTCTTCTCGGAGGTCAGCCTTCCTGGGGAATGTTTAGATGTGAAGGGAGGTCAGGGCAGGGAGCAGAAGAAAGGAATTCCAAGAACCTCTGTCTCCCTGTAGCCACCAGGGAAGTGTAACACTAGCCAGAACTGCCCTCCTCTCCCGCCCGCCCGTCACCCCTCTCCTGTGAACCGGGCTCACAGACTGGCAGATGTGACGCATGGCTCTGCCACTCACTGGGTGGCCTTGAACGAGTCACTTAACCTCTCTATTCCCTCCAGCCAGGGATAATTGCAGCTGCTCTCAGGCAACTAGAGAGCAACTGACTGAGATAACTGTATGGAGCTCCTAGCCGGCCGCTGGGGCGCTCTGTGTGTGACCCCCCCAGCCCCACCCTGCCTCGCCTCCACTCGTGCTCACTCCCTGTGCCCTCAGGTGCCTGATGCACGAATGGCACCTTCCCAGGCTGGACATGAAGGTATTTTCCTCTAGGAGGATGGGCTCTAAAATCACAGGCTTCCCTGGAGCTGCAGGAATGAGCCTGGGTAGGGAGATGACTTCAGGAATCCGGATTGCTGTGTCCTGATTTGCTTCCCCTGGGCCAGCCACACTGAAATGGCTGGCCGTGAGGCTGGTCTACCGACCGCCCACCCCAGAGCCTTTACTGCTCCTGAGGGTCTTCACATGCTGTCAGATGCGGCTTGTTGCCAAGCTGTGTCTGGCATTTTTACCTGCTCAGCCATAAAACCCAGGAAATCGGTGATCTGGGGATGAGTAGCTGCTTGCACAAGAGCAGTGGGGAGAGACAGGGGCGGCTGCCCACATTCTTTGCCGAGCGGACAGTTTTGCACCTCTCCCACCCAGCTCACTGCCGGGGGGCAGCACCATGAGGCCTTGGCCGTGGGTAATTGCCGGGAGCATCCCAGGCCAAGCCTTGGTCCCCCCGCAGAACTTTGGAGGCTGGACTTCTCTGTTGCCAGGGAAACCAGTGTGTTCCCTGGAAAGGAAACCACAGTGCTCTGGCTGTTAAGACGCCTCTGTACACCCCCCCAGCCCCCACAAAATGAGTTCCCTCCAAAACTGATTCCCTTGAAATTGTCTAGTCGGCAGCATCATGCCTCCTCCCCGGCCCTGCTGAAATTACAGAAAATGAAATCTGCCCCTGACCTTGTGCTTTTCACCTCTTTTTTAAACATTCCTCTGTAGCACAAGGACATGTTTTGTTTTTTCTTATTTATCTTCCTCCCATGCCAGCTGGGGCTCCAAGTCCTTCTCTCCTCTTGTTGACTGGAGCCAGAAGGGGAAGGACTTACATGTCTTTTTTTTTCCTTCTGCGTTCAGCTGTCAGCAAAAATAAAACAAGCAGGTTTATATTTGGAAAGCAGAGGGTCTCAGCCACCAGTCACTCTGTCCGGGTAGGCCACAGCCTTTGTAGCCCTCGAGAAACAATGGCTTGAAATTTGATCCGTAGATTTAGAGGGGAGAGGGGCTACTGCAGGCCTGTCTTTAATCGTGTTGATTTTTAAATGCCATTGGAGGTTCGTGGGCGATTCTCCAGTGGCTGACTACTCTGGACCTGGCAAGAGATGGTTCTCAAAAACAACCCCCTGAGCATCAAATTCTGAGGAGGGTCTAGAGTGCCCATATTCCCTTCCCAGCCCAGGAGGCAGGGAGCTTTCTCTGCATTTCACAGATGAGGCCCCTAGTCCACTAGACAAGGCTTAGAGAGTGAGGAGTAGATTCAAGATTCACAGCTCACGCCAGGGGACCCAGTCGGTCACTTTGGGAAGAAGCAAACAAAGGACACAAAAGAAGGGAGAGAAAAAATGTGGTCAGTATTCACTTTCAGATCCCTGGATGCTTGGCTGGGATACAGCTGAGAAGGAGAAGGATATGAAGATATAAAGGAAGTAATGAGAACGGGGTCCAGATTTGGCCTGGGTCTCCCCAGCTAACCACTGCCTGGGACCTGATCCTCTCTAAGGTCTGCCGCCCCACCAGAGTTCCCACTTTGCTTTACTGCTCAGAGCAGTTAATTTTTCACCAGAAGTGACTCTCTGTTCCGTAAGTAATTTTAAACAAATGCTGTTCCTGTCCCTGCACTTCCGTGGGGGAAAAAACAAGACTGGCTGAGTTTTCCACCATCCTCAGCCACCAGGATTTGCAGACAGCATGTGCTCTGGGCTGTGGGCCTGTAAAAACCCCTGCGACAGCAAGCAGGTCCAGCAATCTGCCCTCGTGAAGCTACCAAGGAAAAAAGACCTGGGCTCGGGGCAAGCAAATGGGCCGTGGGCTCCGAGGAAGATTTTGGTGGGGTCTCAAAGCCTTTTCAACCCCACTCTGGATTTTCAACAGATCTTTCTTAGTGATTCCTGAAACCCTCTGTCAGATCTTGCTATTAGCATGAGGCTCTCAGAGTGTAGAGTAAACTAATGAATTACAGCATGATTACACAGCACATAATTAACTTTGTAATTAATATGCAACTGCCACTTAAGCTAAAACACTGCTTATAGAGACGTACGGCAATAGTAAATCACAGGTCAGAAATAGCACTTTGGAATTTTCAAAAGAATGAGTGTAAGCAGGGAATCACTTAAGGCAGCAGGGCGAGTTAATTAAAAAGCAGATGAATTGCGAGCGTCCTGCTTCATCTCAATACCATCTCCCTTAAGAAAGACCCCAGTGCCACCTGCCAGGCTGCCAGGCCAGACATGGTCAAAAGAGTGCTGGGCGTGGATTTTTATTTCCAAAATAAGGTAGGTCTTCCTTGTACCAGCCCAGCCCGCCCACATCTGGCCTTCTGCCAGCCACACTGTCCTACCCTTGACGTCCATCCCGAGCCCTCCTGCTCCTGGGAGCTTGTAGCCCGGCCCTGGCCTTCCATAATCTAACCCAACCCCCAGTCCTGCGGTGGACAGTGCTGGCTGGAGGCTTACCTGCCTTCACCTGCATTTAGGCTTCTAGAGCTCAGGGACGCTATGTTACTTTTTTTGGCTTAATCCTTGCCTCATCCTGCTAGAGCTCTAAAGCCAGAAGATGCCTCAGGGACCACCTCACCGTCCCCATTTCACCAAGGCCAGAGAGTCACGGGGCTGAGTGCCATGGTCACGTGGTGCCATGGAAATCTCCCTGCATCAGGCCAGGTGGGAGCTGGTAGTGGGGCAGCCTGCCTTTTGAGTGAGTCCCACCGGGGTCCCAATCCCAGCAACTGCTCCCATATGTGGCCTTGGCCAAGGTACATAACCTCTCAGGCCTCAGTTTCTTCATCTGTAAAGCTTGAACAATGATGGGCCCCTTGCTGGGTCACTGTGAGAATAAATTGAGGCCCTGTGTGTAGTGAATGCTCGCGAATCACCAAGAACCTGCTCCTATCTTTAGAGGTTCGGAGGCTCAGGGAGAAATGCATAACTTCTCAACCAGCCCAGAGGTCAGCTTTGTGCACACAGCACTGCATGTGTGCTGGAAGGCTTGGGAACCCCAGCCCCTCCCCAAACACACCCCAGACCCAGATGTCCTGGGGACAGATGCCTCTCATCCCTGTGGCCAACCCTGAGCTGGGCACAGCAGGCATAGAGCAGAGTGGTGCCTGGTATGACAGAGCTGAAGGGATCCTCAGCCCTGGAATGTGTGGAGGTAGCTCGGGTTGGGGGATAGATAAGGGGCTTGCAGGTCTGACAGTCCTGGGTTCAGATCCCAGCTTTGCCACTTTCTTATCTTGGGGAAGTTCCATGATCGTTTTCAATCTTAGTTTTCCCATCTATAGATGGTGTGGATCATGCTCCCTTTGGCTGTGTCGTTATAAAGATGATTCACGTAAAATGGAAAATGCCAAATTCACTGCCTAACGCAGGAGACAGTGAATGATATCTTTATCGTTTTCATTATTATTCATCGTTACAGACAGAGTTTGAGATTGCTGCTGGGGAGCCACCATGGCCTCAGAGAGAGGCCCCCACCGCCCCAGCCACCCCTGACGAGAGCTCGCAGCTCTCCCCTACAGCTCCTAGCTTGTAGGGTGGGGAGAATTAAGTCTCCCCATCCAGCCATGTCTTTCAGTCTCTCAGGAGACAAGTGACCTTCCACCTCTGACCTTTGCCCTTCCAGGAAATGGGCTGGACTCCTCTCCTGACCTGGGCTAGCCTTGCTAGGAGTGGGAAACTGAGGGACCTCAGGCAGCCTTCTAGCTGATAGGTGTTTCTAGCTGGCAGTGGCTTCACAGAGCTGGTCACGGTGTTGGATTCAGAATCCAGGACCCAGGCCTTGAGGGTGGTAAGTTTCAGACAGTGGTGCTGTGTGGCTTCTCTTCCCAGACACTCGGTGCCGGTCCCCTGCCCCACAGGCACCCCTCCTTTAGGCCCATCTTCCTCCCTTTCTGTGTCCCTGCTCTCTATCGTCTCCACTCTCTGCTCCCCTGTGGTTGACACTTCTCACAGCCAGCTCCCGGGAAAACCCGTTTCATGGGATTTAAAGCCTAGCTCATGAAAAAAGTGCTTGGAGGCCCAGTAATGTCAGAAAAAGCCAGGTTCCCAAAGGAGTATGGGAAATTCAGCTTTCCCCCAACTCCTCTGGCCAGAGAATCCTTCAGGGAGATCTCCAAGACAGGCTTCCTGAGATGGGCGGTGTCCTCCTTGGGGTGCCCTGGCCACGGTCCTGCTTTGACCCTGAATGGGAGCGAGTAGTCTCAGCTCTCACTGCCTCCATAGCGACACCTGGACATACATGACCTGGACATCCCACCTCTGCCCTGAAGCAGCACTGCTCAACTGCTTACCTTCAACCTCCACCCTTCTCCTTCTTTCCTTCTGGAACTTCCTACTATTTGCCTTTGCCACTATAGGACAGACCCCTTTAGCTCCTAAGCTGGCACTCTGAGTGGTAGCCATGGGCCCCTGCCTCAGCCACCCACATTCTCCAAGGTCCTGCACTGCACCCTTGGGGCTGCCCAGGCACCTGGGTGCAAGGTGAGTAGAGCAGGCAGCCCTCGCCCCCACTCTCCAACTAGAACATGGCCCCTTTTGTTGTATAAATTGAGTTTCCACCTCAGGTTAAAAATTGTGTGTTCTAAAAATGTTTAAAGTAAGGCGAAGGGTCTATAGCGGGAGTATAACGGAACAGCCGAGAAAATAATAATAATAATGAACAGCTATATACCAGAGACATTTTGTGGGGGTGGAGTGGGGAATGGGATCAAAAACAGTGGGGGGAGGAAAATGCCCTGGACTATGGTGATGGCATATAGGTGATCTGGTGATGGGAAACCCAAGGGGATTACAACTGAGATGGAAAAATGCACAAAATGATGTAAAAATAAACTATTATATTATTTACAAAAAAACTAGTAAGACAGAGGGTCTTAACCGTCTCGAGTAATGGAGTCTAACCACCTCCCCCAGCAAGTAGCACCTCCTCTCGGGCCCCAGTTTCCTCCCGCCTGTGATGAAGATGATAAGGCCACCTGAGCCGTCCGGAGCCGAGGCTCACGTGCTTGGGCTGTGCGAAGTGCTTCCTATCCACTGACTCACAACAGCACCACAGTCCATGAAGTGGCTACAGTGATTATTTTTGCTTCCTTTGCAGCCAGGGAGCCCCAGGCACATGCCGGGGGCATTTTGTCCAGGTCACAGAAGCTAGTAAGTGACAGGGCCAGGGTGGGAATCCAGGCAGCCTAGAAGCACTAAGTGCACTGCCCACGTAAGAGGGGGCCGTACCCCAGCCACGGGGTCATGACACCCGTGCCTTGGAAACTGCAGAGGCTGTGAGCTGTTAGAACATTCTAGAGCTGTTAGCTATGGAGCACCTAGCTCTGGTGAATTGTTGTCCCTCAGCAGAAATTGAGGAAGTGTGTTTTTGTTTCGCCTATGGGTGCCCAGTGTGACCCTGGATGCTCCCACTCCTGGCCTGAACTGGAGGTGGCCCAGTCCCCAGTCAGCGTTACGTCCAAAGCTGCCCTGAGTGCGAGGCAACAAGCAAGACTGAGGGGTGCTGGGCACAGACTCCCAGACTCCCTCACTCCCTCCCTGCACCACAGCCCTTCTGCAGGGTGGGGGTGGGGGTGGGCTCAGTGCAACCAGACTCAGCCCAACAGGGATGCCGAGAACCTCCACACGGAGGAGCCGTGGCCTCTCAGGATGCCTGCAGAGAAGCACAGCTGCTTCCAGTGGGTGCAGAGTCCCTGCTCCCATCAGCCTTGGCACCGCCTGTCATCACCACCATATCCTGCCCCACCCATCTCCAGGCTGTTGGTCACTCTCCAGGGCAGGTGTGTCCTGTCTGAGCCCCAAGGATACCATGTGAGCGGACAGGTGCCTGGACATGGTTAGGATCAGAGAGGGCCAGGTCAAGGCTGCCAGGGGTCCCAAGGCCTGGGTGCCAGCCCCACCTTTTCTGGGACCCAAACTGGGAATTTCAAGGCTCTGTCCACTGCAGCTCTGTCCTGAGCTGCAGTTTCTACATCTGTAAATATTAGAGTAGGCCTGAGCCCAGTCCTCATCTCTTCCAGATTGAAGTTTATGAGAACTATGGTTTTTCTTGTTCATCCTACCACTTTTTAGCTCAAACAAATGTCTGCTTTCTGCCTGTGTTTCCTCATTTTTCCTTCAGAAATTAAAAAAAAAAAATCTGATAACTCATAGCAAATAACTAAAGAAAAGACATATACAGTTAGTAAAATAAAAGACAGGCCCAGGGGAAAAAAGGTGCTATTCTGGATCATGCCCTTTGAACCTCAATTTTCTCATCTGCCAGCTGGGGTAATACTTGCCTGCAAGTTGCTGTAAGGCTGCAATGGAAGATAGTGTAAGCATGGCTGGCTCAGCTGAGGTGTCTGTTTGTTCATGGGCTTTGCTCTTGAGAAGAGACTGACTCTCCTAAGTTTGCAGAAAGATCACAAAATGCAAGAATAGAGAAGTCTGCATGAGGATCTCTGCTCATGCCTAACTGGCTGGTAAACTCAGCTTAAGTCTGCCCCTCTCTGGGTCTCTGCTCACTGTCCTTTCAAAGATGCGACTTCCCAGAATTTTCCTCCTCATGTACAGCTACCAGCTTTTTGGGAATGGCTGGACAGAAGCTGTGTACAGGTAGACTTTGCATGTCCGGCTCAATGGGAAGAGTGTGGAGGTTGACCAGCCATTAGCCACCTACTGGGTGCAGGAGGTGGGGGTGATACCCTGCATACAATACCCGACCATCCCTGTGTCAGATGGTTCCCAGATTCTACCTGGTTCTACCTGGCTCTCCCTGGGTCATGCTGTTGATCCTGCCCGTTTAGAGCTCCTACAGAATACCAGGTCAGTGGATTTGAACCTCTGAGGACTTAGGGTAAAGAGGGAACAATAGAAAGCACCACTGTGTCCCTAGAACCAGAATATCTGCAGGGCATTTACAGCATTCTAGAGGATACCATCTAGTAATCAGAGGGTACAGTCTCCATGTCTAGCCTTGTCCCACCCCATGTCTCCCAAGACTCCTTGGGAAACCATTTCTAGTCTTCCTTTACCCATTTTATGGCATTTGAGCCTAAGGAATTGTAAGTGAGGGCCTTGAGGCACAGCTAGGTAAGGACCGCAGCATGAGCTTTGTTGTCCTGGGCTGGCCTGGGCCCTGCCCTGGACAATACCAGGCATGACTATGACTCCCAGTCTCAGCACCCTTCTTTGCCCTCCAGAGCCATGACAGTCACCTTTTTCGTGTGCCGAGAAGTGGGTGCCAGGAAAGGCAGTGTCTGACTGAGAAAGGCCTGCCACTTTCCCATGGGAGTGTGATGCAGGAAAACATGATCTTGTCATTTGACTGGGATTCAAGTCCTGACATTGCCGTTTCTCAGTGGTGTCACTTTGAGCAAGCTCTTGGATAGCTCTGAGTCTCAGCTTTTTCATCTGTAATAGTCATGGAACATCGCAGTAGAATTCAGAGGCTTTAATGAGGTGATATAAATAGAAAAGCTAGTGTCAGGCACATATAGGTTCAGTAGTTGTTTAGTTTCTCTCTCCACTCTAAGGAATCAAAAGGCAGGGCAGAAGCATAGCTTTAGGGATGAGAAAAACCCAACGACCTTATCCAAGTCTCCTTTGCCTTTTGGGGAAAATAGCTGTCAGAGGAAGTTCACTGTGAGGTCAGAGGTTGGAGTGTGGCCAGGGGGTGGCAGGAGGTTTGGCATCAGGGGCATGGCCTGGGCTTGCTAAGGCGTCATAAGCCCTAGAGGGATGAGGCACACCCAAGTACAGCTTGGATTCCCAGTCGGGCAAGGGTCAGGACAGGGACCAGCACCTTTGGTAGGGGAATTTCAACACGTGTTCTCCCAAGCCAGTTTTTTTTCCTCCTCTGGATTGACTTTGGTGTCCAGAGCAGGTGATCAGGCATAGCTCTATGAATGTGACCTCAGGAAGCCCCCACTTTGAAGCACCAAGGGTAATGGCACTTGCTGTGCCATTACCCACCACTGGCAAGGGGTGTCTCTGTAGAGGAGGGTGGGTGCTGAGACATGGGTGCCCATGGAGAGAAGTGGATCCGTCTTTCCAGGCACCACAAGTACCAAGCCAAAGCCTCTGACCTTTGCAGCCAGGAGGTGTGTGACCTTGTCATGTCTTGGCACAGACACTCTCTGGGCTGAGGACGGAGGAACTTGATTTAAAAGAGCTGTTGTCCAAGTCAGAATTTCTCTTCTCAGTCACCTCTAAGTGACTTCATTTACTCAGCTCCTCAGCTCAGTGGGGCAGTGCTCCTTCCTGTTTGACAGATGAGGCTCAGAGAGATAAAGGGGCGTCCACAGTCACACAGCCAGGAAGGGTGGACTCCCAGGACCCACCCCTCCCAGTGGCCTCACCCTGTGCAAGGCCTCCAGCAGATCCAAGCTGCCCCACCAAGAGTAGCAACAGTTACAGAGCAGCTGCTGGAGGGCCCCTTACCTCTCTCTGCCCTCTTCCCTGACTTCCCTGAGGTGGGGCACAAAGCCACTCTCCTCTGATTGCCTTCTCATCTCAACCACTCTCTTCTGCCTCTGGGTAGCGTGCCCGGTGCACTTCAGGCTTCTGAAGCTTGCAAGTGAATCCCATGCTGTGTGACCACAAGCACTTCATGCACCTCTCTGAGCTTCTGCTCCTGTACCGTTATGATGAGAATGGTTTCAGGCTCCATTAGTGCTTCGTGAACCTCAGGCATCTATACTGTGTTTAAATGTTTCTTTGATCCACTTAGATTTGACACTGCTCCCTAATTAAACCTCACCCAAAGTAATAATATAAACCCACCTTGTTGAAGTGCTCCATTATGAAAATGTAAAACTTGTCCATGGACCACCTAAAATTACCTTATTCCACCAGTGGTGCACACTTTGCTTTTTGGGAATCCAGGACTAGGTGATCAATGTCACCCCCAGTCTTGAGATTCCTCTGAGTAGGTGGGGTCACTGGATTTTCAGCTCTTGAACTCGGGCCATGTATATACCCGGCAGTGGCCATCCACTCAGCTAGCAAGCATCACTGAGCGTTTGCTCAGGCCCTGGGCTGGACTCTGGGAAGATCTCCCAGCCAATGGAGGAGAGAGATGCAAAGACACACCACTGGTCTAGCGCCACAGACTGGGGTGGAAGGCGGGGTGATGATAGACAGGCTGGGGGCACAGTGTTCGCGGGGAGAACCAACAAAGGGGGTGACCATTGGCTTTGATGGATGAAAAGAATCGGGCGACCCAGGGGCAGCAGAAGCCAAGACCTGAAGCATGATCTTTACTCCAGGAGGTCGGGTCAGCCTTTGTGGGAGACACAGTTATAGGTGGGGTAGTGACAGGTGGAAGCCAGGCTGAGGAGAGCCCAGCTGACTGTGGCACATGAGGCCGCTCAGGTCAATGCTGACTCCAGGGCCCATGCCGTGCTCCCTCTGAGAAACTGAGAGCTGGGAGAGGGCTGGCTAGGATGGGTCTCCGGCCCCCTGGCCCTTGCATCGCACTGAGCAGTGGGCAGGTCCCAGGCTTGTTGGCCCTGGCGGTGTCTCGGAACGCAGCCTTTCTCTGCAGGATGTAGGTACCGGCTCCCCACCCCCGCCTCCAGCACCGCTCGCCCCGGGGGACGCAAGCTGCAGATGTGCATGGTGATTGAATCATTTCTGCACACCACTGCTCTCACAGCTCCCCTGGGGACTCCGCCACTTGCCTGTGCAAGCTGTCATGAGATGTGTGTGCTCCAGTGCATCTGTGCCAGTACTCAAGTGTGTGCACGGACCTTCCTTTACGTGTGCAAGGGGCTTCACATGTGTGTCATTGTGTGCATACATATGTAAATGGCTATCCCCTTAGCAGTGTGTGTGTTAACTGCCCCAGTTAGCAAGCTTGGATTCAGGAGTGAAAAATATATCTACTGGCATGGTTGTTAGTAGATCTGCATTGGCCTGCCACCCTAGGGAGCTTCAGGCTGCACATTTCCAGGAGGCACCAAGGAGCACCCGACCTCCTCTATCTAGCGAGGAGTCTGCTGAGGGCAGTGTCTTTCCCGACCTTTCAGGCCAGAGGACCCAGTTCCTTAGAACAGCACTTTGGTCCTTCCTGGCCCGTCTTCCCGTGTCTGTTCCCTTCGCTGCTTCTCCCTCCCATCCTCCGACTTGAGGACACGAGGTCAGGGGCCCAGGCACCAAACTGCTGTCAGCATCCTCCTCTCTGAGCAGCCTGTAAGAGCAGCTAACGTTTCTTGAGTGTATCTTCTGTGCTGGGCGCTGTTCAGAGTAGACTGGGCCCGTGCTTTGCTAGGGTGTGAGACGTGTCAGACAGAAGCTTGGCCCTTCAAGAGCTCACCTGGGAATTGGGAAGAACAGGCCAACGCAGATGTCACCATCAGGAAGCTTAAGGATGTGTCCGTAAGCCAAACTGAGCAAAAGAAGCAAAGAAAAATGTGTAGCCGAAAGAGTGTCTGCCGTCTCAGGCTTCCCTGGAACAGCCACTCCCAGAGTTTCCTGGGCCTGCCGACTCCCCATAGGCTGCCTCGGGACAGGCTTTGTGGTTTTAAAGCCAAACATTCTATACTCATCAAGGTGGAGTTTTCCAAACAGCTGGAGCTCCTGCACAGAAGTCCTGAGATGTTGGCGTTTGATGGGATGCCAGCAAGTCTTCGAAACTTTACAGATGAGGAAACTGAGGCCTCTTGCCCTGTATGCACAGCAGGAGGCTAGGGAAGCAGGATCCCATTCAGGTCCCTCATAAGCTGGCTACTTTGTTTTCCCTCCAGGCGAGGGGCTGGGCACAGAAGGAGCTCGACCCACCACTGAGCTGAGCCGTCCCCATTCAAGGGCAGGAAGGACTGAGGCCGGGGCGCAGCCGGACCAGGCTCACAGCTATGGCCAGTTGGGAGGGAGCCAGTACAGTGGGGGCTGTGCACTGGAGTTAACAGCCACAGAGGATTTGCAGCAACTTGTAAAGGCTTAAAGGAGTCCAGCCTTCAAGGAGCCAGGCAGTGGCCACGCTGAGCAATGGTGCCCTGGTGGAGGGCGACCTCTGCTGGCCGCGGAGCGCTCCCCGCCTTCCCTCGCCAGCACCAGGCAGCCCTGTGGCACTTGGAGCAAGCGGATGCGTTTGAACAGGTTGAGTGGAGCCCGAGGAGCATCTCTCTGGACCTACTTGTAGCCTGCGGTCTTGGAGAAGCCAAAGCACACATTAAGGGTAGAAACGCAGAGGGTTTGAATCTCAGCCGCAGCACCTTCCTGACTCTGTGACCCCAGACAAGTCACCACACCTCTCTGAGCCCTTTAGGATTAAGTAGATTAGGACCCCTGGCACCTGGCCTGGTGCCTGGTATCTGCCTATAGCAGGATAAATGGAAGCCCAGGCCCCCGCTCAGTCAGCCACCTCTCACACTTCCGCTAGCCCACCCCTCCTTTCTCCATGCCTGCAACCCTCAATCAGTCCTGGATCCTCCTTCCGTAGGACGGAGCCACCAGCCCTGATTTACCATTGACTCTGGCAATTTACAAATGTCATCTCACCTCTGATTGCCTCCTTAATCAGCCGGGTTTTTTTTTTGTTGTTTTTTTTTTTCTTGTATAGATTAAGACATACACGCACAGTAGTCCCTGTGATCTAGAATGTCTTTCCTGCCACCTGCCCACCCACCTGTGGGTTTCACTGGTGCCCCAGGCCCAGCCATTTAGTTCTTGAGTCCTAGAACCTGAGCCTTAGCCTGGGACAAAAGCCTCCTGGCTGTGGACTCAGCCCAGATGTGCTGGGTGGGCCTCAGGCTTCCTATAGTAAAGCCAGCTGAACTGTTAGGGAAGCAAGGGAACCCCAGAGCACTTTTGACCAGTGATACCCTGAGAATTTTTGGGTCCAGAAGCCAGTTCAATCAACCACTGATGTCTGGGCAGGACTGCCCGTGAGCCAGCATGGAGATAAGCTGACTCTGTTTACTACCTGAGGGGAGACCCATGTCCCTCTCCCCACTGGGGCTCAACAGGGAACAACAGCCTCTGGACCCCAAGTGTTTGCCTGCTTGGGGCTTCCCTGGGTGGCTGAGGACCTCTAGGCTCCAGAAGTGATTTGTTAGTCATTCAACAACCATTTACCACTGTCTCACTAGGTCTCTGGCTCCAGGAAAAATGCCAGCCCTGAGCTGAGGAAAGTTTCTGCTTAGGGCCTTATGACACCACCTAATCCTCTCCATGACCCTTGCCTCATCACACTAAATAAATGGGGAAACCAAGGCTGGAAAACAGGAGAAGCCAGCTCATAACACCTTCATGATGAGGAGGACTGAGGTGCTCTGTGCAGTAGGGCTCTGAGAACAGAGCCTCCCAACCCTTCCTTAGGCGCTTAGGTTCGGCAACAGCGCCCCCTGCTGGCCACATGGGCCATTGCAGGCCCTTTGTCCTTTTGACTTCAGCCTGTGGAGCTGGAACCAGCGCAATCCTGGGGTTTCTTTGTACTTCTGTCAGCCTTTTCCTAAACTGATGCAAAGCTTTGTTGAACAGGTGTCTTCTGTTTGGCACCCCTGCCCTCACCTGGCTTTCATTGGGGCCCTTTCCAGCCTCCTAGGATCCTAAGCCACCACGGTCCTTGGCTCACTCCCACTCTGGTCCTTCTCAGGTCATGTCTTGTCCTGAACCCGGGGCGGGATACTGTTCTGAATGCTGGCTGAGGCTCTGTGCAAGTAAACTCAGGAGGAGAAATTCACCCTGCTTGGGAAACCCCCAGGGGTTGCACTTTCTCCCCCAACCCCTTCCCCTATACAAACCCACAACACTACAGTCTCCATTGGGGACCCCTGTCCCTTCCCCAGTACATGGTCAGAATTTTCAGTTGTAAAGAGAAAGCCAGGGTTCTGGAACCAGCTGCTGCTGTAACCTAAGCTCATAGACCTTAGTTTCCTCATCTGCAAAGAGGGGCCACAGTAAGTGTTTGCCTCTGCCTTATACTGCACAAGCACCTTCCTTACAGCAGGGATTCAACAGATAGTCATGTCCCCTAACTGGTGACCTGGAGTAAATAGGCTTGGGCCAGGAATTCCTTGAACACAAGAAAGTTAATTCATTTTCATCTCTGCTTGCCCCATAGATCTAGTAGGGGACCCAGCAGAGTATAAATATTGGTGTTGATTGTGTGAGTTGGAAGCATTCTTGAACATTTGGATGGGCAGGTGGACTGAGTGGCATTGAGACAGATAAAGATGAAGTCGGTTATCTGGGTGTGTAACATGTGGTAGGTCATGAAGGGGAATGAAGGTGAATGAAGGGGAAGGTGGAAAAATTAAATAGGACTCTACCCCATTTTTCCCTTTTCATGGGAGAGTTCCAAGAGAAAGTGAACCCAGAGAGCATTTATCAAAGATGCAAATGGTCTTGCACCTCCACTTCTAATAGTGTGTCCTCTAGATTAACTCACACGTGTGTGACACAGCCACCATGAAAGGTGACAGTGGTGTGACAGTCCAAACCCTGTTTGCAATAATAAAATTTGGAAAGAGCTTTAGGCTTTACCACTCAGACTGGAGAGTGAGCCCGGGCGTGGTAAATACCAGGAAGTACCAGCCTGGCAGGGTGGACACCCACGAATGGTCACCATGCCTCGGAATACTGTGCAGCCATTCAAAACTCAGAAGGCTCCTATGCCTCAATGTGTAATCAGCTTTGACATCGTTCTGGGAGGTCCAGGTAGTATGTGTGGAATGTTATCATGTCTGCCAGTAAACGGGAGGGGGCAGTTCACCTTGCTTCTGTAAGCCAGAACCCTTGGAAGGAGACGATGACACAGGTTGTCACGGAAAGGGCTCCTAGAGGTGGGGACCGGTGAGCGCTTCACCAGATACTCTCGGGGACTTTCTGATTCTTGAACCGCATGGATGAGTTGCATTTTCAGACACAAAGGGAGCAACAAGAAGTGCTTGCATGGAACTGTTTAGAAAAGTTCCTCACAAGCTCCTGAGAGGAGGAACAGGGCTTTCTTCACCAGGCGGGGCCAGACTGCTACAGGTTCCCCCAACGTGGGGTTTGTGCTGGAGGCAGAGAGACAGGGATGGGGACAGGCAGGCAAACATGTCCACAGTCCCACAGCTGAGGGGGCGTGGCACATCTTAGGACATCATGTGAAATGCAGTTAATGCTAGCCTTAGCGAGTAGGCATGAGGGAATGGGGGAGCAGGGCCCCCCATATGGAAAGGCAGTCAGGGGGGCTCTTGGCAGCATGGCCAGAGGCAAGGCCTGTAGTAGGTACTGTCATGGGATGCCGGTGGAGGCCAGGGCCCAGGGCCTCGCTCAGCACTTATCTGGCCCACGTGTCTGCAGCCCAAAATGCCCACTGGCTTTAGACGAGCTTCTGGTTTGGTCCCTGAGCAGTGGGTAGACGTGGGCAGACCTTTCTGCCCCTGACTGCATCTTGGTCTCTGTACCTCCAGCCCTCCCTTTGCTGTCACAGCCTCCCTGGGGACGTCTAGAGACTTCAGGGGCCTTCTGGAGCTAGGAGCACCATCCCCATGTAGCTTCTCTGTCTGGAGAGAATTCACACTATGTTAATGTTCCAGGGCCCAGACCCTTTGGGAAGGGTGAGACTGATGACTGGGATGTCCGTGTTCCCTGACTACCTGGCCACAGGCTGACAGTAACTCCCTTCTGCTCCCTGAGCCTCAGTTTTCCTGTTTGGAAAATGCAGATGGTGCGAATCCTGTGATCCTTCTTTCCCAGGAGGGATAGGGAGAAAACAGAAGTGTGAGTGGTTTGTAAAACATGAAAAACTCCGAAGTCTGGGGGCTCTGGGGAGAGATGTGGCACCCATGACCCGCTCGCTGCCCTTATGCCCACAGGCAGGGCAAGGTCACCACGTGAGACGATGCCACCCACATGAATGTTTGCACACATGTGCACATACATGGAGCCCAGGTAGGCTGACCGCCTGACCTGAGAATCTGGGGATGGGGTCATCAGCCCCCCTCCCCACATTCAACACACACACACTCACGCAGAAATGCATATACCCATGTGAACAGCTTCTCCCCACATTCAACACACACACACTCACGCAGAAATGCACATACCCATGTGAACAGCTTCTAATGCCTGCCCTATGCTCACATGGAAAATACCCAGGAGTACCTTCTGTCCTCCACCCAAAAGGGGCTCCCCCAGAACCCCATTTGCAGAAGGATAGCCTCAGGCAGAGATCTCTACAGCTCACAAAGGGTCCTGAAACAACCTGGAAGCCTCTGAGGCCAAGAAGTTGGTTTTGAACCAGAGGGTGGCTGTGAGGCTGGTGTGACCCAGGTGACACCCTCTCTCCTTTCTCCACAGGCTGGACAACGTTCATGGCTCTCGGGTAGAACCCAGCTCAACGGCCAGAATGAATTCTATGGACAGGCACATCCAGCAGACCAATGACCGACTGCAGTGCATCAAGCAGGTGCGTGTGTGGCCGGGGCTCCCTCTCTGCCTGCAGCTGCCATGGGCAGAGCAGTGAGGATGCCAGCTTGCCCTGTAGCTGGGCGTGGGGGCCCTGGGGGAGGGAATGGTGGGCCGGGGCCAGCTGCCCGGGGTACCACCCACCTTTGAGAACATTGCCGATGGGCCAGCCTCGCCCTGGGATCACACGCCCTGGGTCCGAATGCCGGCACCACCCGTCTCTTCGCCTTCTTCCCCAGCTGTGCGGCGTGGGGCCGGTGTGGTGCTCTCTGGACTCTGCTGTGGGCGCTGAGTTGTCATGAGGTTGCAGTTAAGTGCCCGACACTGAGGCCTCTCTCCCAGCATCCCCTTCCCACACCTAAGCTCCCTGTCCCTCTGCTCCAGCTCTCCTCTATCAAGAAACAGGAAAGAAAAATCCTAGAAAAGTACAAACAAGGAAACTGAGGCACAGAGCGGGGGAGGGAATCTTCTAAAGTCACACAGCCTGGCCTCACGGTGCTGGGAGGGCCCCTTCGCTGAGGTAGTGAATTTCCAAGGAACTCGTCGCCTTTAGCATCAGACGGGCTGGACCGAGGCCCAGTCCGCTGTGTGCCCACAGTGCGTCTCGGGTCTGCTGCTGCGAGTCTGTGTCCCCAGATGCCAGACGGGGCAGAGACACCTCCCTCCCAGGAGGCTGTGGGCGACATCCGTAGCCAGCCCTGGCGTGAGGCGGGTCACCACTGGCAGTGAGGACTGTTGTCTCCGGTGACTCAGGGACAGGGAGGGGATACCTGGCTTATGTGGCCTGGCAGGAAGCTCAGTTAAGCAGGGAAGGCTGCTGACCGCAGACCCTGATGGGCATGAGCTCAACCCAAGCCCCAACAGACCCGTCCCCCCGAGCACCAGGCCCGTGGAGCTGAGGCTAGAGCTCAGGAGTGAGGGACGTGTGTCCTCTCATTAGCATCAAGCAGAGCAATCTCAGGAGCCCAAGTGCAGCCTGAGGAGAGGAAATTGAAGAAGACTTGTTACAGATTGAACTCAGCCTGAACAGCTCTCCCAAACGCCAATTACGCCTCTGCTCACGGTCACAGAATAGAAACCAGACGATGCGCTCCCTCCTCCCCTGCCCTTCCCGCCTCCTCCTCCTTGGGGCTCTGCAGGGCTCTCTCTCAGCTCTGCCTTTGACCCAGTTTCTCCCACCCAAAAGGGATCAGCTGTCAGCACCCTCCCTACATGCAGTCATCCCCCACTTTGTCTCATCCCCTCTATGTGCCAAGCACACAACTCCTCCCAAGACCTGCCCGCTACTTGACTTTTCTCCCCTGCTAATGGTTCTGCCTCACAAGGAATCAGGGTGCCATGTATGCTTTGGCCCTCTCAGGGGTCCAGTATGGGAAGAGAGGCCCACTGGGGGGCAGCTCTCAAAACATAGCCTGTGGGGTTCAAATTGACATGTCAGGGAACCTGAGTTTTGTCCCGCCCCTACTTGCTACCTGGCCTGGGTTAAGCTGTGCTTCAGCTCTCGGTCTGTAGAAGGAGCATCATCATGCTTCCCCACCACAGCGAGCGAGTGCTGGAGCAGCTGGAAAGCCCGGGATCAGCCAGCCTGCCCTCCCCCAGCCTGCCCCGCACATGCACGCACGCGTGCACACACGCTTGCGGAGAGCTTTGCACTGGGCCAGACAGTGGCACATTTGTGAGTGTGAGCTGGCCAGATGCCTCCCAGGCCATGCAGAGCTCCCTGCATCCGTCATGTCCCTCCTCCCCGCTCCGTCAGACACAGCTCAGCACTGACGTCTGTCTGCTCCACAGCTGCCCCAGAGGGCAGCCACGGCTGGCGGAGACTGTTGATTCTCAGACGTCCTGTATCCTAATCAGAAGAGAAAGGTCTGCGTGCTCTGAGGATGACGGATGTGTTGGCTGTGCCTACCTCTGGCTGGTGGGGCCTTGCAGCCTCAGACTCTCCGTCCTACCTCACCTCTAGAGCACAGCCTTCCCTCCCCCACACATCCTGCTTCTGTCCACTCCTGCTATTCACCTCTCCCCACCCCCAAGACCTTGCCATCCATCTTCCCTCAAGGCCTGTGGCTCGACTCCTCTTCCCCCTTTGAGCCCTGCGGTACTGGGAGAGCTGGTGTTCCCTCCACAGCTGCCCACGCTGATGTCACACACGCCCAGCCTTCACATGCCAGTTCCCCCAGGCAGCTCCGCAGTGCCTAGGTGCCCTCATCATCTGCACCCCTCATGTCTGAGCTCCAGCAGTTCCTGCGCACTTAGATACTCACCATTTCTATGTTCCTGTGGCACATATATCAGGTCTCCTACAGGCTAAATTTCTTGGGACAGACAATGCAACTTAGTCTTCTCTTAAGTTAGTAGAATCCAGCATAGTGCAAGCTCAGGGTGGTGTGTTAGATGGATAGGTAGACAAATGATAGATGGTAGGTAGGTAGGTAGGTAGACAGACAGACAGACAGATTATGAATGGCATTATGGATTTGTAGTTAAGTGGGTGCTTGGGTGGATGAACCCCTAGATGATGGATGGATGGGTGGGTGAGTGGGTGAGTGGGTGGATGGATGGATGGATAGATAGATAGATGGATGGATGGATGAGCAGAAATTTGGGTAAATTCCAGATAGGTAAACAGGTGGATGAATGGATGGATGAATTAGTGATGGATAAAGTATCAAATGAATAAATGGTGGGTGGGCAATTGGGTAGATGGATTCATGGGTGGATAAGTAGAGTCCCTTTTGGTGATTCAATTCATGGGTGGATAAGTAGAGTCCCTTTTGGTGAATGGATGGATGAAGAGCTGGACCATTTTGTTCACAGATGGATTGATAAGATCATCACTTGGTGTGGAGAGTGATCCCTGGCCTGGGTAATTGTGTCCCCAACCCCTGTGCCACCAGACTCAGAAGACTTGTTAACTTTTGGTGGACAGACAGACTTTCTGGAATCAGTGTTAGTAACAGCCACAACTAGGCAGACCTTGACCTCCGAAGCAAATCTGAGGTCCTGCCCCCAAATCATCAGAACTAACCTTCAGACAGTTAACTGTTCAATAGCCACTTCTGGGGGCCAACCTAGCATATATTCAGGGTTCCAGAGCTGAACAGGGAGCTGTTTCTACACACAGGTATTCCGAGAAGTACAGCACTGCACAGAGGCCCTGGCGCCCAGGGGCGCTGCAGCCTCACCGGCACCTGCTGTGCAGCGGGGGCGTTGTTGCGTGTGTTGCTTCCACACTTCAGCAGTCCTGCGGGTGCAGGGACCTGAAGCTCAGAAAGTACCTGGGGCTGCATGACTCAGTGACAGAAATGGGTTTCCAGACCCACCTAGCACAGTGTGCGTGTCACTCAGTCTGTCACTCCAGCCACCTCATACTCAAACAGGGAACAAAAGCACAGAGGGAGGGGGCCAAGGTCACAGAGCTGCTAGGCTCACGCCATCGCATGGGATGCCTCATCTTCTTTCTACCAATGAGTTGCACCCACAAGTGGCCACCCAGAGCCCAAGCTGAAGGCCAGACTGGCTGGGGTGCCGGTAAAGAAGCCAGAGGGAGACTGGAAAGATCGGGAAAGCTGTATGCCAAAACAAAATCGGGCCCCC